>NC_037332.1:303030-606060 GCF_002263795.3 Bos taurus
GACTTGTATTCTCACATTCTAATAAATGGAGACTTTGTTTTCACATTTTTCAAATTGGGCTTCTGCTGCTTTGAGCCTCAATAATGAGACTTGTCAAAGCGTTGGTATCCCACTCAATGACCAAAATCAGTCAGCATCCACAGAATTTGGACAGAAGACCGTAATAGATAAAATAAAGATGAAGACTGTAGTGGTGTTCCCCGTAGGGAATTACTCGCTCTGTGAGCTATGCAAGTCGGAGCTGCCAGGAAACAGAGGAAGCAAAGAAGGTAATGCAGAAGCCCAGAGCACTCAGCTGTGGATCACCAGGGCATGGCCTTACCATCCTTCTGATGGTTCCAAATTAGATTCTATGGCAAAGTCTACCTTGTGCTGACACCTTTTATTATTTATCCTTTGGCCACTCCTTTGAATCCGGTGGCCAAAGTACTGGAGCTTCAGCGCCAGCGTCAGTCTTTCCAATGAATGTTCAGAACTGATTTTGTTTAGGACTGACTGGTTGGATCTCCTTGCAGTCCAGGGGACTGTCATGAGTCTTTCCGAACACCACAGTTGAAAAGCATCAGTTCTTTGGTGCTCAAAATTCTTTTTGGTCCAACTCTCATTATCTATAGATGACTACTGGAAAAGCCTTTGCTTTGACTAGACGGACCTTTGTCAGCAAAGTAACGTCTCTGCTTTTTAATATGCTAAGTTTGTCATATCTTTTCTTCCAAGGAGCAGGTGTCCTTTAATTTCATGACTGCAGTCACCATCTGCATTGATTTTGGAGCCCAAGAAAATAAAGTCTGTTTCTGTTCTCATTGTTTCCCCATATCTTTGCCACAAAGTGATGGGACTGGATGCCAAGACCTTTGTCAGTCCCATCCCTTCACTTTGGACAAATATCTACCCTGTGGTGTGTGTGCTTCTCTCCCCATCTTGCTACAGCCTGAAATGCTCTCCCTCTCCTGCCCTCTGTTCCCTTGAACTGTGTAAGTCTGCACTCAGGTATTATCTCTAGAAAAGCCATGCCTGACACCTTTTCTACATTTTTTTGTGAAACTCCCGTGTCTAGTACTGAGCGGAAACCGGAGAAATAATTATTGAATAAGAGACACTGGGGCTCTGTATCAACCTAGAGGAGTGGGATGGGGAGGGAGATGAGAAGGAGGTTCAAAAGGGGCAAAATATGTGTTCCTATGGCTGATTCATTTTGAGGTATGACAGAAAACAACAGAATTCTGTAAAGCAGTTATCTTCCAATAATAATAATAATAAATGCTATATATACTGAGGTGACTTTTAAGAGCTGTCCTCTGCAGTCTAGGAACCAAGGGGTTAGACATGTAAAGAAATAATTTACAATTCAGATCTGTATCTATCACTAGGAAAATCTAGAAAGATACACTAGAAAAATCTTTAAAGTACTAAGGGAGCTACAAGGAAAGGCGTAGCTCTTTATCAGGGGAAAGATGGCAGTAATCAAAGACAACTTCACAAAGCAGGTTGAACTTTAAAAGATGAAAAGTAATTTGTCAGAAGAGTAGAGGGAAGCATCTCAGATGAAGGAACTGATAAAAGCTAAAAAGTAAGAAGAATTTTGTAAACCATGAATAATGTTGCAGTTGATGCTTGGCATGTTGTTAAAAAGGTCCTGTTAGGAAGTAGAGAAGAGAATGTATGGTGACTTTATATGTCTGTCCTGTATTTTGCTTGGTTTCTGATTGTTTTGTTCACTGTTGTTTGGATCAATCTGACTGAATCTTTGAGCTGTTTGTGTGCCTGTAACCTGGTGACATCTGGTATTTCCAAAATGGTTTGTTGAAGTTTTCAGATCATTGGAAGTAGTTCTTAAAGAAGTAAATATTCAGCTGAGGATTAAGATTGATTTAGGTCGCGTTTCTCCCTCCCCCTTCACCAGTACAACAAACGGAGGGCTGGCATAGGTGCTTTGAAATCAAGTAACCAAGAGGGGAAATTAAAAAAAAAAAAAAAAAGATTGATTTAATCTGTCATTTCATACAATGTTTTAGATCTCTGTTTTAAATGAGGATTATGTCTTTTATCTAAACTTTCTAAGTAATATTAACTAAACATGCAGATCTGTCAAAAGAACTAGACTTGGAAATGATAACAGAGGAAGAACAAGAAAAACTTGATGAAGATGAGAATAACCATGCACAGGTATGTAAAACTGTAAATTTCAATATCTGGTGTAGTACTGTATGAGAAAATGTGTATCAAACAAGGCAAATTAGAATGCAAAGATAAGTTAACACCCATCACAAACGAGTTAAAGCGGAAGTTCAGTGTAATTTTGTGAGGAATACCAAATTACCGTTTCTCCTGAGGAAGATCCACTATGTGATAACCCTAAAGAAGGAGCAAACCAAAAGGAAATATCTCCTAATCTCACAAATAATACACCTGATTGTAAGGGAAAAGATGCATTTGGAGTATCTGTCTCTCTAGTATTCCAAGCATTTCCTGAACAAAAAGAACCCAGTCTCAAAAATGTTTTTCCGTGGTCTGTAAACTCTGGGTCCCTTGGATAGACTTGTCAGTCATCTTCAAAGCTTTATTTCCCTGAAAATAAAGTAGACTTTGAAAATGATCAACTAGACATTGAACATGTGTTTATGAAAATTGAGGACCGTTTTTACAATGATACAGAAAGTAAAAAAAGTAGGGGAGCCGGTAGCTATATTTGAAGTGAAAGACCAAGAGATTGATATGCAAATGTCACAAAATATGAGGCAAGATCAAACTAATCAGAAATTAGACATGGGACAAGCATGTCATTCTAGTCTGTGGCTTGTCTACTCTGGTAAGATGAAATATAGAATTCAAATAAAAATTCACTTTCCCCTTGCTGTTGTTAAAATACTGATCTGAAAAATAAAGCAATACAGGACTGGTTCCAGAAGCCACTGCATGCAGATAATTGCAGCGCTAGTGACATTAAAAGCATGGAATCTGAATTAGAAAATGGGAATTCTTCTCCACCTAATAGTCACAGCGCATCTGAAGTGTATGTAAATGAAGAATTAGAGAAGGATATGCAGAGGTTTAAGAATGAAATAGACATGTTTCAAGTAGAGTTGCTGGCTCTGGAAAAAGAGAAAATTTAACTTCCAAAAGAGTTTCTCATTTTCTCTTGCTTTGGTTTTTCTCTTTCTTGATGATGTGGTCCATTTTGATTTTCCATTTATGAATAAAGCGGGGTCATCCAAAGAGGTAATTGTGTAGAAATCAATTATTATCTCAATAACAGGGATTCAGGAAACTATTTTCATGGCTTTTGTCCTTCAATCAATTCTTATATCTAATTCTTCTCCGTCAGTCTTCATATGGACTGGGAAACTCATTTAGCTATTTACCATGTGAGCGTCTGAGCCAGAATAAGCACCAAGGAAATTGCTTAAGAAGAATAATCAGCTAGGGTTTTGCATCTTTTTTTTTTTTTCCCCTTTTAACTCTGTTGGGTTAAATATAAGTTATATTTCCATAGAATGGGAAGAAAGCACTGACTGAGAGATAGGATTTGAACATGTGTTCCCTCTAATCTCTTCATTGTGGCTGAATATGTGTCATCTTCCCTGCTTTCTGCAATCGCTGGGCACTTAGATTTCCAGCATGGCCACTTCAGGATCTTATTAATAACAAATACATGTGCTGCCATGTATGCTTTAATCAGCACTCTCAGATGTTCCTTTTGAGACAGACCTTTCCATTATGTTGTTTACTAAAATGTATAAAGTTTTGACATGTGTGATTTTGTTACATAGATTGTGTGTGTGTGTGTGTGTGTGTGTGAAAGTTGCTCAGTCATGTCCAACTCTTTGTGAACCCTTGGACTGTAGCGTGCCAGGCTCCTCTGCCCATGGAATTCCCCAGGCCAGAAAGAATACCAGAGTGGCTAGCTGTTCCCTTCTCCAGAGGATCTTCCTAAACCAGGGATTGAACCCAGGTCTCCCCCATTGAAGGTGGATTCTTTAATATTTCAGCCACCAGGGAAGCCCATAGGTAGTATAAACCCTGAGCAAAAAAGAAAAAAAATAAAAATAAGTGTTTATGTACAAAGGAGAAGACTGAGTTCTGAGATGCTGTGAGGTTGTTCTTTCTTCAGTAATAGGTTTTTTAAATTGTTTGTTTGCTCTTTTGTATAAGAGGTGCTTTGAGTTTGAACAACAGACAAAAAGACAAAAAAAAAAAAAAAAAAAACCTCTATGTATTCTCCTGTTAAAAAAAAAAAGGAGATGAGCCCTACCCCCAACTAAGGCATTGAGTTACTGTGCCAAACTCACGCTTTTAACTTATCTGATTAATCTGATGAATTCATTTGGTAATACATAACATTCAACGTTCCAGAATTGTATCATCTCTTTTGGTGCCATAAAATGCTAGGCAGTGCCAGTCTAGGGGCCTTAAACAAAACCTTGAACATTTTTTTTAATTTCATTGGTGTTTTTGGTAAATAGTGGGGCAATATTAGGTAACTATTTCTATACCCTCTAGCTGTAAGGTTTGATGGTTATTGAATGTGGAATTGGGAAGCATTACTTATATTCCAGAATTCCACACTAACAACTCCTCAGTTTCATTCTGCTCCTTGTGTTTTGGTAAACTCTGGTTCATTTAATTTAGTGAACACCATCACTTTTTTACTATCTCCCGGATCCAAGTGAAAAAAGAATTGTAAAGGGCAGAGGGGAAAGAATAGCTTTAGTGCAGAGAGAAGAATGTTTTCTTTCTGAGGCGTGAAGGTGTCACATCATCTACATCCGGCTGTTTAATGGAAAATCCAGGTAGTAAAGACCAAAGAGGACAGATTTTGTGTCTTTGTCTTTTTATTTCTCTGTCTCTGCCAGTCATATGGGGAAGACTGAATATGAATAATAAAATTAAAATAAACACAAACATATTTTTATCACTTAAATTCATGGTGAGCACTGAGTCAAATAATAAAATTGAAAACAAAGATATTTATAATCAATACATAGCAATTATTCTTAGTGTCAAACTTCCATCAAAGGTTGAAGAAGAAAAGAAGCACAAAGGTAGTGAAGTGGAAGTATCAGAGAACATGTGCTATGCTGCTGATGAGAGTGGATTGTTTCAGCAGAGAAAGAGTGGAGGAAACAGCAACCAGGAGTTTCCTGCTATGCAGAATGAGGGTTCTGATAGGTAATCCTATATCAGTATTTAACAGCACATCCCTTGTTATGTTCCTATAAAATAATTTCTAACTTAAGCTAATGTTTGTGATGTACAGATTTTATATTTTACTAGAGATATAGTTATTTTTAATACTCTTGTCCTTTAGCCTTATTACTAGAGTTCCTTTGTTAACATACCAGCATGTTACATATTGAAGTATTCTGGATTTGATTGCATATTTGCCTTAATCAATGTGTTGTATATTTAAATTTGTTTTGTCACTGATGAACATCCTTTCATTTCAGTTTGAGGACTCCTTTCAGCATTTCCCATGAGGCAGAACTAGTGGTGATGAACTCCATCAGGTTTGCTTTGTTTGGGACAGTTTTTATTTCTCTTTCATTTCTGAAAGACAACTTTTCTGGAAAGAGTACTCTTGGCTGGCAGGTTTTTCTCTCCTAGTACTTTGAGTATGTCCATGAAGGAAGGCCAAATTGCTGATGGTGGCAGGAGAACCTATGAGGCATCGGTCTTTCAGCTGTGATGCTGCTGTTGCCGCATCATGCAGGTGGTTTAAAAGTGAGCTCTCCTCCCCTGGCCAAATATTTCCTTGGTTTCTTCTTTCATGGTATATGTGCCTCATGTCATCTCAAATACCGCCTAAATTAAGTGTGGTTTTTATCTGTGAATTCTCTTTTTATTTTTGGCTGCGTTGGGTCTTTGCCACCGCAGTGCTTGTGCTTCTCAGTGCGGTGGCTTCTCTTGATGCTAAGAGTAGGCTCTAGGGTGCTGGCTTCAGTAGCTGTGGAGCACGGTTTAGTTGCACCATGGCATGCGGGATCTTCCCTGACCGGGAATGGAATGCCTTCCCCTTTTATTGGTAGGTGGACTCCTAAGCACTGGACCACCAGGGAAGTCCCTAAATTCACCATTATTGTATTTAGAAGCAAAAAAATATATAGTGTAAATCTACTTATGACTCCCATGTCTAAGAGTCAAGACACTTAGCCAGTGGACTTCAGGTTTTCAGGGTAGCCCTTGAGGTTCTTCTCAGTGTCTTTCCAGATGCATCTCTGTATTTTCTTCCATGTATTTTGTGCTCTTCCTTCCAGGTTCCTCGGAACAACCCAGATGCCCTGTGCCTGATGTTTGTGCTCACATTCGAATCTCCAAGTAGAATGATTTTCTCCCTTTTCTGTTTCTCATGACCTTCCCTCTTCACTTCTTCTGCAAATCCTTCCTTATTTCACTTATCACTTTCATTTGTCAAGTTGTATATATCATATTGTATCATAATCATATCTGTGTTTGAAGGGAGAATTTGTTTTCTTGCATATGGTTGGTACTCTATAACTGTCTTGTGAATTAATCAATGACTTAAGATGGGTAAGAGTGGGAATTTTATAAGAATTGGTTTTTATTCTTTATCAGCTGAATTATTGGAAAACATTGGCTTTTTTGTGGACTTTTTAAAGTAGCGATCCTGGTGTGCACAGGAAGGAAGTAAAGAAAAAGAACGATGACAAATGGACACCGGAAGAACGTGTGATTGCACCAATATTTGAAAAGACCGACTCACTGACTGGTGGTCTGCTGCACATGAATGATGACACCATTTTAAGGGAAGTGGATTAGGGTGACAACAGGTACATTCTCCAGATTCCTTGTTTGTAGGGGAAGAAATATTAGCACTGAATACTTCTTCTGGAAATAGAGAAGCATTATACAGTGCTCAGGCCAAGTCAAGAGGTTGGTCAACTCTAGTGGACGAACACTGCTGAAAGGTTTAGGTGAGGACCAGTGCCTTTGACCGGAAGTCATTTCAGTAAATAGTCCCCTTGGAAGCTGGACTGTAATGAATACACATAAACATTCAGTAGGGAATGGTACTGGGACAGGCAATGAAGAATTGGATGGTAACTGAAGAGGAGTGTGGAGTTCACAGGTGTTACTTGTTTTATGTTAAGGGAGCTTTTAGAGTATGTATGATATTGGAGGGAGAAGGCAATGGCACCCCACCCCAGTACTCTTGCCTGGAAAATCCCATGGGCAGAGCCCGGTAGGCTGCAGTTCATGGGGTCGCTAGGAGTCAGACACTACTGAGCAACTTCACTTTCACTTTTCACTTTCATGCATTGGAGAAGGAAATGGCAACCAACTCCAGTGTTCTTGCCTGGAGAATCCCAGGGACGGGGAACCTTCGTGGGCTGCCGTCTGTGGGGTCGCACAAAGTCAGACATGACTGAAGTAACTTAGCAGTAGCAGCAGCATGCTATTGGAAATGAGCCAGCAGGGGCCTGTTTATTTAGTTTAGTCTTGTTTGCATTTCCAGTACTAGAAAGCTTATTGATTGTATGACATTATCTTTAAACTATTTCAGTGAACTAATTGTACATACTACTTCTGTTCATGTATAATTTTATGGTAAGGGCTTGTTCATTGGTTCTGAAGTGTAATATTTCTATGTAATGGAATATGCAGATGATTGCTTAAGTTAATTCTATCATATATAGATTTTCAAAAAATTACGTAATTGTGAATTTACAAACACTTAGGTTATACTGAATAGGATATGATGATGGCCATTCCTTGGTGATTCTAGTTGATAGTAACATGATGAGTAGCTATGATTTTGTAAGGTGCTCTGAAACATCACATCATATTAACTTCATAGTTGTTTATAGATTCCAGGGAAAAGGGGCAGATTGTGTTTATATTCAATAGAAAACCATTATTAGCAGTCTTTCACAAATTATTCCTTTTGCATGATAAAGATATAAATGACAAAACCCGTGCTTCCTTTACTAAGCATGTCATTAACACATATTGTGTGCTCAATACATGTATGTCACATGCATGAAAAAACAGCAGAATGGGTTAATGAATGCCTATTGATGAATTTCTTTACAAAAAACAAAACTTTATTGACAGTAGATTTTCAGGCTTGCCTACCTCTGAAGTCTTTTTAATTTTTGAGAAATATGTTTTAAGATTCAGAAATCATTATTTATAGCCATAGCTAGACCTGAAATAATACTAAAGATTCACTTGCTGTCATATTACTTAAAAAGACTTTTCAATATTACTTTCTCAGCATATTTTGGAAGAGCAGTGTTGAAGCCAGACTTCCTGGGTTTGAATTCTGGGTCTGTTGGTGACATGCTGAATGGGCTTGGGCAAGTTCCTCAGCCTTTGTGTGCTCCATTTCTTCCTATACCTATCTCCCAGAATGACTGTGGGGATGAAAATGCCTTTAGGACATGTCAGGTGCTTCTAATAATGCATGGCTGATGCATAAGACATCCTCAAAAAGCTAATATCTTGGTTATTCAAATGGATTTCTTTCTCAGAAGGACTGAAGGAATACCTCCCAGATAGGTCGTACTGCCATAAAAGTTAGTTCTTATGGAAAAGAACAGGTGCAAAAAACACTGGTATACTGTTTCCTATCACACAACGCAATAACTTTATGTTTTTCCTTTTCCTTGGATCTAACTTTAATACTTTATTAATATTACTGATATATTTTCTGTCTTTTAATGCGGCTCTTATTTATTTCTACATGCTTTATAGATAATTACTTGCCAATGCAAAGAGTTTATATAAAAAAGAAAAGTTTAGGTACTGCTTGTATTTTTGAATATTTAATATTAGCCTGAAAAAATAATTTGTTCTTTTAAGCCTGCAAGGAAAACACCGTATGAAAAGAAGGTATAGTAAAAAAAAAAAAAAAGAAAGAAAGGAAAAAACCTTTCAAAAATATATTTTTTTTTCCTTTCAAAAATATTATCCTTGTCGAAAATACTTTGTCAAAGGAATAGTGGTAAAATCGAAAATCTTCCTTTGTTGTAGAGAAGCTTACTTTGAACACATCATTTAGAAACACTGTTGATAAAGTTATCCTTTTGATAAAAATCTCTTAAGAAATGTCTGTTTTTGTTTTGATACAGAGACTTATCACCTCTGTACACTTGGTGTATTTATACATATTTTAAGGACATTGTGAAACAGTATTGTTTACATGTAGGTCAAAGAACAAATTAATTACGTGAACGAACTGGATGACTTAACTCAGTCGTCTGAGACTGTTTCTGATGATGGTGACGTGCTTTACTCTACGAATTCCACGTTGCATAGAACCTCTCAACGTGGGGTGTAAAGGTAGGACGGCAGTGTAAATGTTAACGGAAAGCCTGTCTGTGTATAGAGGAGTGATATATGCACACCTTGTCAGTACTGCTCTAGAGCCAGGGATATGCTACACTGCTGTGCATCTCAGAAGTTTGTTTTGCATTAAAAGGACATGAAAGTGAGTGTATACTCTGAGCCACAGGCCTATGATACTCTCACTCTCTGTACCTTCTGTTGACTCTTCTTCTTTCCTGTGCCTTCACCCACGATCAGGTCAGCATCATTTTCCTCCTAGAGTAACTGAAATAATCTCAGGACTTCTTTCCCTGCCACTCCACCTGGCAGCACCTCGGTCTGTGCAGCAACTGTAATTATTGACTATTTTTAAACATTCAGGTCTCATCATGCTACCCCCTTGCTTCAAGCCTAACTGTTGCCTCTCTTTGCTGGGTGGTTAAAGGTCACAATTGTTTGGTTCCATCTGGTTTTAGTTTTCACCCTTCTTTCTACATGAATTCTAGAATCAGCTTGCTAGTTCCCTAAAATATCTGCTGGTCTTAACGTTTTCATTTTCCTTCAGTTCAAGATACTTTGTACTTTCTCTTTTCATTACCTCTTTGATCCAAGGGTTATTTAGACCCGTATGATTTAGTTTCCAAATATTGAGAGTTTTCCAGAGATCCTTCTGTGCTCTTGCTTCTCATGATTGTTAGGTGCATCCAGAGGGGCTCTGGGGATAGGGCTGATTATTTCCTGCCTTGGAGGCAAGACCTTGCTGACTACCCTGTTCATTCTGCTGGTACCTAGGAATTTTCCAGCCTGGCTCATGAGAATAAATAGAATTCCTGGGACTGAGTGAGCACCAGTCACAGGTCCCTATAGTCTTTTCAGATGGTTTCTCCCAGATGGGCTCTATTCATTCCTCTGCTGAATTCCCAAGGGGCTCCTCCTCAGATCTCCAGGGTCCTTTTTCTCTCTGTTCCACTCTCTCCTCTCCACGGTTCTGATCTGTGATCTCTGCCCACTTTGGTTCACCAGACTGCCAGCTTCATCATCTTCTGGGAGTCTGGCTAACTCAGCTTCCATTCCTTCTCCTCGTGTTTAGGCCTGGAAATTCTCCCAAGGCAGTGAGCTGGGGCATTCCTTAGGGTAACCTCATGTGTTTCCAGGATCATTGTCTTTAATTCCCTGAAATCCTTTGTCATGAAAATCATTGTTTAATGTATTGTGTTGGTGTTGTTTTTGCTCGCTGCACTCAGGAAGGTAGATCAGTAGCTGTTCACTCTCTTGGTTAAAAACACAATGGCAGCTGGAGACTGTCCACAGGGTTGTTCTTCCTACTTTACTTACTACTTCCTGCTCATCCTTCATTTCTCAGTGTGACATCTCTTCCCCAGGGAAATCTTTCCTGGACCCAGTCTATGTCAAGTTCTGTTATGTGATCATAGAACTCTCTTTTCTTAGAGTATCTATCTGAGTTCATAATTACTTTATTTGTCCTTGTCTCCTACTAGACTTCAAGCTAAACAAGACCCAGGGGCATCTGTTTTATTTGCAGAGCTTAGAATAATGTCTTCCACATTATAGACCCTTAATACTTGTTCAGTGCGTGGATGAGTGAATGTGAAAGGCACAGTCCTTTATACTCAAAAATTCCTCAAATTTTTTTTTTGTTTCTATCTTTGTTTTCTTCATCATGCAGATTCTGTTAGCTTGTTGAAAATTCAGGATACAGTTCTTTTGCATGAAAGATTAGTAGATTTTCAATGAAGCCAAACAAACCACTGTAAACTACTTAGAGGAGAATTTTATAGAATTAAAAGTAAGGTTTGTGGGCTACAAAAAGAGCTGTCAGAAACCAAAGAAGTGAAATCACAGTTAAAGCATCAGAAAGTGGATTGGGAACGAGAGCTCAGCAGCTGAGGTCCTGTACACCTCGCTTTTAAAGAAATATTGAACTATTATTTCCTTTAATATTGCAGAGACATAGATGTGTTATAAGGACTAACTTATCCTCTAGGATTTTACAGAGGAGAAAGTGTTACTAGTATTGTGGAGTGTGAAATTCTTGGAAATAATATAGCAGGTTCTAATAACTTAATGTATAGTTTTCCAAATCATCATTTTCATGAGCATACAGAAGTCCACCATAATGGAAACCCCATTAAATATTTACCAAAGCAACAGTTAGAACTGGACATGGAACAACAGACTGGTTCCAAATAGGAAAAGGAGTATGTTAAGGTTGTATATTGTCACCCTGCTTATTTAACTTATATGCAGAGTACATCATGAGAAACGCTGGGCTGGAAGAAACACAAGCTGGAATCAAGACTGCCAGGAGAAATATCAATAACCTCAGATATGCAGATGACACCATCCTTATGGCAGAAAGTGAAGAGGAACTAAAATGCCTCTTGATGAAGGTGAAAGAGGAGAATGAAAAAGTTGGCTTAAAACTCAATATTCAGAAAACGAAGATCATGGCATCTGGTCCCATCACTTCATGGAAAATAGATGGGAAACAGTGGAAACAGTGTCAGACTTCATTTTTGGGCTCCAAAATCACTGCAGATGGTGACTGCAGCCATGAAATTAAAAGATGCTTACTCCTTGGAAGAAAAGTTATGACCAGCCTAGATAGCATATTGAAAAGCAGAAACATTACTTTGCCAACAAAGGTCCATCTAGTCAAGGCTATGGTTTTTCCTGTGGTCATGTATTGATGTGAGAGTTGGACTGTGAAGAAAGCTAAGTGCCGAAGAACTGATGATAAATAGATGGCAACCCACTCCAGTGTTCTTGCCTGGAGAATCCCAGGGATGGGGGAGCCTGGTGGGCTGCCATCTATGGGGTCGCACAGAGTCGGACATGACTGAAGTGCCTTAGCAGCAGCAGCAGCAGATGCACATGAAGAGTTAAGAGGCTTAAAGAATAAATGATTCAAGGCTAAAATGTTTCCCATATTAACTCAAAGTGACATGAATAAAAATAAAATTGTACCAACAAATATAACAAAAAGATATGACAAGCTACTGAAGCCAAAGTACGATATATAAAATACAGCCTCTGGGAAACCTGGAATTGACTATCAAGATAATCCAAGTAACTTAAGCTTCATTTTTAAATATTCACTTCAGATTTGAGCATTTCATTTATCTGTTTCATCATGATACTGAAATGTGGTAACATAAAGATTAAAATTATTACCTTAATAAAGAATAAATTACTAGTACCTGTCTATGTTAACAATTTAGATTTACATCTCTTAACATTTCATAAATGACACGATGTCCCTACTCAAAGTAAAGGATTTCTTCGGTTTAATTTTTATTTGGTGGATACAAGGTATGCTTTTAGGTTGGTTTAGAGACCGTAGATTCACAGCCTGTGTATTTTTTATATTCAACTAGATTCAACATTTAGCCAGAATCAAGAATCACTTTGAACTTTCTTTCAGGAAATCTGAGAATTATTTCTCCTTCTGGATGCTCACTTCTTCTGCTTTCTCATTTTCATACCAATACATTCTTTCTTTTAAATAATTCCATTCCTTGATTAACTCCTTGTTTCTTTTCTCCAGCATCAGACCTTGTTTCTCATATTTGGCCTGAAGTTTTCTCACTATCTGCTGAAACTGGTCTTGGATGCTAATGACTGTCTTCTCTTTACTTTCGGCTCTGTTTTGTGCATTACCCAGTTGCTGTCGGAGCAACATGTTTTCACTCTGGAGTTGAGATAATCTCTCCTCTAAGCATTCCTGCTTTCCAAGGTATGTATTCACTTTGCCTTGTTCATTCTGATACATGTGTTCAATTTCCTGCTTTTGACACTCTGATTGGCTTAGATCTCTCTGGACACGTTCTAACATCAAAGTCTTTTCTCTAAGATCATCTCTCATGTGATGCAGCTTGATTTTCAGCTTATTGAAGACACTTTCCACTGTAGATAGTTGCTGGGAAAGCATCTCATTGTTATCTTTTAGATTAGCCACATCGTACTTCATTTTGTCCCACAAGCATAACCACTCGTCTCTTGCTCTCTGGAAGGCAAGTTCCAGATCACTTTTTGATGTCTGACCTTGATCATGATCATGTAAGGCAGTAGCCAGTCTAGAACGGTAGGATTTCACTTCGGTTTCCAGTCTTTGTTTACTTTCTTTTTCGTTCTCCAGCTTAGAGTTTAGCATTGTATTCTCAGCTGTCAGAGCATTAAGCTGGCCTGTATAGTGGGATATAGTCTTTGTTAATGATTCCTCATTCAGTTTTATTGCCTTTTGAAGATCATCATTCTTTACTTTGAGAATTTCAACGTCCTCAAAATAGTTCTCTTCCTTTTCCCGGTGCTGATTTTTCAGTGCATCTATCTCCAGTCTTAGCATGGCAGTTTCATCCTGCAGCATGTGCTTTTTGTGCAACAGGTCTTTTGTTTCTTCACAACTATCACAAACCTAAGTGAAACAAAGGAGATGTTTAGCTAGTACTCAGTAAAGTGACATTCCATGATTTCTTCTGAAATGAAAGACTAACTTGTATGTTTATACGATGAAAAGACTGCACCAAGTGTGTCTCCAACAGGAACAAATAAGGTTCAATTCAGTCTTCAGACTTTATACAAGCAGAAATTCCCAAAGGTTCAAAAATTTAATGGAGGACAACGAATCCACGAAAGTCAAAAAGAAATCCCAAGAGACTTTTCAAGAAACTCAGAACTGGAAAGGCTTCTCTCTGAACTACAACAAACTCAGAAGGCTTAGAAGATTCATAGATCTGACTACACTTAAAAATTGCATCTGATGTGGAATATTTATATAGTGGAAAACTAGTAAGCCATAAAAAAGAATGAAATAATGTTATTTGCAGCAACAGGGACGGACCTAGACATTATCACCTAAGTGATATAAGTCAGACAAAGACAAGTATTATATCATACTGCTTATATGTAGAATCTAAAATGAACTTATTCACACAACAGAAAGAGACTCATAGACACATAAAACAAACTTCTGGTGACCACAGGGGAAAGCAGGGTAGGGGAAGGGATAAATTAGGATGTTGGGATTAACATACACACTAGTAGATATAAAATAACCAACAGAGATCTACTGTACAACATAGGAACTACACTTAATATTCTGCAAGAAGAATCTGAAACGGAATGTGTGTGTACATGGGAGCATGTGTGTGAGTGAGTGTGTATGTGTATTAGTCACTCAGTCACGTCCAACTCTTTGGGACCCCATAGACTATAGCCTGCCAGGCTCCTCTGTCCATGGAATTTCCCAGGTAAGAATACTGGAATGGGTAGCCATTTCCTTCTCCAGGCTGCTGTTGCTACTGCTGCTAAGTTGCTTCAGTTGTGTCCGACTCTCTGCGACCCCATAGACTGCAGCCCTCCAGGCTCCCCTGTCCCTGGGGTTCTCCAGGCAAGAACACTGGAGTGGGTTGCCATTTCCTTCTCCAATGCATGAAAATGAAAAGTGAAAGTGAAGTCGCTCAGTCGTGTCTGACTCTTAGCGACCCCATGGACTGCAGCCTACCAGGCTCCTCCGCCCATGGGATTTTCCAGGCAAGAGTACTGGAGTGGGGTGCCATTGCCTTCTCCAACTTCTCCATGGGATCTTCCCAACCCAAGGACTGAACTCAGGTCTCCTGCACTGCAGGCAGATTCTTTACAGTCTGAGCCAGTCGGGAAGCCCCATTTATATAACAGACACACACATATACATATATATCGGAATCACTGTGCTGTATACCTGAAACTAACAGAATATTGTTAATCAACTATAATTCAATAAACAACACCACTTGCTAGGTTTATAAACACTGCATTTGATACCTCCTATTCATCTACTTCACACTAAGAGCCTTAATTCTGTATAAACAGACTAAATTTTGTACAAAAAAGTTTTTCCTTGAGAATATGCTACCTTTTAACATTTTAATAGGCCATTATAAGAATTACACCTATTGACAACTGTACTAGGCATTTCTACAAACATTAATTAACTCATTAGCTGTAATGATTCTGTAAAGGAAAAAGTTAAAAATATGAGTAAGCTGCAGCCTTTTCGCCAGGTCTTTGGACTCTACTAGTCTTCTTACATCAAACCACATGTCTCTACTACAAACATATCAATACAAAATAAGCTTCCTATTTCATTCATGGTACATACACCAATGGTAATTAAGCTAAAATTTAGAAAGCTCTTAGAAAACGATGAGATTATTATTGCTGCTGCAATAATTTTCATTATCTCTCCATAATGCTTAAAATAGTAAGATGGGGAAAATACAATGAAAAACACTAAATAACTATCACTAAATATATATTATGCCATATCTATCACTGTTTTCAAAAGTTCCTTGTACTGAAATAGGACACTCACAAAGCAGAGTGCTTATTTTCTCACAAGTAGAAGAATCACATCCAAAACGTGGTCTCTGAACTGCCTATAGTTTTCTCCTTACCATTAGGGGAAGTGATAAACTAACCTAATGTTCAATTGAGGAAGTGAAATCATTACCAAAACCCAGAATATCTTTAATTGGTAGCAAGAGTCCCGCCCCCCTTGGTGTGGGGGAGGCACTTTTATAAGTTTATTCTAAAGAAACAACTTTTTAAAGGTGTTCAAAAGTGTTTTTACAACTGATGTCACAGTTTTTACAAAATGAAAAACAGTAAATGATGTGAAAAGGTCGTTGACAGGGTATTGGTTAAAGAAATGACAGTGGAGCCAAGAATGGACTCTGATTCAGACACTGACGGTGACGACGTGCATGGAGTGACTGACACATTCACTCCAAAGCAGAGGGACTTGGTTGGGTAGCACAGTCGATGGTGGACCACACACAGTCTTCCTTGCCTAAACCACAATCAGGGTGCCGGCCTCTCCGAGATAGTCACAAAAGATTTGAGATTGATTCCTATGGAAAATATTAAAGGCCTCTCCTTGGATGAGGCCATCGTATGTCACTACCTGATTGCTCTAGACAAATGGATTTGAATTACAAATACTACTTTCTCGAGCTCTTCCCGAGAGCTATTCATTGTGGGAGATCTGCTGCTAGGACCTCGGGGATGGGACCCAGTCCATGTTTGAAAGGGACATCAGGTTTGGAAGCAAATTCCTCTGCTGTGAGATGCCACTCGAGAACTCTGCAGAAGGAAGGACAACCAACTTCAAGAGTGTCTGGTTTCTACCAACTGCTGGAAAAAAATTCCTGCACCTCTTGAGGACACCAGTTAACACCTGTCCTTGAGGACTCTGCTGTGAGGGAGAAGGCAGCTGGGAAAGCTGGAGCCAGCTCTGAGCTGTTTATGGGGCAGGTGGACTGGAGGGCTGATGGGCACAGAGGGAGGGGGGTCCACGACCCTCAGCCACCTGCTAGATTGAAAGCCGGAGGCAACTTGATGTAAAATTAGGCACGATGGTCCCTCCCAGCGCCCCTTCTCTTCTAGACCTATTCACTCATGAATGGTCTGTCAAGGCTGAAGGATTGGTTGCCTGAGGTGGGCTGAGAGCTTAACCTCCAGTTTATACACCATTCTCAACCCTGTGGTTTCTCAGGATCTATTGTGTGAACTACTGACATGACCTCTTCCTCCCTCTGCTCGAAAAAGTGCACCCAGCATGTCTGGATCATACAATTCTTATTTCCGGCCTTGTTACTTTGGGAACTTTGGATTTCTTTTCTTTTGTTTTTAACAATTAACCTAAAATTTCCTATAACACTAAACAAAATGACACTAAATAAATGGTATTTTTTTAAAAAGGGGATATTATAAATAATATTCATAAAATCATGTTAGAAATTTGAAATTTTCACCAAAGATTACTCTACCTGATTCAGATTATTTCTCTGTCTTCACTATCACTTCTACTGCTTGGAAAGTGAGTTCTAGGTGCTGTTTCACTTCAACTTCTTTACTATATTGGTCTTTTCTTCTTAAATGCTGCCTCATTTTTTCATATAACATCTTGGCATTCCTTCTATGCTCTTCTTCTTGCTTTAAGGTGAATCTGCAAAATTTAAAACTCTTCTTAGAAAACAATGAGATTATTCACTGCTGCAATAACTTTCGTTCCCTCTTCACGATGTTTAAAATAGTAAACGTGGGGGGAATACAATGAAAAACACTTAATAATGGTCACTGTTTTCAGACAGAGGGTTGAGAATAAAACTACATAAATTTTGTTTTCATTTTCTCTTGAGAAAAATGGCTACTTCATAAATCTGTGGGTGGGAATGTCAAGTAATATAAACTTTCTTAAGAATACTTTAGAAATATAGATCACAGACCATTTTTAAGTTCTCATACTCTGACCAAATTATATGATATTATTAAAGAAAATGTATTTAAAATAATTAGAAAGGTAGAAATGAATTTATAGAAAAGGTGTTCCATGCAGTATTAAATAGAATACAGAAAAGTGAAAAACAACTGAAAGTCAATTTGGTAAATATGTAATGGGGTTTCCATTATGGTGGACTTCTGTATGCTCATGAAAATGATGATTTGGAAAAAATATACATTAAGTTATTAGAAGCATTCACTGTTAAGAACCTGCTATATTATTTCCAAGAATTTCACACTCCACAATACAAGTAACACTTTCTCCTCTGTAAAATCCTAGAGGATAATTTAGCCTTATAACACGTCTACGTCTCTGCAGTATTAAAGGAAACAATAGTTCAAATATTTCTTTAAAAGCGAGGTGTACAGTACCTCAAGCTGCTGAGCTCTTGTTCCCAGTCCACTTTCTGATGCTCTGTGATTTCACTTCTTTGGTTTCTGACAGCTCTTTTTGTAGCTCACGAACCTTACTTTTCATTCTGTAAAATTCTCCTCTAAGTAGCTCACAGTGGCTTCTTTGGCTGCTTTGAAAATATACCAATCTTTCATGCAAAAGAATTGTATCCTGAATTTTCAACAAGCTAACAGAATCTGCATGATGAAGAAAACAAATATAGAAACAAACAAACAAATATGTGAGTAATTTTTGAGTAAAAAGGTCTGTGCCTTTCACATTCACTCATCCATACACTGAACAAGTATTAAGTGTCTATAATGTGGAAGACATTATTCTAAAGCTCTGAAAATAAAACAGATGCCCCTGGGTCTTGTTTAGCTTGAAGTCTAGTAGGAGACAAGGACAAATAAAGTAATTATGAACTCAGATAGATACTCTAAGAAAAGAGAGTTCTATGATCACATAACAGAACTTGACATAGACTGGGTCCAGGAAAGATTTCCCTGGGGAAGAGACGTCACACTGAGAAATGAAGGATGAGCAGGAAGTAGTAAGTAAAGTAGGAAGAACAACCCTGTGGACAGTCTCCAGTTGCCATTATGTTTTTAACCAAGACAGAGTGAACAGCTACTGATTTACCTTCCTGAGTGGACCGAGCAAAAACAACGCCGACAAAATACATTAAACAATGACTTTCATGACAAAGGATTTCAGGGAATGAAAGACAATGATCCTGGAAACATATGGGGTTAGCCTAAGGAATGCCCCAGCTCACTGCCTTGAAAGAATTTCCAGGCCCCAACATGGGGAGAAGGAATGGAAGCTGAGTTAGCCAGAATCCCTGACAGGAGGTGATGAAGCTGACAGTCTGGTGAAACCAAAGTGCGCAGAGTTCACAGATCAGAACCGTGGAGAGGAGAGAGTGGAACAGAGAGAAAAAGGACCTTGGAGATCTGAGGAGGAGCCCCTCAGGAATTCAGCAGAGGAACGAACAGAGCCCATCTGGGAGAAACCACCTGAGACCAGGGAGAAACCATCTGAAAAGACTATAGGAACCTGTGACTGGTGCCCACTCAGTTCCAGGAATTCTATCTATTCTCATGACCAGGCTGGAAAATTCCCAGGTACCAGCAGAATGAACAGGATAGTCAGCAAGGTCTTGCTTCCAAGGCAGGAAATAATCAGCACTAGTACCAGAGCCCCTCTGGATGCACCTAATGAATCATGAGAAGCAAGAACACAGAAGGGTCTCTGGAAAACTCTCAATATTTGGAAACTAGATCACAAGGATCTAAATAACCCTTGGATCAAAAAGGTAATGAAAAGAGAAAGTACAAAGTATTTTGAACTGAAGGAAAATGAAAACATTAAGACCAGCAGACAAGCTGATTCTAGAATTCATGTAGAAAGAAGGGTGAAAACTAAAACCAGATGGAACCAAACAATTGTGACCTTTAACCACCCAGCAAAGAGAGGCAACAGTTGGGCTTGAAGCAAGGGGGTAGCATGATGAGACCCGAATGTTTAAAAATAGGCAATAATTGCAATTGCTGTGCAGACCAAGGTTGTGCCAGGTGGAGTGGCAGGGAAAGAAGTCCTGAGATTATTTCAGTTACTCCAGTAGGAAAATGATGCTGACCTGACTGTGGGTGAAGGCACAGGAAAGAAGAGTCAACAGAAGGTACAGGGAGTGAGAGTATCATAGGCCTGTGGCTCAGAGTATACACTCACTTTCATGTCCTTTTAATGCAAAACAAACTTCTGAGATGCACAGCACTGTAGCATATCCCTGGCTCGAGAAGCAGTACTGACAA
Organism: Bos taurus; assembly: GCF_002263795.3. NCBI lineage: Eukaryota > Metazoa > Chordata > Mammalia > Artiodactyla > Bovidae > Bos > Bos taurus. The sequence goes on from NC_037332.1 coordinate 322,873, forward strand.
GGTGTGCATATATCACTCCTCTATACACAGACAGGCTTTCCGTTAACATTTACACTGCCATCCTACCTTTACACCCCACGTTGAGAGGTTCTACTTGCAATGTGGAATTTGTAGAGGAAAGCACGTCACCATCCTCAGAAACAGTCTCGGATGACTAAGTTCAGTCATCCAGTTTGTTCACATAATTAATTTGTTCTTTTACCTACATGTAAACAATACTGTTTCACAATGTCCTTAAAATATGTATAAATACACCAAGTGTACAGAGGTGATAAATCTCTATCAAAACAAAAAAAGACATTTCTTAAAAGAAGAGATTTTTATCAAAAGGATAATTTTATCAACAGTGTTTCTAAATGATGTGTTCAAAGTAAACTTCTCTACAACAAAGGAAGATTTTCGATTTTACCACGATTCCTTTGACAAAGTATTTTTGACAAGGATAACATTTTTGAAAGTTCTTTTTTTTTTTTTTTTACTATACCTTCTTCTTTTCATACGGTGTTTTCCTTGCAGGCTTAAAAGAACAAATGATTCTTTTCAGGCTAATATTAAATATTCAAAAATACAAACAATACCTAAACTTTTCTTTTTTATATAAACTCTTTGCATTGGCAAGTAATTATCTATAAAGCATGCAGAAATAAATAAGAGCAACATTAAAGGACACAGAAAATATATCAGTAATATTAATAAAGTATTAAAGTTAGATCCAAGGAAAAGGAAAAACATAAAGTTATTGCATTGTGTGATAGGAAACAGTATACCAGTGTTTTTTGCACCTGTTCTTTTCCATAAGAACTAACTTTTATGGCAGTATGACCTATCTGGGAGGTATTCCTTCAGTCCTTCTGAGAAAGAAATCCATTTGAATAACCAAGATATTAGCTTTTTGAGGACGTCTTATGCATCAGCCATGCATTATTAGAAGCACCTGACATGTCCTAAAGGCATTTTCATCCCCACAGTCATTCTGGGAGATAGGTATAGGAAGAAATGGAGCACACAAAGGCTGAGGAACTTGCCCAAGCCCATTCAGCATGTCACCAACAGACCCAGAATTCAAACCCAGGAAGTCTGGCTTCAACACTGCTCTTCCAAAATATGCTGAGAAAGTAATATTGAAAAGTCTTTTTAAGTAATATGACAGCAAATGAATCTTTAGTATTATTTCAGGTCTAGCTATGGCTATAAATAATGATTTCTGAATCTTAAAACATATTTCTCAAAAATTAAAAAGACTTCAGAGGTAGGCAAGCCTGAAAATCTACTGTCAATAAAGTTTTGTTTTTTGTAAAGAAATTCATCAATAGGCATTCATTCACCCATTCTGCTGTTTCACATACATCTGACATACATGTATTGAGCACACAATATGTGTTAATGACACACTTAGTAAAGGAAGCACGGGTTTTGTCATTTATATCTTTATCATGCAAAAGGAATAATTTGTGAAAGTCTGCTAATAATGGTTTTCTATTGAATATAAACACAATCTGCCCCTTTTCCCTGGAATCTATAAACAACTATGAAGTTAATATGATGTGATGTTTCAGAGCACCTTACAAAATCATAGCTACTCATCATGTTACTATCAACTAGAATCACCAAGGAATGGCCATCATCATATCCTATTCAGTATAACCTAAGTGTTTGTAAATTCACAATTATGTAATTTTTTGAAAATCTATATATGATAGAATTAACTTAAGCAATCATCTGCATATTCCATTACATAGAAATATTACACTTCAGAACCAATGAACAAGCCCTTACCATAAACTATACATGAACAGAAGTAGTATGTACAATTAGTTCACGGTAATAGTTTAAAGATAATGTCATACAATCAATAAGCTTTCTAGTACTGGAAATGCAAACAAGACTAAACTAAATAAACAGGCCCCCTGCTGGCTCATTTCCAATAGCATGCTGCTGCTACTGCTAAGTCACTTCAGTCATGTCTGACTCTGGGTGACCTCATAGATGGCAGCTCACCAGGCTCCCCCGTCCCTGGGATTCTCCAGGCAAGAAAACTGGAGTGGGTTGCCATTTCCTTCTCCAATGCGTGAAAGTGAAAAGTGAAAGTGAAGTCACTCAGTAGTGTCTGACTCCTAGCGACCCCATGGACTACAGACTACCAGGCTCCTCCGTCCATGGGATTTGCCAGGCAAGAGTACTGGAGTGATTGCCATTGCCTTCTCCCTCCAATAGCATACATACTCTAAAAGCTCCCTTAACATAAAACAAGTAACACCTGTGAACTCCACACTCCTCTTCAGTTACCATCCAGTTCTTCACTGCCTGTCCCAATAACATTCCCTACTGAATGTTACGTGTATTCATTACAGTCCAGCTTCCAAGGAGACTATTTACTGAAATGACTTCCAGCCAAAGGCACCGGTCCTCACCTAAACCTTCCAGCAGTGTTCATCCACTAGAGTTGAGCAATCTCTTGTCTTGGCCTGAGCACTGTATAATGCTGCTCTATTTCCAGAAGAAGTATTCAGTGCTAATATTTCTTCCCTTACAAACAAGGAATCTAGAGAATGTACCTGTCGTCACCCTGATCCACTTCCCTTAAAATGCTGTCATCATTCACGTGCAGCAGACCACCAGTCAGTGAATCGGTCTTCTCAAATATTGGTGCAGTCACACATTCTTCCGGTGTCCATTTGTCATCGTTCTTTTTCTTTACTTCCTTCCTGTGCACACCAGGATCGCTACTTTAAAAAGTCCACAAAAAGCCAATGTTTTCTAATAATTCAACTGATAAAAAATAAAAAAAACAACCAATTCTTATAAAATTCCAACTCTTACCCATCTTAAGTCATTGATTAATTCACAAGACAGTTACAGAGTACCAACCATATGCAAGAAAACAAATTCTTCCTTCAAACACAGATATGATTATGACACAATATGATATATACAACTTGACATATGAAAGTGATAAGTGAAATAAGGAAGGATTTGCAGAAGAAGTGAAGAAAGGAGGTCATGAGAAACAGAAAAGGGAGAAAAATCATTCTACTTGGAGATTTGAATGTGAGCACAAACATCAGGCACAGGGCATCTGAGTTGTTTCCGAGGAACCTGGAAGGAAGAGCACAAAATACATGGAAGAATGTAGAGAGATGCATATGGAAAGACACTGAGAAGAACCTCAAGGGTGAGAGGTGATTCACGTGATTCAACAGCAACAACCTTTCATCTTGGGGGCTCGTCCGGGATCCTTCAGGACAAGGTAAGGATGCTTGGAGCTTTAGTTCTTTGTTCTCTTAGCAAACACGTTTTCTGCTGTGCTTTACTAACTCTACCGTGTGCTTGTGTGAATGAATGGCATGCCCTGCGTGAAGCAAGTAAGAAGCCCTGCTCTGCAGTTCCACGGTGATCTCATATGGCTTACGGCAGAAACCTGTCAGGGCATTATACCGACCTGCCAATGCCAAGAGGCACCCAATGTCTCCTTCGGGAACCGACCAGAAATGGGCAAAGCATGTGGACTGAACTCTCCTTTCTCGGTCAAACTTTTCGGTCTCTTTGACCATTTCATAACTCCTTGGGAATTAGAAGTACTAACCTAATCTATTGGATCATAGACTTTCAAGGGACTTGTGATCTATACTGTTACTGTGTACTGTGGCTTAGGTCCCAAACTTGGATTGGTAGCCAATAAAGCCTAGCCTCGCTAGGAATTGAAAGTTCGGAAGTTAGATGGAGCTCTAGCTCCCAGAACATCTCTGAGGTTAAAGGTTACTCAGATTGGGACTGCGATGGTTTTTTTTTTTTTTTTTCTTTGGTAACACCGGCTCTTAGTGGATCAGAGGAGGCTGTTATACTGGTGTGGTGATGCTTGGAAAGAACATCTCAGTTTTATGTTCGTGTCGGTCTTATCGTAGTCAGGAAATACTCAGGGTCGTGCACAGGCACTCAAGTGATGAATGTTTCCCACAGCGGTCTTAGCTTGGGAGGCATTCCAGAAGGTTACTCTGATTCACCCCGGGTGACATCAGAGGCAAGCAAGGTTAAAGGTGAAGAGCTGGACGTCAAGTAGGGATGCTATCACGTCTACCCCTGGTACATCCCCACCCCATGTCGGTGGTAGAACCGGGAGGGACGAGTACGGCACCTGCGTTGGTAAGGGACAGACTAAGTCTGACCAGGAAGGAAAAGCCTTTGGTGTAACGTCTGTCTACACCCCCATCTAGAGCAGGGAGGGACGCCTCCAGTAGAAAAAATGGCGCTGGTCGCTTTTTTCCTCTCTTACAGGTGGGAGCTAACAATTCCAGCCTCACTCCTTTGAACTGTATCCTGAAAAACTGGGATAGATTTGATCCCCAGGGCTTAAAGAAGACACACCTGGTCTTCCGATGTAATACTGCATGGCCACGGTATCCATTGGAGGATGGCGAATGGTGGCCAGTTGGAGGGTCTCTTAAGTATAATACTGTTCTACAATTAGACCGGTTCTGTAAGGAACAAGGGAAATGGGTAGAAGTAGCATATGTGTTGCCCTTTTTCTCTCTGCGAAATATGCCAGACTTATGTCCTAAGGGTATAGATTTGGGCGTGAAACCTTCAGCTCCCTCCTGTCCTCTTACTCTGCCCCTGTACTGGGGACTCCAAACTGGGATTCAAACTGCCCACATGGAGGTCCAAACAACTACTGTCTCAGTACCACCTCAGACTACTCTGATTTCAGTAGAAACTCAGACCATCGAAGTAAGAGATGAGATGGAGGACAGGAGATAAAGAGAAGAGGAAAAACAGGTCTCTCCAATCTATCCCTGGGATCATATGCACAGAGCAGCCAGAGAGACTGAGGAACAGCCACACAAGCTGTTGCCTCTTTATGAAACACCCACAGGGAGAAATAATCAGTCTGTGAGAGTTAATAAGCCTTTTTCTTATCAAGAAATACAAAGAATCAAGGAGGATCTGGGAGACTATTTAGAGGACCCAGAAAAATATATTAGAGCTTTTAAAGGTGTTACTCTGCTTTATGACCTCCCTTGGAAGGATGTGATGTATATCTTGGGACAAACGCTGACTCCCAAGTCAAAGACTCAAGTTTTGGGAAAAGCGGTTGCTTATGGAGATGAATGGCTTGGTAATGAATCAGTAGGGAAGAGGGAGAACGAGATAGCGGCCCTCCCCACTGGGAATCAGGTGGTCCCAACTACAGAACCAGACTGGGACTACAACACAGCTAAAGGAAGATGGGATCAGAGTCATTTTGTTAGATGTATTCTTGAAGGACTTAGGCAGGCGCATTCTAAGCCTTTAAACTATGACAAATTGGCAGACATAGAACAGGAGAAGGAATCTCCTGGTAAATTCCTAGACAGACTGAGAGAAGGCCTTCGCAGATTCACTGAGATTGATCCCGAAAGTGAAGAGGGAAAAGTGATCTTAAAGGATAGATTTCTCACTCAGTCAGCTCCAGATATCTGCCCTAAGCTATTAAAACAAGCGTATGGACCAAATCAGTCTTTAGATACTCTGTTACAACTGGCTCAGACAGTCTATTATGGTAGGGAATATGAGGAAAAGAAAGGCAAAAAAAGACAAAGGAAAAGGCGGAAGCCTTCGCCATGGCTATGAAAAACGTTCTTACACAGCCTGAGAAAAATGCCCAAAGGGGCCCAGGTGAAAAGGGATGGGCTTGCTATTACTGTGGTAAGGAGGGGCACCCCAAGCGGGCCCTCAGGCATCTAAGCCGCCCCCGGCTCCATGTCCGATCTGCAAAGGACCACACTGGAAGAGAGACTGCCCCCAGAGGCGTAGGTCTCCGGGGTCAGACTCTCAAGACAATCACGACTGAAGGTGCCCGGGGGTCCCCACACAGGCTCCCGTCCTAATTACACCTGAGGAAGCCCGGGTATTAATAATTGTGGGGAGCCAATCCGTCGATTTCCTTTTAGATACTGGGGCAACTTATTCTGTGCTTACTGAAGCCCCTGGCCCACTTTCTTCCCCATCCACTTCCGTAATGGGACTGTCTGGACGAGCCAAAAGGTATTATTTCAGTTATTCTTTATCCTGCAACTGGGATTCTGTGCTGTTTTCACATGAGTTTCTGATCGTGCCAGAATCTTCCTCACCTGTTTTGGGAAGGGATATACTGAGCAAGGTCCATGCCTCTGTTTTCATGAATATGAAGCCCTCCCTTTCTCTCCCTAATTTAGTTGAACAAAATGTAAATCCTAGAGTATGGGCTGATGGAAAATCTGTGGGTCGAGCACAAAATGCTATTCCTGTAGTTGTTAAGCTCAAAGACCCACACGTACTTCCACATAAGAAGCAGTATCCACTGAAACCTAAAGTTAAGGAAGGGTTAAAATTCCCTCTAACAGTCCTTGCAACACTCCTATTTTGGGTATAAAGAAATTGAATGGTAAATGGAGACTAGTTTAAGATTTACGAATAATAAATGAGGCTGTAGTTCCTTTACACCCTGTGGTGCCTAATCCTTATACTCTATTGTCTGAAATTCCTGAACGGGCCAAATATTTCTCAGTAATTGACTTAAAGGATGCCTTCTATTCAGTGCCTTTGGTGGAAGAAAGCCAATTTCTATTTGCCTTTGAAGACCCTACACAGCCAGCTTCTCAGTTAACCTGGACAGTTTTGCCCCAGGGATTTCGTGACAGTCCTCACTTATTCGGACAAAGTTTGTCACGGGATCTACAAAACTTTAATAGATCTGAAGCAGTGGTGTTACAATATGTAGATGATATTTTGCTCTGTGCTGAGACAGAGGAAGCTTGTTCGCGAGCCTCAGAAGATTTCTTAAACTTTCTGGCAGACTGTGGTTACAAGGCATCAAGAGAAAAGGCTCAGCTTTGTCAACAATCGGTTAGATATCTGGGCCTAATCATATCATAAGGGACAAGGGCCATAGGTCTTGAGAGAATTAAGCCTATACTAAATCACCCCCTACCTATGACTTTAAGACAATTGAGAGGATTTGGGGGAATCACAGGTTACTGTGGCATTTGGATTCCGGGTTACGGGGAACTTGCCCGGCCTTTATATAAACTTATAGCTGAAACTCAGCAGGCCCAAACTGACAAACTGGTTTGGTCTCCAGAAACTCAAAAGGCTTTTAAGGTTCTTCAGACTGCTCTCCTGCAAGCTCCAGCTCTGAGCTTGCCCACAGGGCCAGAATTTAATTTGTTTGTCACTGAAAGAAAAGGTGTGGCATTGGGAGTTTTGACACAACCCCGAGGGCCTCACCAGCAACCTATTGCTTATCTAAGCAGAGAATTAGATGTAGTTTCACGTGGGTGGCCCCACTGCCTAAAAGTAATTGGGGCAGCGGCTTTATTAGCACCTGAAGCTTTAAAAATAATTAATGGACAAAATCTTACTGTACTGACTTCTCATGATGTGAGTGGAATCTTAAATTCTAAGGTTAATATTTGGACGACAGACAGTAGGCTTCTTAAGTATCAGTCATTGTTGTTAGAAGGACCAGTAAATAAGCTTAAAGTTTGTGGAAATTTAAATCCTGCCACTTTCCTTCCTGAGAAGGAAAATGAAACACCTGATCACGATTGTTCTCAATTCCTAACTTTGAACTATGCAGCTCGGGAGGATCTAAAGGATACCCCATTAGACAATCCTGACATGGAAATATTTACAGATGGCAGTTCTTTTGTTCAGGATGGAAAGCGTAAAGCGGGTTACGCAGTGGTGACTGCTGAACCGGTCTTGGAAGCAAAATCTCTCCCCCAGGAAACCAGTGTCAGTTAGCGGAGCTTGTGGCCCTGACCTGAGCTCTAGAGTTAAGCAAAGGGCAGTGGATGGGCCTGATAATCTATGTGAGCTTACCTCTGCTGACTCCAAATATCCTGAGTCTGCCATTGGATCCTCAAGACAATGTCTTCCTGTCCTGGGCTCACTCCTATGCTACATTCCACAATCGGTCTAACTGCTGGGTCTGCGGAGCACTCCCCTCTTTGTCAGTGAAAGGCTTCCCGTGGTGGACATCCCCACTTCAAGGAAAAGACTTTCTCCAAGTCTGTAAGTACCTTCGACAACAATCACATGCGATGCCTCTTCTTCATCTGATGACATCTACCAACCCTAAAATGGACTGGTGCAACATTTTGCCCTTTAACTATGGACATAATATGACTTTTAATTATGATTCTGAATGTTGTGTTTTTGCCGTTTGCTCTCTGCATCTGTAATTGTATAACTGGATTTGTTTCTAGCCCGCATGAAAGCTTTTAAGTTACAAATAGTTGCTCAAACTCCTGCTACTGCTGTAGCTTCCTCCAGCTACTATTTGGGGTCCCTGGATCAGATATCCTCAATATGAGGATTAGGAGAATATGTTGCCTCACCAATTTAGGGACAACGCCCCTTGTCAGCTCGGAAGTAGTTATGGAATGAGAATGATGCCCCTTTTCCCTAGGCAACATAATTCTCCTAAAAGAAAAGGGGGGAATGAGAGAGTCATTTCCTAGGCAGGTTGATAGGCAGTCTAGGGGTCCCCAAGGAGAGAGGGGTCTGGAATTCTGAAGGAGGAAGAAAGGACAAACTTTTTTTTCTTTCTCCACATTCCTTAGGATTATATAACAATAATGTATCCTGCCTAAGGACAGTCTTGGATTCAACTTTCTGTTATCTTAAAATGTTAATTATGGGAGTAGACCTGGTCTTTACAAGGATGTATCTTGCCTGAGGACAGTGTTATCTTAAAATGTAAATTATGGGAGTAGGTCTGATGAGGTCTTTACAACCTCCAGATATTCTTTGGTTATATAACTTCATTGTTAACACTAGCAAGTGGGTACTCTTTCTGCCCCCTTCTGATGCCTATGTCAGAAGCTTTCTCTATCTCCTTTATATTTTAATAAAACTTTATTACACAAAAGCTCTGAGCAATCAAGCCTTGTCTCTGGCCCCGGATTGAATTCTTCTCCTCCGGAGGCCAAGAATCCCGGTGTATTTGCGTGATTCAACAACAACCTTTCAAGGGCTACCCTGAAAACCTGGAGTCCACTGGCTAAGCACCTTGACTCTTAGACATGGGAGTCATAAATAGATTTACACTATATTTTTTGTTTTCTTTCTAAATACAATAATGGTGAATTTAGGGACTTCCCTGGTGGTCCAGTGCTTAGGAGTCCACCTACCAATAAAGGGGGAAGGCGTTCCATTCCTGGTCAGGGAAGATCCCGCATGCCAGGGTGCAACTAAACCGTGCTCCACAGCTACTGAAGCCAGCACCCTAGCGCCCACTCTCAGCATCAAGAGAAGCCACCACACTGAGAAGCACAAGCACTGCGGCGGCAAAGACCCAACGCAGCCAAAAATAAATGAAAAAGAGAATTCACAGAAAAAAGCCACACTTAATTTAGGAGGTATTTTAAATGACATGAGGCACATATACCATGAAAGAAGAAACCAAGGAAATATTTGGCCAGGAGAGGAGAGCTCACTTTTAAACCACCCACATGATGCGGCGACAGCAGCATCACAGCTCAAAGACCGATGCCTCATCAGTTCTCCCACCGCCATCAGCAATTTGGTCTCCCTTCATGGACATACTCAAAGTGCTAAGAGAGAAAAACCTGCCAGCCAAGAGTACTCTTTCCAGAAAAGTTGTCTTTCAGAAATGAAAGAGAAATAAAAACTGTCCCAAAGCAAACCTGATGGAGTTCATCACCACTAGTCCTGCCTCATGAGAAATGCTGAAAGAAGTCTCAAACTGAAATGAAAGGACGTTCATCAGTGACAAAACAAATTTAAATATACAACCCACTGATTAAGGCAAATATGCAGTCAAATCCAGAATACTCTAATATGTAACATGGTGGTATGTTAACAAAGGAACTCTATAATAAGGCTAAAGAACAAGAGTATTAAAAATAACTATATCTCTAGTAAAATATAAGATTTGTACATCACAAACATTAGCTCAAGTTAGAAATTATTTTATAGGAACATAACAAGGGACATGCTGTTAAATATTGATATAGGATTACTTATCAGAACCCTCATTCTGCATAGCAGGAAACTCCTGGTTGCTGTTTCCTCCACTCTTTCTCTGCTGAAACAATCCACTCTCATCAGCAGCATAGCACATGTTCTCTGATACTTCCACTTCACTACCTTTGTGCTTCTTTTCTTCTTCAACCTTTAATGGAAGTTTGACACTAAGAATAATTGCTATGTATTGATTATAAAGATCTTTGCTTTCAATTTTATTATTTGACTCAGTGCTCACCCTGAATTTAAGTGATAAAAATATTTTTGTGTTTATTTTAATTTTATCACTTACAAGTCACTGAAATTTTTTTAAAATCCGCTCCTTTCTGTTTGAGGAAAAGAAACAAAATTCCCCAAAATTTCAAAAATGGCTTTCTTAATAAGATGCAATTATTCATATTCAGTCTTCTCCATCTGACTGGCAGAAACAGAGAAATAAAAAGACAAAGACACAAAATCTGTCCTCTTTGGTCTTTACTACCTGGATTTTCCATTAAACAGCCGGATGTAGATGATGTGACACCTTTGCGCCTCAGAAAGGAAACATTCTTCTCTCTGCACTAAAGCTATTCTTTCCCCTCTGCCCTTTACAATTCTTTTTTCACTTGGATCCGGGAGATAGCAAAAAAGTGATGGTGTTTACTAAATTAAATGAACCAGAGTTTACTAAAACACAAGGAGCAGAATGAAACTGAGGAGTTGTTAGTGTGGAATTCTGGAATATAAGTAATGCTTCCCAAGTCCACATTCAATAACCATCAAACCTTACAGCTAGAGGGTATAGAAATAATTACCTAGTAGTTCCCCAATATTTACCAAAAACAGCAATAAAATTTAAAAAAAAAATGTTCAAGGTTTTGTTTAAGGCCCCTAAACTGGCACTCCCTAGCATTTTATGGCACCAAAAGAGATGATACAATTCTGGAACGTTGAATGTTATATATTATCAAATGAATTCATCAGATTAATCAGATAAGTTAAAAGCGTGAGTTTGGCACAGAAACTCAATGCCTTAGTTGGGGGTAGGGCTCATCTCCTTTTTTTTTTTTTTTTTTTTTAATATAGGAGAATACATAGAGTTTTTTGCTTATTTATTTTTTTCTCTTTTTGTCTGTTGTTCAAACTCAGTCAAAGCACCTCTTACACAAAAGAGCAAACAAACAATTTTAAAAACCTATTACTGAAGAAAGAACAATCTCACAGCATCTCAGAACTAAGTCTTCTCCTTTGTACATAAACACTTTTTTTTTTCCTTTTTTTTGCTCAGGGTTTATACTACCTATGGGCTTCCCTGGTGGCTGAAATATTAAAGAATCCACCTTCAATGGGGGAGACCTGGGTTCGATCCCTGGGTTAGTAAGATCCTCTGGAGAAGGGAACAGCTAGCCACTCTGGTATTCTTTCTGGCCTGGGGAATTCCATGGGCAGAGGAGCCTGGCAGGCTATAGTCCAGGGGTTCACAACGAGTTGGACATGACTGAGCAACTTTCACACACACACACACACAATCTATGTAACAAAATCACACATGTCAAAACTTTCTACATTTTAGTAAACAACATAATGGAAAGGTCTGTCTCAAAAGAAACATCTGAGAGTGCTGATTAAAGCATACGTGGGAACACACGTATTTGTTATTAAAAAGATCCTGAAGCAGCCATGCTGGAAATCTAAGTGCCCAGCGATTGCAGAAAGCAGAGAAGATCACACATATTCAACCACAATGAAGAGATTAGAGGGAACCCATGTTCATGTCCCATCTCTCAGTCAGTGCTTTCTTCCCATTCTATGGAAATATAACTTATATTTAACCCAACAGAGTTAAAGGGGGAAAAAAAGACACAAAAACCTAGCTGATTATTCTTCTTAAGCAATTTCCTTGGTGCTTATTCTGGCTCAGACACCCACATGGTAAATAGCTAAATGAGTTTCCCAGTCCATATGAAGACTGACGGAGAAGAATTAGATATGAGAATTGATTGAAGGACAAAAGCCATGGAAATAGTTTCCTGAATTCCTGTTATTGAGATAATAATAGATTTCTACACAATTACCTTTTTGGATTATCCCGCTTTATTCATAAATGGAAAATCAAAATGGACCACATCATCAAGAAAGAGAAAAATCAAAGCAAGAGAAAATGAGAAACTCTTTTGGAAGTTAAATTTTCTCTTTTTCCAGAGCCAGCAACTCTACTTGAAACATGTCTATTTCATTCTTAAACCTCTGCATATCCTTCTCTAATTCTTCATTTACATACACTTCAGATGAGCTGTGACTATTAGGTGGAGAAGAATTCCCATTTTCTAATTCAGGTTCCATGCTTTTAATGTCACTAGCGCTGCAATTATCTGCATGCAGTGGCTTCTGGAACCAGTCCTGTATTGCTTTATTTTTCAGATCAGTATTTTAACAACAGCAAGGGGAAAGTGAATTTTTATTTGAATTCTATATTTCATCTTACCAGAGTAGACAAACCACAGACTAGAATGACATGCCTGTCCCATGTCTAATTTCCGATTAGTTTGATCTTGCCTTATATTTTGTGACATTTGCATATCAATCTCTTGGTCTTTCACTTCGAATATAGCTACCGGCTCCCCTACCTTTTTATTTTCTGTATCATTATAAAAACTCTCTTAAATTTTCATAAACACATGTGCAACGTCTAGTTAATAATTTTCAAAGTCTACTTATTTTCAGGGAAAACAAAGCTTTGAAGATGACAGACAAGTCTATCCAAGGGATCCAGAGTTACAGACCACGGAAAAACATTTTTGAGACTGGGTTCTTTTTGTTCAGGAAATGCTTGGAATACTAGAGAGACAGATACTCCAAATGCATCTTTTTCTTCACAATCAGGTATATTATTTGTGAGATTAGGAGATATTTCCTTTAGGTTTGCTCCTTCTTTAGGGTTATCACATAGTGGATCTTCCTGAGGAGAAACGGTAATTTGGTATTCCTCACAAAATTTCACTGAACTTTCACTTTAACTCATTTGTGATGGGTGTTAACTTATGTTTCCATTCTAATTTGCCTTGGTTGATACACATTTTCTCATACAGTACTACACCAGATAACATACCTGTGCATAGTTATTCTCATCTTCATCAGGTTTTTCTTGTTCTTCCTCTGTTATCATTTCCAAGTATTGTTCTCTTGACAGATCTGCATGTTTAGTTAAAATTACTTAGAATGTTTAGATAAAAGACATAATCCTCATTTAACAGAGATCTAAAACATTGTATGAAACGACAGATTAAGTCAATCTTAATCCTCGGCTGAATATTTACTTCTTTAAGAACTACTTCCAATGACCTGAAAACTTCAACAAACCATTTGGGAAATACAGATGTCACCAGGTTCAGTTCAGTTCAGTTCAGTTGCTCAGTCGTGTCCGACTCTGTGTGACCCCATGAATCACAGCACGCCAGGCCTGCCTGTCCATCTCCAACCCCCGGAGTTCACTCAGACTCACGTCCATAGAGTCAGTGATGCCATCCAGCCATCTCATCCTCTGTTGTCCCTTTCTCCTCCTGCCCCCAATCCCTCCCAGCATCAGAGTCTTTTCCAATGAGTTAACTCTTCACATGAGGTGGCCCAAGTACTGGAGTTTCAGCTTTAGCATCATTCCTTCCAAAGAAATCCCAGGGCTGATCTCTTTCAGAATGGACTGGTTGGGTCTCCTTGCAGTCCAAGGGATTCTCAAGTGTCTTCTCCAACACCACAGTTCAAAAGCATCAATTCTTCAGCGCTCAGCTTTCTTCACAGTCCAACTCTCATGTCCACACGTGACCAATGGAAAAACCATAGCCTTGACTAGATGGACCTCTGTCAGCAAAGTAATGTCTGCTTTTCTTACAGGCACACAAACAGCTCAAAGATTCAGTCACAGATTGATCCAAACAGCAGTGAACAAAACAATCAGAAACCAAGCAAAATACAGGACAGACATATAAAGTCACCATACATTCTCTTCACTACTTCCTAACAGGACCTTTTTAACAACATGCCAAGCATCAACTGCAACATTATTCATGGTTTACAAAATTCCCCTTACTTTTTAGCTTTTATCAGTTCCTTCATCTGAAATGCTTCCCTCTACTCTTCCGACAAATTACTTTTCATCTTTTAAGGCTCAACCTGCTTTGTGAAGTTGTCTTTGATTACTGCCATCTTTCCCCTGATAAAGAGCTATGCTTTTCCTTGTAGCTCCCTTAGTACTTTAAAGATTTTACTAGTGTATCTTTCTAGATTTTCCTAGTGATAGATATAGATCTGAACTGTAAATTATTTCTTTACATGTCTATCCTTTTGGCTCCTAGACTGCAGAGGACAAGCTCTTAAAAGTCACCTCGGTATATACAGTGTGTTTTTTTTTTTTTTTTTTAATTGAAGGATAACTGCTTTACAGAATTTTGTTGTTTTCTGTCAAACCTCAACATGAATCAGCCATAGGTACACATATATTGCTCCTTTTGAACCTCCTTCTCATCTCCCTGCCCATCCCACTCCTCTAGGTTGATACAGAGCCCCAGTGTCTCTTATTCAATAATTATTTCTCCGGTTTCCGCTCAGTACTAGACACGGGAGTTTCACAAAAAATGTAGAAAAGGGTGTCAGGGATGGCTTTTCTACAGATAATGCCTGAATGCAGACTTACACAGTTCAAGGGAACAGAGGGCAGGAGAGGGAGAGCATTTCAGGCTGTAGCAAGATGGGGAGAGAAGCACACACACCACAGGGTAGATATATGTCCAAAGTGAAGGGATGGGACTGACGAAGGTCATGGTATCCAGTCCCATCACTTCTTGGCAAAGAGATGGGGAAACAATGAGAACAGAAACAGACTTTATTTTCTTGGGCTCCAAAATCAATGCAGATGGTGACTGCAGTCATGAAACTTAAGGACGCCTGCTCCTTGGAAGAAAAGATATGACAAACAGCGTATTAAAAAGCAGAGACGTTACTTGGCCAACAAAGGTCCATCTAGTCAAAGCAAAGCCTTTTCCAGTAGTCATGTATGGATATGAGAGTTGGACCAAAAAGAAGATTGAGCACCAAAAAACTGATGCTTTTCAACTGTGGTGTTCAGAAAGACTCATGACAGTCCCCTGGACTGCAAGGAGATCCAACCAGTCAATCCTAAACAAAATCAGTTTTGAACATTCACTGGAAAAACTGACGCTGGCGCTGAAGCTTCAGTACTTTAGCCACCAGCTTCGAAGAGCTGACTCATTAGAAAAGACCCTGATGCCGGGAAAGGTTTAAGTAGGGAGGAGAAGGGAATGACAGAGGATGAGATGGTTGGATGGCATCACCGACTCCATGAACGTGAGTTGAGCAAGCACCAGGAGATGGTGAAGGACAGGGAAGCCTGGTGTGCTGTGGTCCATGGGGCCACATAGAATCAGACACGACTGAGCGACTGAACAACAACAGGGACAAGTGATGAGGGCGCCAGCAGTAGTTCAGAATTCTAGAGCAAAGGATTGAAAGGGCTAGAGATAGTCAGGCAGAAGTCAGATTATGAGAGCATCAATGGTGCTTTAAGAGATCTAGACATTAATGTGACTCAGAGTGCCTCATGGTCACGTGTGCTTTTGAGATTGGGGACTCTAAACACCACGGGAGGGAGGAATCTGAAGGGCATACGAATAACCGGAGGAAGGCAAATCTGAGGGCATTAATACTGAGCATAACAAGGTGATGCAGGCCTGAACTGAGGGAGTGTTTACAGAAATATTTAGGATATAAAACTTTCAGGGTACAGTACAGAATAAATCTTTAAGAAACCAATAAATGTACAAATCCTGAAGGATAAAATAACTGCTCGTTATTTTATAAAATGTATTGACTGAGAAGAAAATGATCAACATTAACTGACCAAAGTGGCTTCTATCTATTTTGTAGTTTTCCTATCTCACATCGTCCAGTGTGGAAGGGACTCGTGTAGGCATTTTTTTGATTTTGTTTTTCCTGGACCTACCAAGCTCATGGAGAGACAAGAGCAAAAGATCCAGTTGTATATATTAAAAGAAAAAAAGACAAACACATTGATTTTAGAGCCTGTAGTCACTACTCTAGGAGATAACTGAGAATATTCTGTAAATGCAAGGTGAGGATAAAAAAGAAAAAAGTACAGGAGTGAAAAAAGACAGAGTGGATGATTTTTTACTATAGTCCTGACCGTATGACTGATTAAGGGCACTAAATTAATTAGTATTTATGGACAACACATTCTTAGATGTGGTTACTCAATAGACTGGGCATCCTAGCAGAATCAGAATTGACTTTCTATATACTGCTTTTAAGTGATACACCACTCCTTTATGCCAACCTCCCTTGTGAACTCTTAATTCATTACAAATACTAAAACAAGTTGATATACTATGTGGACACAGCTGAGAAGAAGGTACTATGTAGCAAATTTCCCATGACTCCCATTCCCATTGGGAAAGCCAATTCTAAAAAATATGAAGTCACAGAAAACACAAGAAATATTTTAGTATTTGGTATCAGAGTGGCTTTTGCAGTTATACTAAATATAATCATGACTAACACTTATGAATTGACAGCCATATAAAAACATTGCTACGGTCATCCCAGTGCACTAAAAAAAAAAAAAAAAAATTACACGAAGTCCCGTTTTGAGAAGGCAGTCTCTAGATGGCTACTTAGTCTCCCAACTAGTCCCAGAGTTCTAAACATAATCCTGCTACCCACTCTCAGGTGTATGCTAAACACCAGCCTGAACGAACTTACGTTTTCCTAACTCTCTTTGTTATTTATTGTATTATGATGGTCAGAGGGGCTTCCTTGGTGGTTCAGAGACTAAAGCGTCCGCCTGCAATGCCAGAGACCTGGGTTCGATCCCAGGGTCGGGAAGACTCCCTGGAGAAGGAAATGGCAACCCACTCCATTATTCTTGCCTGGAGAATCCCATGGATGGAGGAGCCTGGTAGACTATAGTCCATGGGGTCACAAAGAGTCAGATATGACTAAGCGACTTCACAACTTCACAAATGGTCAGAGGGAGAATACACACACCTTGCTAAGAGCTACTGATTGGCTGTAGGTTGCATAAAAGGAGTCAGCACAAGGTAGACTTTGCCACAGAATCTAATTTGGAACCTTCAGAAGGATGGTAAGGCCATGCCCAGGCTGAGACAGCTGAGTGCTCTGGGCTTCTGCATTACCTTCTTTGCTTCCTCTGTTTCCTGGAAGCTCCCACTTGCATAGCTGGCAGAGCAAGTAATTCCCTACCGGGAACACCGCTACAGTCTTTATCTTCATTTTATCAATTATGGTCTTCTGTCGAAATTCTGTGGATGCTGACTGATTTTTGGTCAGTAAATGGGACACCAACGCACACTGACCATCAACTTTCAAATGCCTGGCTCTTTGACAAGTCTCATTATTGAGGCTCAAAGCAGCAGAAGCCCAATTTGAAAAATGTGAAAACAAAGTCTCCATTTATTAGAATGTGAGAATACAACTCTGACTAACTTGTACAAAGTCTTTCTTCAGAGAATCAGTTCCATGCCCTCCTCTCCCATGAAACTCACTAGTCCTTCACAGCTTACGGTATCTCACACGTCACCGTCATTCATGAATAGATGTAAACTAGTGTGTCTCATTTCTTCTACTTTTTAATTGCCTAGTATTACTGATTTTGATTCACTCAACTTCTATTACATATTCTGTATTCCATAAGAACTTTACCAATAATTTTTTTCAACATCAGTTCAGTTCAGTTCAGTTCAGTGGCTCAGTCGTGTCTGACTCTTTGCGATCTCATGAACTGCAGCACGCCAGGCCTCCCTATACATCACCAACTCCTGGAGTCTACCCAAACTCATGTCCATTGTGTCAGTGATGCCATCCAACCATCTCATCCTCTGTTGTCCCCTTCTCCTCCTGCCCTCAATCTTTCCCAATATATGGGTCTTTTCAAATGAGTCAGCTCTTTGATCAGGTGGCCAAAATATTGGAGTTTCAGCTTCAACATCAGTCCTTTCAAAGAACACCCAGGACTGGTTTCCTTTAGGGTGGACTGGATGGATCTTGTTGCAGTCCAAGGGACTCTCAAGAGTCTTCTCTAAAACTACAGTTCGAGAGCATCAATTCTTCTGCATTCAGCTTTCTTTACAGTCCAACTCTCACATCCATACATGACTATTTTTCAACATACAAATATATTATTAAGAAAAATGTATATCTACCTTATTTTACACTTAATTATGCCTTATAATACTGTGTGCTCTAGAGACCATGGTTTTAAAAACACTTTAAATGAATGCTACTACTTTAATTAATGTTACAAACCTAGACAACATTAAAAAGCAAAGACATCACTTTGCTGACAAAGGTCTGTACAGCAAAAGACATGGTTTCTTCAGTAGTCATGTACAGATGTGAGAGTTGGACCATAAAGAAGGCTGAGCACCGAAGAACTGATGCTTTCAAAGAGTGATTCTAGAGAAGACATCTGAGAGTCCCTTGGACAGCAAAGAGATCAAACCAGTCAATCCTAAGAGAAATCAATGATGAATATTCACTGGAAGGACTGATGCTGAAACTGAAGCTCCAATACTTTGGGCACCTGATGTGAAGAGCTGAATCACTGGAAAATACTCTAATGCTGGGAAAGATTGAGGGCAGGAGGAGAAGGAGACAGTAGAGGATGAGATGGTGGGATAGCATCACTGATGCAATGGATAGGAACATGAGCAAACTCTGGGAGATGGTGAGGCACAGGTAGGCCTAGCGTGCTGCAGCCCATGGGCTCACAAAGAGTTGGACCCAACTTAGCAACTGAACACTACCACCAATGACAACTTTTTTAATTATAATGAGATGGTCTTTCACCAGATTATCAATATCTTCAGAACTGATTTTTTAAGCCGTGGAAGACATAAACTTATATGAGACATGATAGTCTTGTGGGTGACCAATTGTTTCCACGTGAAAATAGGATAAGTCTAGAACCACACTGGATCCAAAGAGCACAGAGCACCATGAGGGAAGAATGAACACAACACAGAAATATTTGCTTTTAAAAAAAAGGAACTCTCAGCTCTAAATTTAAGAGAAATCAAAGAAACAAGCAAGAAATGTAAAAGTGAAACTTTAAACCCCGTGTCAACACAAGGGTCCCTTTATCATTTCACATCCAACCATGCCATTGGTTTAAAATGGTGGTTCTGTAGTGTGCCCTGAGAATTCCTGAAGTCCAGAGACCCACTGGGCCAGGGGATCCAAGAGGTCAAAACTCTTTTCACAACAACTCTAAACGTTACTTCCATGCTCAATTATGTTCTGAGTGCACACAGGAGTTCTCCAGAGACAGGATATGTGATATCAGAACTCTAATGACGAATGGAATTAGCCATTATGATTGTGTGTGCCTGTATTTTTACCTTTTTTAGTTTTATTTTCCAGGAGTCTCTGGCTGAGGCAAGGGTTGGAGGTGGCCTGCTGCCTGGTCAGGGTCACTGAGTGTAGCAGTGCATGCATGGGACCTGTTGAAGGAGGTGCCATTATCTTCATTACCTCCTCCATAGTTTGGCCTCATCAAACAACAGGGAGGGAACACAGCCCCACCCATCAACAGAAAATTGGATTAAAGATTTACTGAGTATGACTCTGCCCATCAGAATAGGATCCAGTTTCCCCCTCAGTCAGTCTTTCCCATCAGGAAGTTTCCATAAGCCTCTTATCCTTATCCATCAGAGGGCAAGCAGACTGAAAACTCCAGTCACAGAAAACAAACCAAACTGATCACATGGACCACAGACTTGTCTAACTCTATGAAATTATGAGCGAGCCATGCCGTGAAGGGCCATCCAAGACAGACGGGTTATGCTGGAATGTTCTGACAAAACATGGTTCACTAGAGAAGGGAATGGCAAACCACTTCAGTATTCTTGGCTGGAGAACCCTATGAACAGTATCAAAAGGCAAAAAGATAGGACACTGAAAGATGAACTTCCCATCAGCAGGTCAGTAGGTGTCCAATATGCTACTAGAGGTCGGTGGAGAAATAAATCCAGAAAGAACAATGAGATGGAGCCAAAGCAAAAACAACACCTAGCTGTGGATGTGACTGGTGATGGGAGTCAAGTCCAAGGCTGTAAAGAGCAATACAGCATAGGTCCATGAATCAAGGCAAATTTGAAGTGTTCAAGCAGGAGATGGCGAGAGTGAACATCGACATTTTAGGAATCAGTGAACCAAAATGGACTGGTTTGTGGTTTAGGCCATAAGTCGTGTCCTATGCTTCTGACCCCATGGGCTATTTGTAGCTCGCCAGACTCTTCTGGTGATAGGATTTTCCAAGCAAGAATGCTGGAGTGGTTGCCATTTCCTTCTTCAGGAGATCTTCCTGACCCAGGCATGGAACTCGGGTCTCCTGCATGGCAGGTAGATTCTTTACCGACTGAGCTACCAGGGAAGCCACCAAATGGACTGGAATGGGTGAATTTAACTCAGATGACCATTATGTCTACTACTGTGGGCAAAAGTCCCTTAGAGCAAATGGTGTAGCCATCACAGTCAATAAGAGTCCCAAATGCAGTACTTGGATGCAATCTCATAAATGACAGAATGATCTCTGTTTGTTTCCAAGGCAAACCATTCAATATCACAATAATGCAAGTCTATGCTCTGACCAGTAATGCTGAACAAGCTGAAGCTGAACGGTTCTATGATGACCTACAAGACCTTCTAGAACACCAAAAAAAGATGTTCTTTTCAATATAGGGGACTGGAATGTACGAGAAGGAATTCACAAGATACCTGGAATAACAGGTAAATTTGGCCTTGGAGTACAAAATGAAGCAGGACAAAGGTGAACAGAGCTTTGCCAAGAGAAAAGCTGGTCATAGCAAACACCCTCTTCCAACAACACAAGAGATGACTCTACACATGGACATCACCAGATGGTCAATGATGAAATCAGACTGATTCTGTTCTTTGCAGTCAAAAATGGAGATACTCTATACAGTCAGCAAAAACAAGACTGGGAGCTGACTATGGCTCAGATCATGAACTCCTTATTGTCAAATTCATACTTAAATTGAAGAAAGTAGGGAAAACCACTAGACCATCCAGGTATGACCTAATCAAATCCTTTAGGGTTATACAGTGGATGTGACAAATAGATTCGAGGGATTAGTTTTGATAGACAGAGTGCCTGAAGAACTATGGACGGAGATTCGTGTCATTGTACAGGAGGCATCGATCAAGAACATCCCAGAGAAAAAGAAATGCAAAGAGGCAAAATGGTTGTCTGACGAGGCCTTACAAATAGCTAAGAAAAGAAGAGAAGCTAAAGGCAAGGGAGAACAGGAAAAATATACCCTTTTGAATGCAGAGTTCCAAAGAATAGCAAGGAGAGATAAGAAAGCCTTTCTCCGTGGTCAATGCAAAGAAATAGAGGAAAATAACAGAATGGGAAAGACTAGAGATCTCCTCAAGAGAGTAAGAGATACCAAGGGACCATTTCATGCTAAAATGGTCACAATAAATAGAGAAATAGTATTGACCTAACAGATGCAGAAGATATTAAGAAGAGGTGGTAAGAACACACACATAAAAACTATATAGAAAAGAGCTTCATGATCCAGATAAGCACGATGGTGTGATCCTTTACTTAGAGGCAGACATCCTGGAATGTGAAGTCCAGTGGGCCTTAGGAAGCATCACTACAAACAAAGCTAGTGGAGGTGATGGAATTGCAGTTGAGCTATTTCAAATCCTAACACATGACGCTATTAAAATGTGGCACTCAATATGCCAGCAAATCTGGAAATCTCAGCAATGGCTACAAGACTGGAAATGGTCAGTTTTCATTCCAATCCCAACGAAAGGCAATGTCAAAGAATGCTCAAACTACCGCACAATTGTACTCATCTCACACACTAGCAAAGTAATACTCAAAATTCTCCAGGCCAGGCCTCAAAAAAACATGAAACGTGAACTTCCAGACATTCAAGCTGGATTTAGAAAAGGCAGAGGAACCAGAGATCAAACTGACAACATCCACTGAATCATGGAAAACGCAAGAGAGTTCCAGAAAAACATCTACTTCTGCTTTATTGACCACCCCAAAGCTTTTAACTGTGTGGATCACAACAAACTGGAAAACACTTAAAGAGATGGGAATACCAGACCACTTGACTGAAGAAATCTGTATGCAGGTCAAGAAGCAACACTTAGAAATGGACATGGAACAACAGACTGATTCCAAATAGGGAAAGGAGTATGTCAAGGCTGTATATTGTCACCCTGCTTATTTAACTTATACGCAGAGTACATCATGCAAAATTCCAGGCTGGATGAAGCACAAGCCGAAATCAAGATAGCCGGAAGAAATATCAATAACCAAAGATATGCAGATGACACCACTCTTATAGCAGAAACCGAAGAAGAACTAAAGAGCCTTTGGATGAAAGTGAAAGAGGAGAGTGGAAAGATTGGTTTAAAAATTCAACATTCAAAAAACTCAGATCATGGCATCTGGTCCCATCCCTTCATGCAAATATATGGTGAAAGAACGGAAACAGTGACAGACTTTACATTTGGGGAGGCTCCAAAATCACTGCAGATGGTGACTGCACCCCTGAAATTAAAAGACGTTTGCTGCTTGGAAGAAAAGCTATGACTGACCTTGACAGCATATTAAAAAGCAGAGACATTACTTTGCCAACATCAGTCTGTCTCGTCCAAGCTATGGTTTTTCCAGTAGTCATGTATGGATGTAAGAGTTGGACTATACAGAAACTGCACAGCAAAGAATTGATGGTTTTGAATTGTAGCGTTGGAGAGGACTCTTGAGAGTCCCTTGGAATGCAAGGATAGCCAACCACTCCATCCGAAGGGAATTCAGTCCTGAGTATTCATTGAAAGGACTGATGCTGAAGCTGAAACTCCAATACTTTGGGCACCTGATGTGAAGAACTGACTCACTGGAAAAGACCCTGATGCTGGCAAAGACTGAAGGTGGGAGGAGAAGCGGAAGACAGAGGATGATATGGTTGGATGGCATCACCAACTCGATGGACTTGAGTCTGAGTAAACTCCGGGAGTTCTGATGGACAGTGAAGCCTGGTGTGCTGCAGTCCATGGGGTCACAAAGAGTCGGGCACCACTGAACAACTGAACTCAACTGAACTCCCATATAGTAAACATCAATAGACATAAAAGTTCCTTGGAATTCTCAATACTTTTTAGAAGTATAATAGGATCCTAAAGCAAACAACTTTCAGAATCACTGTTTCAAAAGATTATGTCTATCCAATAGTCATTAAAGTATGATTACTTCCCCTACTTCTAATAATCAAAGACACCACAAACTCACACACACACACACCCACAAACACATGCACATACAAACACACACACACACACACACACACACAGCCTGCTCATCAAAACATCTGACTGGCCTACATTCATCTGTGTAACGATACTATAATGAAAACAATTATAAGCTGAAATACAACTGACGTATTAGCAGGTGAAGTTTTACTCTAGGGGAAGGTTAGAATTCAAACAAGCATTTTTGGACATTGGAAAAAACTTAGAGTCTAAAATTTAATCTCGGAGAGTTCCTGAGAAGTATAGAGATTCCAAACTGAGAACTTCAGAGTGTCGAAGCATATACAGAAACATGTTGAGTTGAAGCTTACAATTTAAAAACTTCTTGTTCTTATCCTTGTAAATATCTTTTGTTTCAAAACACAGGTATCAACAATAACATTTGCTTTATGTATGTCCAATTCTTCAATTAAATTTTCAAAGAAAATATTAGAAGTATGAAGACTGAGCATTTCAAATAGTTCAATGTCCCTCTTTCCAGAGTTAACTGTGCACTGCAAAATTAACCTGAACTGGATGTTTGTAAATCCTTCATTCTGTTTTATTAGGAACAGACTCCTTCGTTCTGACTGCTGGCTGAATGGGGTTTGGAAACAAGATGATTACTAAACAATGTACATAGGAGACAATCCACAGTTCAGAATTCAAGGTAAAATCATAACCGTTTTTACCTTCACATTAGAATATTTCCCAGGAGAATCTAAAAAGAAAAAGGGACACAAAGTTAATTACATGTTAATATGAAAGCCAGCTGTACATTCATGCAGAGTTAGTACCGAGCAGAATCGTCACACTCTGCTTTGGCATTGAATACATTCAGTTTTAGTGTCTTGTTTTTAGGGGGATCTTAGGACACTGGTAATACAGACATAGGAATCCACTAAAGACAGTGAAAAGGAAATACTACATTTAATTGCCATGGAATTATTAGAAATTAAAAATCTTGCATATTTCAAAATTAATGTTCAGTTCAGTTCAGTTCAGTCACTCAGTTGTGTCCGACTCTGTGTGACCCCATGAATCGCAGCACGCCAGGCCTCCCTGTCCATCACCAACTCCCAGAGTTCACTGAGACTCATGTCCATTGAGTCAGTGATGCCATCCAGCCATCTCATCCTCTGTCGTCCCATTCTCCTCCTGCCCTCAATCCCTCCCAGCATCAGAGTCTTTTCCAATGAGTCAACTCTTTGCATGAGGTAGCCCAAGTACTGGAGTTTCAGCTTTAGCATCATTCCTTCCAAAGAACTCCCAGGGCTGATCTCCTTCAGAATGGATTGGTTGGATCTCCTTGCAGTCCAAGGGACTCTCAAGAGTCTTCTCCAACACCACAGTTCAAAAGCATCAATTCTTCCCGCTCAGCCTTCTTCACAGTCCAACTCTCACATCCATACATGACCACAGGAAAAACCATAGCCTTGACTAGACAGACCTTTGTTGGCAAAGTAATGTCTCTGCTTTTCAATATGCTATCTAGGTTGGTCATAACTTTCCTTCCAAGGAGTAAGCGTCTTTTAATTTCATGGCTGCAGTCACCATCTGTAGTGATTTTGGAGCCCAAAAAGATAAAGTCTGACACTGTTTCCACTGTTTCCTCATCTATTTCCCATGAAGTGATGGGACCAGATGCCATGATCTTAGTTTTCTGAATGTTGAAATTTAAGCCAACTTTTTCACTCTTCACTTTCACTTTCATCAAGAGGCTTTTTAGTTCCTCTTCACTTTCTGCCATAAGGGTGGTGTCATCTGCATATCTGAAGTTATTGATACTTCTCCCAGCAATCTTGATTCCAGCTTGTGTTTCTTCCAGTCCAGCGTTTCTCATGATGTACTCTGCATAGAAGTTAAATAAGCAGGGTGACAATATACAGCCTTGACGTACTCCTTTTCCTATTTGGAACCAGTCTGTTGTTCCATGTCCAGTTCTAACTGTTGCTTCCTGACCTGCAAACAGATTTCTCAAGAGGCAGGTCAGGTGATCTGGTATTCCCATCTCTTTCAGAATTTTCCACAGTTTATTGTGATCCACACAGTCAAGGGCTTTGGCATAGTCAATAAAGCAGAAATAGATGTTTTTCTGCAACTCTCTTGTTTTTTCCATGATCTAGCGGATGTTGACAATTTGATCTCTGGTTCCTCTGCCTTTTCTAAAACCAGCTTGAACACCAGGAAGTTCACGGTTCACATATTGCTGAAACCTGGCTTGGAGAATTTTGAGCATTACTTTACTAGCATGTGAGATGAGTGCAATTGTGTGGTAGTTTGAGCATTCATTGGCATTGCCTTTCTTTGGGATTGGAAAGTGTAGTATTTATTAAATATTAAAATCAGTGTGCTGCTGCTGCTGCTAAGTCGCTTCAGTCGTGTCTGACTCTGTGCTACCCCATAGACGGCAGCCCACCAGGCTCCCCTGTCCCTGGGATTCTCCACGCAAGAACACCGGAGTGGGTTGCCATTTCCTTCTCCAATGCAGGAAAGTGAAAAGTGAAAGTGAAGTCACTCAGTCGTATCAGACTCTTAGCGACCCCATGGACTGCAGCCTACCAGGCTCCTCTGTCCATGGGATTTTCCAGGCAAGAGTACTGGAGTGGAGTGCCATTGCCTTCTCCAAAAATCAGTGTAGTATTTATTAAAAGTATTTTTAGCACTTAGGGAATGAACCCTATTATCCGTTTGGCTTCAAAATTTAGTTTGGCTTGGTACATCATGCTAATTCTTCAAAGGATTTCTATGAAACAACTTTCAAAGAATCAGCTATATTAAAAAAAAAAAAACTCAATGTCTCCTTTTTCAAATTAATCTATTTTGAATAACAAATACCAGCACAACATATATTTTTGATGCCTAAGAATTACTCAGAGGGGCTGTGGTTTCCCCACTTCTAGCACCCCCTCCCACCTCCAGGATTCTCTGGAACAATAATGATCTTATCTATTTTCAGGGCAAATACACTGAAGTCATCTAGAAGGAGTTCTCTCAAGTGTCCTCATCAACTCCAAACTCACATCCCTAAGGCCTTCCTTTCTTCCCTTTGTCCTTTCACTAGATTCTCTCATATCCAAAGGGTAGTAATCTCTGGATCTGTGGACTTATATCTTTCCCTTGACATCCTTCTATGGATCATCCCTACCTGTGGTTTTCTTTACAGACTGGGGCCTGGTGGACCGGAGTCAATGAAAAGAAAGCAAAAGACAGAGACTAATATTCCCTGGGTTACATGGGAAACCAATAAAGCCCTAGAATAGGGCTTGTACCTCTCACTAAGGCACAAGGCGTCCTCTCAACGAGGTCTTGGAAGCCTGGGCAGGGAAGTGAGCTTGGCAGGCCTCCATGCTCCAAAGAACTAGCCAGAGAGACAAAGAAGGACACGGGAGACCCAAGTCTCTAGTGGAACAAGGTGCATTATTCATGTTTGTGTGAGTTTTTATATTTTTATACAAGGAAGCTTTAGGCAAAAAAATAAGAAAAGAACAAAAGCCAGATGTATAACAATGGTTACCAAGGGAATAACAAGGAATAACAATTGCCACAAGGCCAGAAGACAATCCATATCTTGAGTAAGAGGGTCATGACTAAACACTTTTACTGTAGGGTAAAAGTTACTGAAGGAAATCCATGTATGCGTACCGTCCCATGACCTCACTCCTGGGAATAGCGTGCTGGTCCTCTTGTTCCTGTATACCAGGAACTGATAAGGAACAGAGGGTTCATGAGAAACAGAAAACAACATACAGGAGTCCTAAAGCTAAACATTCTGTGACACCTACCGTTTCTTTCTCCCTCTTTGCTTAGCAATGATATCTTACACCTATAACTGCTACTTCAACTCTTTGCTTCCCTCTGGCTATAAACACGCTCAGAAAGAAATACAAAATAATGCTTTTCCTTAATCCTGTTATGTCCTGCACTATCCAATGCTCTTCTTTCAGATTTCTCTATATTCAAGGCTACACCCTTGCTACTCTGAGAGCTTGTTAGAAACAGAACCGAAGACCGCCTGCTCAGCAAGTGCACTTCACACATGGTCCCCAAGTGACTAATTAAAATCTGAGAAATTCTGGTCTACACGGAGTCTGCTTCTACATGACTTCAACTTATTTCATTGTCCGGAAATCTCAGCCTCCGTTTCCTCACGCAAACACGTCCCTTCAAACTGAAATGGCATTAGAAGTTGGAAACCTTCCAGTGGACTCTCTATGAGGCTGTGGGTTCCTTGGTTTCCCCATCACACCCCCTGCTCTCTCCTTCTTTCCAGATCTCTTGTTTTGTCCCATGTGACACCATGCTGGAAAGCATAAACATTTCGTATGACACCAATTTGCACACATTACAGCTGAGCACCTATGCCCACGCTCCCCCAGAGGATGACACACCGCTCTGCATGCCCAGGGACCGCAGTTCTGAACGTCTTCCTAATAACGAGTAAACAGGAAGAGGCAAGAACTTTGCTGTTCTTCTCTGACAAGTTTTGGTGCCAGAAGCTCACTTCAAATTCACCGTCCATGTCAAATACTCTCCCTTTATCTAAAGACCTTCGTTACTTATTGCCCCCTTCCCCCACAGATCTGTGCTTCCTTTTCTTCATTTCCTCCCTGTACACTCTGCCTCTCTCATCCTTCATTCCCTCTTGCCTCTTATTTCTTGACTTTCCTTAGGTCATAGAGTATCTTGAAACAACTAATAATTTGTTTTTGGTCATGTGTCACATGGAATCTTAATTCCCTGAGCAGGGATCGAAACTGCACCACCTGCATTGGAGAGTCTTAACTGGACAAAGTCTTAAACATTGGACTGTGAAGTAAGTCTAAGAACTAATAATTTAGCTCCTTAAACTGGATTTTTAATGTAATCTGGGGTAGACACCTGATAAGATACTTAATTGCCCTCCTTTTCTCATCTTTTTTCTCACTACCTATCTGACAGGTGATTTTCTTTGCCCATTAGAATGTATCAGCATTCCCATTTTCAATCAACATTCTGTCAAATGATTTTTCTGTAAAATACAGTTCTTACCTTCTACTTGTCCATTTAATGTCTTTTTTCCTCTTTGACCAGCAGTTCCAGGTAAATGATCCACATACTTCTGTGGAAGGCTCTCAGAGATACTCTGCTGGAATAGATGATAACAATGAGTTGCATGAAGTTTTCCTAATCACTTTTGAAGAAATACCCTACTTTTAACCTGGTTAAGATAGGTTTTGCCAAGATCCCAGAGTTGCTCTAGGACAGAACCAGGATGCTGAATTCAAACACGGTGCTGCATCACCAAGCAGTGGCTGCCACATTTAAGAGATCAGGCCCTTCTTATCTCCTTCCATAGCTGCCACCTTCAAACAGGGCACCATTACTTTATGTTACTTCAAGTATGGCTGCCATAAAGGTACTCTTTATGTGCTACTTAAACTATGCAAAATGGTTTGCACTTACTAAAACATCACTAAAGCTAACTGCTGTTATTATAGCTCCACATATTTATTACTATTTCCCATGCTTTTGCTTCTCTTGAAATGTTCCTTGCAGATTAACTTGACAATCCAAATGTAGCAATACTTTCAAGCCTCAAGCACTATCTTGTCAACGTTGAGTTGGTTAAAAAAAAAAAACACAGTAGAGATAAAAACCAAAACTACCATGAGATACCACCTCACACCAGGCAGAATGGCCATCATCCAAAAGTCTGTTACCTCTGCTGTTGCTTAGTCGCTTCAGTCATGTCTGACTCTGTGCCACCCTAGGACTGAAGCCTTACAGGCTCCCCTGTCCATTGGATTCTCCAGGCAAGAATACTGGAGTGGGTTGTCATGCCCTCCTTCCTGACTCAGGGATCAAACCCAGGTCTCCCACTGAAGGCAGATTCTTTACTGCTTAGCCACAATGAGATACCACTTCACACCAGTCACAATGGCCATCATCAAAACGTCTACAGCAGTGAATGCTGGAGAGGGTGTGGGGGAAAGGGAACCCTCTTTCACTGCTGGTGCAAGGTAAATTTATACGACCACTATGGAAGACAGTATGCAGGTTCCTTAAGAAACTAAGAATAAAACCACCATATGCCCCAGAAATCCCAATCCTAGGAGTATACCCTGAGGAAACCAAAATGGAAAGAGACACATGCACGCTGATGTTCATTGCAGTGCTGTTTATGATAGCTAGAACATGGAAGTAACTTAGATGGCCATCGACAGATGAATGGATAAAGATGTGATGGTACATATATACAAATGAACATTACTCAGCTGTAAAAAGGAATGCATTTGAGTCAGTTCATTGAAGTGGATGAATTTAGAGCCTATTATAGTCAAGTAAGTCAGAAAGAGAAATATAAATATCTGATACTAACATATGTATGGTGTCTAGAAAGATGGTACTGACGAATTTATTTGCAGGGCAGCAATGGAGAAACAGACAGAACAGACTTAGAGACACGGGTGAAGGGGAAGAGGGGAGAGGGTGAGATGGATGGAAAGAGTAACATGGAAACTTACAATTCCATATGTAAAATAGATAGCCAATGGGAATTTGCCCTATCACTCAGGGAAATCAAAGAGGGGCTCTCAACAATTTAGAAGGGTGGGATGCAGAGGGAGATTGGAGGGGGGTTTGGGAGGGAGGGGACATGATTCTTCTTTATGTCTGACGGAAAACAACAAAATCCTGGAAAGCAACTATCCTTCATTTAAGAATAAATGAATTTTTTACAACCCTATTTGAACATTCAGATGGTTTACTGCCTCTTTCCCTGTAAACAGCACACTAACGACTGTAACTTCTTATCTATGTCTTCTGGAATGGCAGGTAAAGATTAAAGGAATGACGTAGATATTTAAAAAAGGAGTAAAACTATGATTATCCAAGTTGAAGGTTTAAAAGTCTTCAAATACATTTATGATGATCAACAAGGACTCAATATTCACATCGGGAAAGAAAAAACCAACAAAAAAAAAATCAAGTAACCACAATGACTCTCTTTTCTATATGGAAGAATTTACACGTTAGTTTCACATAACAAAGAATTGACATGGTAATTTAACATCTATACACACTGAAATTAATAAAGTTTCTTAAAAATAATATGGGGGGGGGGGGGCGCGGTCCTAAGATGGCAGAGGAATAGGACAGGCAGACCACTTTCTCCCTCACAAGTTCATTGAAAGAACATTTGAACGCTGAGCAAATTCCCAAAACAACTTCTGAATGCTGGCAGAGGACATGAGGCACCCAGAAAGGCAGCCCAATGTCTTTGAAAGGAGGTAGGACAAAATATAAAAGATAAAAAGAGAGACAAAAGAGGTAGGGATGGAGATCCATCCCAGGGAGGGAGTCTTAAAAGGGGAGAAGTTTCCAAACACCAGGAAACACTCTCACCAGCAGGTCTGTGGGGAGTTTTGGAATCTCAGAAGGCAACATAACTGGGAGGAAAAATAAATAAATAAATAAAACCCAGAGGTTATGTGCCTAACCAGAACTCCCTGTGCTTGCATCCACCACCAGCAAGTGGGGGCTGAACAGGGAGGCGTGGGCTGCACTGCTTAGGGTAAGGACTGGGCCTGAATGCCCTGAGGGGGCATATCTCTGAGGGAACTAACATGAGATAGCAACCCAAACTGCAGGATAGCCAGGGAAAGAGAGAGAGGAAAAAGAGAGAGAGAACTATCCTGTGAAAAGCCCTAACCTAAGGAACTGCCAGGCCCGCTCAAAAAACAAAGGACTGAGCGAATATGAGAGAAGAGCTAGATGGCTGCAGATCAGCCCATCCCCCACTGGAGACAGGGATGCAGGAGGTGGGCAGCCAGAGCTGGAAAGAGGCAAACTCGGCCCCCGAGAGGCATCCTCTACCAAGCTGCAAGCAGGCACCCAGTCGCTAACCAAAACCGCTTGGGATTCTGTATGGTTGACTTCTGCCAGGAGGGTCACAGCCAGAGATCAGCTCCCCAGAAGACACATATGGCACACTGGAGATGGGCACACCCGTGCCCACCCAGGAAACCGAGCAGCTGTGACTGGGGAGGTGATGAGACACACTCCCCACCAGGGGAGACAGCGCTCACCCATCACCTGGTCGCCTGAGCTGCTCAGACCTGGGAAGGGCAAGAAACGCAGGCCCAACCGAGTCTGCCCATTTGTGGACTACCTGAGAACCTGAACCTGAGCAGCTTAGACCTCAGAACTGCACATAACCCAGGGCCCGCCTCAGATGGTTCCCTGGCAGAGCAACCTAGAGCCTGAGAAGTGTAGAGTCGGAAAGTGCATGGACCATGAGCAGGGGCAAACCCAGTGTGGCCGAGACACTGCAAGCACTCCCCACACATGCCAGTGGTATTTGTTTGCAGTGTCCCTCTGTCCCCACAGCAGTACTGAACAAGTGAGCCTAAATAAGTGACCACCTTCGCCCCCTTGTGTCAAGACAGAAATTAGACACTGAAGAGAACAGCGAAATGGAAGAAGCTAAAATAAACAGAGGGAACTGCTTTGCAAGTGACAGATGCAACAGATTAAAACCCTGTAGTTAGCAGCAACTACACTGGAGGGGGCCTATAGATCTTGAGAAGTATAAGCTGGATTAAGGAACTGAAACTGAACTGACCCCACACAGCCCACAACAGCTCCAGAGAAATTCCTAGATATATTTTACTATTATCATTATTTAAATATTTAATTTTTTTTTTTAAGTTCTCTATTATTCTGTCATGGTCTTTGTAGACCGGGACCTGGGGACTGAAGTCGACTAGAAGAGGGACGCAGGGGACCCAAGTCTCGAGTGAAACAATGGTGCTTTGTTTGCAGAAACGCATATTTATATATGTTCATACAAGGCAGCTTTAGGAAGTAGGAAAAAAAAAAAACGGAGCAAAAACAAAGCCAAGCAAATAACAGTCTTCGAAGGGCCAGAAAGCATTGCATGTCCGCATAACTGAGCAGATCACGTTTCAGTGAGGTCACTAGAGGGAGTCACTGAACGGACCAAGCAGGTGCCCTTTCTCAGGATCTCAGTCCCGGCAACTGCGTGCAGCTCTGCTCACACCTGCAGCAACTGATGAGGAATAGAGAATCCTTGAGAAATGGCACACAAAAGAAAAGAATAACATATTGGATTCCTTAAAGCTGAATGTCTCCTGATATTACTCCTTTAATTTTCATTTTTATAAGCTACTATTACCTTGCAAAAAAAAAAAAAAAAAGACCCTATTTTTAAAGCAAACTTCATGTATATATTTCATAATTTTTGTGACTGTGTTTTGTTTTTCTAATATTGTATTTTTCAGAGTCTAACCTCTACTCTAGATTTTTAATCTTTGCTTTTTGGTATTTGTTATCAATTTTGGACCTTTAAGAACCCAATCTTCAGTACCCATTTTTACTTGGGAGTGTGATTACTTGCTTGATTGCTCTCTCCCCTTTTTGACTCTGCTTTGTCTCCATCAGGTCGCCTCTATCTCCTCCTTCCCCCTTCTTTTCTCTACCCAACTCTGTGAATCTCTTTGTGTGTTCCGGACTGTGGAGAATACTTAGGGACTTGATTAGTGCCTGGATCTGTCTCTCTCCTTTTCATTCACCCTTTTCTCCTCCTGGTCACCTCTGTCTCCTTCTTCCCTCTTCTCTTCTCTTTGTAATTCCGTGAACCTCTCCAAGGGGTCCAGAGTGTGGAGAGCACATAGAGAATTGATTACTGGCTAGCTTGCTCTCACCCCTTTTGATTGCCCCTCTCCTACTCCTGGTCACCTCTATCTCCCTTCTCCCTCTTCTCTTCTTAATGTAACTCTGTGAACCTCTCCAGGTGTTCCTCACTGTGTAGGAGCTTTTCATCATTAACCTAGATGTTTTATCATTGGTGCTGTATAAATGTAGAAGTCTTGAGGCTACTGTAAGAATAAGACTGAAAACCAGAGGCAGGAGGCCTAAGTCCAAAACCTGAGAACACCAGAGAACTCCTGACTCCTGGGAACATTAATCAATTAGAGCTCATCCAAAAGCCTCCATACCTACACGGAAACCAAGCGCCACCCACGAGCCAACAAATTCCAGAGCAAGACAAGCCACACAAATTCTCCAGCAACACAGGAACATAGCCCTGAACTTAAGTGTACAGGCTGCCCAAAGTCACACCAAATCCATAGACATCCCAAAACTCACTACTGGACACTTAATTGCACTCCAGACAGAAGAAATCCAGCTCCACCCACCAGAACACCGACACAAGCTTCCCTAACCAGGAAATCTTGACAAGACAACCATCTAACCCCACCCACAGCAAGAAACCTCCAAAATAAAGAGGAACCACAAACTGCCAGAATACTGAAGGGCAACCCCAAACATAGCAATCTAAACAAGATGAAAAAGCAGAGAAATACTCAGCAGGTAAAGGAACATGACAAATGCCCACCAAACCAAACAAAAGAGGAGGAGATAGGGAGTCTACCTGAAAAAGAATTCAGAATAATGACAGTAAAAATGATCCAAAATCTTGAAAACAAAATGCAGTTACAGATAAATAGCCTGGAGACAAGGATTGAGAAAATGCAAGACATGTTTAACAAGGACCTAGAAGAAATAAAAAAGAGTCAATCAATAATGAATAATGCAATAAATGAGATCAAAAACACTCTGGAGGGAACCAACAGTCGAATAGCAGAGGCAGAAGATAGGATAAGTGAGGTAGAAGATAGAATGGTAGAAATAAATGAAGCAGAGAGGAAAAAAGAGAAAGAATTAAAAGAAATGAGGACAACCTCAGAGACCTCTGGGACAATGCTAAATGCCCCCACATTCTAGTCAGAGGAGTCCCAGAAGAAGAAGAGAAAAAGAAAGGCCATGAGAAAATACTTGAGGTGATAATAGTTGAAAACTTCCCTAAAATGGGGAAGGAATTAGGAATCCAAGTCCAAGAAACCCAGAGAGTCCCAAACAGGATAAACCCAAGGTGAAACACCCCAAGACACATATTAATCAAATTAAAAAAGATCAAACACAAAGAACAAATATTAAAAGCAGCAAGGGAAAAACAACAAATAACACAAGAGGATTCCCATAAGGATAACAGCTGATCTTTTGATAGAAACTCTTCTATCCTTGATAGAAGACAATGGCAGGACATACTTAAAGTGATGAAAGAGAAAAACCTACAACTCAGATTACTGTACCCAGCAAGGAGCTAATTCAAATATGAAGGAGAAATCAAAAGCTTTACAGACAAGAAAAAGCTGAGAGAATTCAGCACCAGCAAACCAGCTCTTCAACAAATGCTAAAGGGTCTTCTCTAGACCCCTAGAGAAACACAGGAAACACAGAAAGGGTGTATAAACTCAAAACCCAAAACAACAAAGTAAATGGCAACAGGATCATACTTATCAATAATTAACTTAAATATAAGTGGGTTGAATGCCCCAACCAAAAGACAAAAACTGGACGAATGGATACAAAAACTAGACCCCTATATGTGTTGTCTACAAAAGACCCACTTCAAAACAGGCAACACATACAGACGGAAAGTGAAGTGCTGGAAAAAGTTATTTGACACAAATAGAGAACAAAACAAAGCAGGAGTAGCAATACTCATATCAGATAAAATAGACTTTAAAATAAAGGCTGTGAAAAGAGACAAAGAAGGAAACTATATAATGACCAATGGATCAACCCAAGAAGAAGATATAACAATTATAAATATATATGCACCAACATAGGAGCACCACAATATGTAAGGCAAATGCTAATAAGTATGAAAGTGGAAATTAACAATAACACAATAATAGTGGGAGACTCTAATAGCCCACTCACACCTATGGCTAGATCAACCAAGCAGAAAATTAACAAGGAAACACAAACTTTAAATGATACAATGGACCAGTTAGACCTAAATGATATCTATAGGACATTTCACCCCACAACAATGAATTTCACCTTTTTCTCAAGTGCACATGGAACCTTCTCCAGGATAGATCACATCCTGGGTCATAAATCTAGCCTTGGTAAATTCAAAAAAAGTGAAATCATTCCAAACATCTTTTCTGACCACAATGCAGTTAAGATTAGATGTCAACTATAGCAGAAAAACTATTAAAAATTCCAACATATGGAAGCTGAACAACACACTTCTGAATAACCAACAAATCACAGAATAAATCAAAAAAGAAATCAAAATATGCACAGAAATGAAGGAAAATGAAAACAAAACAACCCCAAACCTATGGGACACTGTAAAAGCAGTGCTAAGGGAAGGCTCATAGCAATACAGGCTTACCTCAAGAAACAAGAAAAAAGTCAAATAAATCTACATCTAAATAAATCTACATCTAAAGGAAGAAATGAAGAACCCTAGGGTTAGTAGAAGGAAAGAAATCTTAAAAATTAGGGCAGAAAGAAATGAAAAGAAACAAAAGAGACCATAATAAACAAAGCTAAAAGCTGTTTCTTTGAGAGAGAAATAAAATTGACAAACCATTAGCCAGATTCATCAAGAAACAAAGGGAGAAAAATCAAATCAACAAAATTAGAAATGAAAATGGAGAAATCACAACAGACAACACAGAAATACAAAGGATCATAAGAGACTCCTATCAGGAACTATATGCCAATAAAATGGACAACGTGGAAGAAATGGACAAATTCTTAGAAAAGTATAACTTTTCAAAACTGAACCAGGAAGAAATAGAAAATCTTAACAGACTCATCACAAGCACAAAAATCGAAACTGTAATCAGAAATCTTCCAGCAAACAAAAGCCCAGGACCAGACGGCTTCACAGATGAATTCTACCAACAATTTAGAGAAGAGCTAACACCTATCCTACTGAAACTCTTCCAGAAAAATGAAGAGGGAAGTAAACTTCCAAACTCATTCTATGAGGCCACCATCACCCTATTACCAAAACCAGTTAGATATGCCACAAAAAAGAAAACTACAGGTCAATATCACTGATGAACATAGATGCAAGGATCCTTAACAAAATTCTAGCAAACAGAATCCTACAACATATTAAAAAGATCATACATCATGACCAAGACGGCTTTATCCCAGGAATACAATATCCACAAATCAATCAATGTAATACACCACATTATCAAATTGAAAGATAAAAACCATATGATTATCTCAATAGATGCAGAGAAAGCCTTTGACAAAATTCAACATCCATTTATGATAAAAACTTTCCAGAAAGCAGGAACAGAAGGAACATACCTCAACATAATAAAAGCTATATATGACAAACTCACAGCAAACATAATCCTCAGTGCTGAAAAATTGAAAGCATTTCCCCTAAAGTCAGGAACAAGACAAGGGTGGCCACTCTCACCACTACTATTCAACATAGTTTTAAAAGTCCTGGCCACAGCAATAAGAGCAGAAAAAGAAATAAAAGGAATCCAGATTGGAAAAGCAGGAGTAAAACTTTCACTGTTTGCAGATGACATGATCTTCTACATAGAAAACCCTACAGGCTTCACCAGAAAATTACTAGAGCCAATCAATGAATATAGTAAAGTTGCAGGATATAAAATTAACACACAGAAATATCTTGTGTTCCTATACACGAACAATGAGAAAACAGAAAGAGAAATTAAGGAAACAATTTCATTCACCATTGCAATGAAAAGAATAAAATACTTAGAATATACCTACCTAAAGAAACAAAAGACCTATATATAGAAAATAAAACACTGTTGAAAGAAATCAAAGAGGACACAAATAGATGGAGAAATAGACCATGTTCATGGATTGGAAGAATCAATATAGTGAAAATGAGTATACTACCCAAAGCAATCTATAGATTCACTGCAATCACTATCAAGCTACCGACGGTATTTTTCACAGAACTAGAAGAAATAATATCACAATTTGTATGGAAATACAAAAAAACTTCGAATAGCCAAAGCAATCTTGTGAAAGAAGAATGGAATTGGAGGAATCAACCTGCCTGACTTCAGGCTATACTACAAAACTACAGTCATCAAGACAGTATGGTATAGGCACAAAGACAGAAATATAGATCAATGGAACAAATTAGAAAGCCCAGAGATAAATCCATGCACCTATGGACACCTTATTGATGACAAAGGAGGCAAAAATATACAATGGACCAAAGATATCTCTTTTACAAGTGGTGCTGGGAAAACTGGTAAACCACTTGTAAAAGAATGAAACTAGAGCACTTTCTAACACCATACACAAAAATAAACTCAAAATGGATTAAAGATCCAAACAGAAGACCAGAAACTATAAAACTCCTAGAGGAAAACATAGGTAAAACACTCTCCAACATAAATCACAGCAGGGTCCTCTATGACCCACCTCCCAGAGTAATGGAAATAAAAGCAAAAATAAACAAATGGGACCTAATTAAACTTAAAGGCTTTTGCACAACGAAGGAAACTATAAGGATGGTGAAGAGAGAGCCTTCAGAATGGGAGAAAATAATAGCAAATGAAGCAACTGACAAAGAATTAATCTCAAAAGGATACAAGCAGCTCCTGCACCTCATTCCAGAAAAATAAACAACCCAATCAAAAAAAAGGGCCAAAGAACTAAACAGACATTTCTCCAAAGATGACGTACAGATGGCTAACAGACACATGAAAAGATGCTCAATATCACTCATTATCAGAAAAATACAAATCAAAACCACCATGAGGTACCATCTCACACCAGTTAGAATGGCTGGTATCCAAAAGTCTACTAGCAATAAATGCTGGAGAGAGTGTGGAGAAAAGGGAACCCTCTTACATTGTTGGTGGGAATGAAAACTAGTACAGCCACTATGGAGAACAGTGTGGAGATTCCTTAAAAAACTGGAAATAGAACTGCCATACAACCCAGCAATCTCACTGCTGGGCATACACACTGAGGAAACCAGAAGTGAAAGAGACACGTGTACCCCAGTGTTCATTGCAGCACTGTTTATAATAGCCAGGACATGGAAGCAACCTAGATGTCCATCAGCAGACGAATGAAGAAGAAAGCTGTGGTACATATACACAATGGAATATCACACAGCCATTAAAAAGAATACATTTAAATCAGTTCTAATGAGGTGGATGAAACTTGAGCCTATTATACAGAGTGAAGTAAGCCAGAAAGAAAAACATCAATACAGTATTCTAATGCATATATATGGAATTTAGAAAGATGGTAATGAAAACCCTACATGTGAGACAGCAAAAGAGACACAGATGTAAAGAACAGTTGTTTGGACTCTATTGGAGAAGGAAAGGGTGGGATGACTTAAGAGAATAGCATTGAAATATTTATGTTATCATATGTGAAACAGATCACCAGTCCAGGTTCAATGCATGAGACAGGCTGCTCAGGGCTGGTACACTGGGATGACCCAGAGGGATGGGATGGGGAGGGAGGCAGGAGGGGAATTCAGGATAGGGAACACATTACATCCATGGCTGATTCATGTCAGTGTATGGCAAAACCACTACAATACTGTAAAGTAACTAGCCTCCAATTAAAATTAAAAATAAATAAATAAAAATAACGTGGAATGTACATGTTGCTGGAGATATTTTTAAAAGAAAAAATATCTTCCACAGATAATTTTATAAACTCTGGTGGTAATTTTTCTTTCCTATGATTTAATAATAACAAGTAGTCTATATAAGAAAACAGCATAAATCGTGATTTCATTCATTTAATGTAATTACTCATTATTTTCTGACATTCAGAAAAAAGAAATCCGAATCTGTCCAAAGGAAAA
Organism: Bos taurus; assembly: GCF_002263795.3. NCBI lineage: Eukaryota > Metazoa > Chordata > Mammalia > Artiodactyla > Bovidae > Bos > Bos taurus. Next base: position 361,961 of record NC_037332.1, read on the forward strand.
AATATACTTCTACATTTCTTCTTTCAGACTGTTGCAGCTGAAAATTTTCTCATTTAATGAAGAGAGATTAAGAATCTCATTTATAAAATTATAAATTATAATTTTAGTAAAAATAATAGATAAAATGCTTATGTATTTCCTCTTTATTTTCAGAAAGATCTAAAACACCTACCAAGGTTATAGCAAACAGTAAGATAAATTAGATAAGTACATTAAGTATTTAGCATCGGACACGACTGAGCGACTGAACTGAACTGAAGTTAGAAACCACAAGAAACAGAAGGGCCAGAAATTCTTAATTCATAATACATCTCCGAAGGCCTAAAACAGGGCTCATCTTGAATTATCTCTAAACGAAAGTTTTGCTAGGTTAAATAGCAGACATCACTTCATTAATTTCAAAGTGAGAATTTTTTAAAAAAGAGAAATTACTTCAAATTTAAATGAACTTCCAGAGGAAACAATATTCAAAATATATATATACATACACAAGTATAAACAAATCACATTGCTGTACACCTGAAACTTACACAGTATTTTAAACTGACTACACTTCAATTCAATGAAAAAACAAGAACCACCACCAACCTCAGAAACAGCCACCAAAAACAATAAGGAATACATTTTTTTTAGTTCTTCATAAAAATCAGCTATATGTCATTCAAAAGAGTATGAGCATTGTTTTCTTACAACCTCACTTTCTCTTAAGTTGAATCTGAAATAATTTTCTCACATATTTATAATATAGAGTTCCTGGTCTGACTGACCCCCACTATTTCTGTTGCGTTTGTATAATATCTGTCTCATCTTCACCTTCATTCCATCTTATATTTATCTTGTCTTTCTTAAAGGAATTCTTCCCCTTCATCCTCCTCCCCATCTTCATATTCATCTAGTTGTTTCTCCTCAGTGCTTTGTAATTCCCTTTCATAATGGCATACTTAGTATACCAATATTTATAAATCTGAATCATGCACATGTATGGCTCTTATTATCACACCATTTCATCTCATGACTTTGAGGGCTTCTATTTCTGTGGTGGGATCTTTTTTGTCACCATAAGGATCAGGGGACTGCTATGTGAACAAATGCAGGGAAAGAAGAGTTACAAACAGAACAACTTACCTTTGTACGACCAAGGCCTGCTACAGACTTGAGAAGTTTTGAAACAGGCTCAGGCAATGGGAAGGCAGGATGATAGATGCCCTCAAACCAGGATGATGGTTTGGGAAATGTTTTAACCACATCTTCAACATTACTATCAGAATTATTGTTCTGAGAGAAAGTTGTACTTTCTGGTCTCAAAATGCCACATTTTGCTTCTACTACAGTGAAAACAGGAGAGAGTACATGAGAACATGTGTCATTTCAAATCAAGGAATAATACCAGGAGGACAGTCTTCAGATAACTTACTGTTTCTCTTGGATTGCTGAGAAGCCTTCATTAGCTTCGTTAACTTTGATTTCAGGACATGCTGGAGAAGAAAATAAGAGCTTGAAGAATATAACAAGTATCAACCTGAATAAAAGAATTATAACATCCCCCATTCCTCTATGATCTAACACAAAGAGCACAGGCTCTGGAGTCATTCAGATGTGGATTCAAATCCCAGTTCTGTCACTGACTGACCTTCTCATGGGGAAAGGACTATGACAGATCACATTAGAAGCCCCAGATGTTCCTCTCCTTACCCCTAATTGACTGCTATACAAATACTAGGACACCCACTAGATTACTTTCTCTACCAAAATGTTCTAGAGTAATAAGTTATCCCCGGTAGTTTAGAGCACTATTGAAAAACTAAGACATTTAAATTAATTGCTATATTTTGAAATTTGCTCCCATGATTAATATATACATGGATTACCACTTGTGAAGGGAAATATGAAAGTTTAGGTTTTAACAGAACCTTATTTAGATGGGCTAGAACTGCAAACAGGATAAGCTACTTCTATTCTGTTTGTCAAATAGCTAGAGACGAATGAAACGGGGAAAAAAATTCAGCTGCTTCCATGAAACAGGGAAAAAACAAGGTTAAACCCATAGGGCAATGATCATGAATGAAAGCCACACTCTAAATAGAAAGCCATAAGCAAACATGTTCACAATAGAGGCAGAGAGAAATGGACTGAAAGAACAGACACTGAAGAAATGTGTTCTACAAGGGAAAATTAGGTTAACAGTAAATATTTTAAAAAATTAAAAATAGAAGAAGGTAGAGGAGGAAGAAGAAAGGAAAAAGTGAGACATTTCTAGTCAAGAACAAACTTTATGTGGAAACAAACAAACAAACAAACAAACAAGTTTAATAAGGCATGTGGAGAAACACATATATTTAGAATTTATATACAATAGATCTGTAACATATGAGTATTCTTAAGGATATACTATGAGCAAAGCCTCTGTTTCATATGATTTTATTAATATATTTTTATGCATCTACACTGCTCATCAAATTTTATGAAAATATCAACATCAGTTCAGCTCAGTTCAGTTACTCAGTTGTGATCCCATGGACTGCAGCACACCAGGCTTCCCTGTTCATCACCAACTCTCAGAGGTTTTACAAACTCTTGTCCACTGAGTCAGTGATGCCATCCAACGATCTCATCCTTTGTCGTCCCCTTCTCCTCCTTCCTTCAAACTTTCCTAGAACCCGTATTTTCCAATGAGTTGGTTCTTCGCATCAGATGACCAAACTATTGGAGTTTCAGCTTCAGCATCAGTCCTTTCAATAAATATGCAGGACTGATTTCCTTTAGAATGGACTGACTGGATCTCCTTGCAGTCCAACGGACTCTGAAGAGTCTTCTCCAACACCACGGTTCAAAAGCAGCAATTATTCGGCACTCAGCCTGCTTTACAGTCCAACTCTCACAACCATACATGACTACTAGAAAAACTATAGCTTAGACTAGACATAACTTTGCTGGCAAAGTAATGTCCCTGCTTTTCAATCTGCTGTCTAGGTTGGGCATAGCTTTTCATCCAAGGAGCAAGTGTCTTTTAATTTCATGGCTGCAGTCACCATCTGCAGTGATTTTGAGCCCAAAAAAAGAAGTCTGTCACTCTTTCCATTGTTTCCCCATCTATTTGCCATGAAGTGATGGGACCAGATGCCATGATCTTAGTTTTCTGAATGTTTTGTTGTAAGTCAACTTTTTTACTCTCCTCTTTCACTTTCATCAAGAGGCTCTTCAGTTCTTCTTCAATTTCTGCCATCATGGTGGTGTCATCTGCATATCTGAGGTTTTATATTTATTCTAGCTATCTTGATTCCAGCTTGTGCTTCATCTAGCCCAGCATTTCTCATGATGTACTCTGCATGTAAGTAAAATAAGCAGGGTGACAATTTATGTCCCTGATGTACTCCTTTCCTGATTTGGAACCAGTCTATTGTTCCATATCCAGTTCTAACTGTTGCTTCTTGTCCTGTATACAGACTTCTCCGGAGGCAGGTCAGATGGTCTGGTATTCCCATCTCTGGTTCCTCTGCCTTTTCTAAATCCAGCTTGAATAGCTGAAGTTCATGGTTCACATACTCTTGAAGCCTGGCTTGGAAATTTTTGAGCATTACTTTGCTAGCATGTGAGATGTGTGCCATTATGTGGTAGTTTGTACATTCTTTGACATTGCCTTTCTTTGGGATTGGAAGGAAAACTGACCTTTTCCAGTCCTGTGGCCACTGGTGAGTTTTCCAGATTTGCTGGCATATTGAGAACAGCACTTTCACAGTATCATCTTTGAGGATTTGAAATAGCTGAACTACAATTCCATCACCTCCACTAGCTTTGGTCATAGTGATGCTTCTTAAGGCCTACTTGACTTCTCAGTCCAGGATGTTTGGCTCTAGGTGAATGATCACACCATCTTGGTTATCTGGGTCATAAAGATCTTTTTTTGCCACCTTATCTTAATATCTTCTGCTTCTCTTAGGTCGATACCATTTCATCCTTTATGGTGGCCCTCTTTTCATGAAATGTTCCCATGGTATCTCTAATTTTCTTGAAGAGATCTCTAGCCTTTCCCATTCTATTGTTTCCTCTATTTCTTTGTATTCACCACTGAGAAAAGCTTTCTTATCTCTCTTTGCTATTCTTTGGAACTCTCCATTCAAATGGGTATATCTTTCCATTTCTCCTTTGCCTTTTGCTTCTCTTCTTTACTCAGCTATTTGGAAGGCCTCTTCAGACAACCATTTTGCCTTTTTGCTTTTCTTTTTCTTGGGGATGGTCTTGATAACTGCCTCTTGTACAATGTCACGAATCTCCATCCATAGTTCTTCAGGCACTCTGTTTATCAGATCTAATCCCTTAATCTATTTGTCACTTCCACTGTCTAATCATAAGAGTAAATACTACATGAAACTAATTTCAGAGCAGGAAAACTAATTTCACAACAGAGCACTTTACCTTGGTTTTAAAATCTAAGACTTCATCATTTGATGTAGGCCCTAAATCAATGCCAGGTTTGTTGGGAAACCTTTAAAGCAAAAACATACAATAAAAATGAGTGAACTCATGTCCTTGAACAAAAGAAAAAAAAAGTGAAAGTTTGTCTATATATTACATGAACTTTCTTGACATGAATACAATTTGGCCTGTTTTAAAACAGCTTTTTTTTTTTTTTTTTTTAAAGATTTGTTGATGTGGACCACTTTTAAAGTTTTACTGAATTAGTTCCAGTGGTGCTTCTATTTTATGTTTTGGCTGTCTGACCCTGGGTCATGTGAGATCTTAGCTTCTCTGACCGAGTATCAAACCCACACTGCCTACATTGGAAGATGTCTTACGAACCATCTTAACCACTGCATCCCCATGGAAGTCTCCAAAAAAGTTTTTTGTTACCTATTTCTGCGTCCATCTGTCCCAACCTATGAAATATCTAGCTAACACTCATTCTTAGTTTCCATAACAGAGAGTGACAGCCAAGGTATCGGCAGAGCCTAAAAATAATTTGTTTTCAGTAAAGTTCTAATAGCTGAACTGACAATCCAATTGATGGATTGAAATAATTCTTGTTTGTCCAAACTGGAATAAACCTGATGACTTAAAACAAAGCGGAAGAATAGGCTTTTCCTTCTCCATTGTCTGTTCAAGGTTCAGAGACGAATCTGAGTCCATCCAAAATGCGAGTCTTGGTCCATCAGCAGGGATACCACTTACTGAGGTGGCACTACTTCTCTCCTTTACTCTCAGGGAGTACAGGGAGTTTACCCACATTGTCGAAACTTAAAATGTACACAAGTCAAAAATTTATATCTTTAACTTATATGCTACATGGGTACTTCTCAGTCTGCTGAGGGCCATGGGAGTGGATGTGGGAGCCAGGAAGGCCAATTGTCAAATCACAGGTCAGCTCATTTTAACCAGGGTCAACTCATTAACCTCCTGAAACCACAGTTGCCTAATTAAGTAAAACTAGGACATAGCTACTTTACAAAGCTGCTGTGATGACTCTATGAGGTCATAAATGTTAAGCACGTAATTCAGTGTCTAACCCAGAGTTAGACATTAGTTTCAACAAACATTAGTTTCTCTTCTCCATGTTGCCTCAGTTAAACATATAATTTAAGACATCCATAAAATCCTACCTCCTTGAAGAGTCCTCTTCAGAACTCTCATCCACTATTAAAGAAAAAAGCAAGATACATTTTAAATCAACAGAAGAAAAATATAGACTATTAAAACCTCAACACTGAGACTTTGTTTAAAAGTATTCCTTTCAAACCACACCTGGAGACCACACTAGAGGAAGGAACAGTGGTTGTACTATACTCGTAGGCCACTAACACCTAAGAACCACTCTTCCCCTTTATAGTTATCAAATGCAAAACGAAATAACAAAGAAAAGAACTGCTGTTTACAATGACCATAATCCTAACCAAACTCCAGGAGACTGACAGAAAATGATAGTATACCATTAATACAATCAGTACTATAAGCTGACAATAGCACGCTTAAACAGCACAGTATTTCTGGATTTCTATTGCCTGGAGCACTGAACAGAGACTATAGGTGTCTTGCTGGGACTGACCACTTCTCTGGCTCTTCAGTTCACAATGAAAACGCCCTATCACAGGGAAGCTTGGTCAAAGGCACTGAACCTCAGAGCAAGGTAAAACATTGGAAACAAAAGTCTTCTGTTCCTGGCCCTCTTTCCAAAGGCAAGAGAAGTATGAAAGATGTAGTGATTCCAGGTTTAGAAAGGACAATGTCTGGAAAGGCAGGTAGGGGAGGGCAGACGGGTAAAGGGGCTCAACTCAGTGATGAGAATAGGGACTAGACTTGTAGTGGTGAGCATGAAGTAGGGCACACAGAAGCTGAACTTTTTAAAAAGTTCCATATATATGTATATGGAACTTTTTAAAAAAGTTCAGCTTCTGTGTGTGTGTGTGTGTGCATGTGTGTGTGTGTGTGTATATATATATATATATACACACACATATACTGCTGCTGCTAAGTCACTTCAGTTCGTGTCCGACCCTGTGTGACCCCACGGAAGCCCACAAGGCTCCCCTGTCCCTGGGATTCTCCAGGCAAGAACACTAGAGTGGGTTGCCATTTCCTTCTCCAATGCATGAAAATGAAAAGTGAAAGTGAAGTCGCTCAGTCGTGTCCGACTGTTCGCGACCCCATGGACTGCATCCTACCAGGCTCCTCCATACATGGGATTTTCCAAGCAAGAGTAATGGAGTGGGGTGTCATCGCCTTCTCCAATATATATATACTAACATGTTTAAAAAGAATCTCTTGAGACTATCTCCTTCCATTGCTCAAGAGTATCTGGACCACACAGAGCAGGATGGTCCAAAGAGTGCTGTGTACTAGTGAGGGATATCACTGTATCAGTCCTTCCCATTATATGGCAAATGTTTATAGAAATCATACTTTTTCAGCTTGGAAGGCATACATCGTCACATCCTAAGCTGATGAAGGAGGGAAGGATGGAGGGAGCCACGGACTCTGGTGCTGTTGGACAACATTTCGCAAGGGTCGTCATGATCTGATGCTGGAGGGATGACTCACATGCAGTGACTCCACGGGGAAAGGAGCACTGCAAGCTTGAGCAAGGAGAGCAGGGGCAGTGATTTTTAAATGTTTTCACCCTGTGACATCAGAACAATGCTTAGTACATAAAAGACACTTGAAAGTTATCTGTTTAGTGAACAAATGAACAAATAAATAAGCATGTTTTCTTTGAAATTTTTCTTTAGAAAAATATAGAAATTAACCAGAGAAAAACTCTATTTTGAGCACATTGAAGACCAAGACACTGTCATCTCTGTATCTCCCCTGACCAGTGTAATAAACCAACCTACAGTTCTTTGATAGATGTTTTTTGTGGTTCAGTCACCAAATCGTGTCTGACTCTTGTGATCCCATGGACTACAGCTCACCAGGCCCTTCTGTCCATGGGATTTCCCAGGCAAGACTACTGGAGTGGGTTGCCATTTTCTTCTCCAGGGCATCTTCCCGACACAGGGATCAAGCCGTATCTCCTACGTTGGGGGTAGATTCTTTACTACTGAGCCACCTGGGAAGCCCCCTTTGATTAGATAGAGGTCTACTCAGTTAAAGGTATCCTTGGATACCCTGTACAATGTGCTAGATGCCACATCCAGTGGACCTAATGCTGTTTTTGTTAATGCAAAGTATTTTTGTGCTTTTATTAGAACCTGCAGAGTCCAAAGTTGTTCTATTTGAATATCTATTATGATAATCTTTTAACTGAGGGCAAGAGAAAATCTTATTCTTACAAAACTGTACTCTCATGACAACTGTCCAACACACAAAAGAAAATATCTGATCCTAATGAAGTCAACCTATCTCACTCTCTCTGGATCTGTAAGAAATGAAGTTGGTAATCTAGACCTGCTTGGTACAATAGGCAAAATAACTGGTTGTCAACCAGGCATTGCTCTTCTGCCTTCTGTACATTTGGTAGGTATCTTTCAGAAATAATCTCTCACTACTATGCTGCATACTGCCTCAGCTTTGCAGTTATTGTTTATCATTTCTTATCCTACCAGGAAGGGATTATTCAAGTTCCCAGTTTTAATGATGGTAACTATTTTAGTGAGACTAATCACTACACAGTAACTACTAACTATTCTTTCACTAAATGCAAACCATTTCTAAAAATGAAAGTTCACTTTCATAAGATGTCCAATCTGCTGTACTATGACTATAGATGAAATATACATCATACTCACTTAAAATTTGTTTTCTGATTTACACAAAGATCTAATATAGGACTTTAGCAGCCATATTAAAGAGATGGATTTCTTTTTAGACAATATCGTCTTTGATGTTAAATCACCTACAATTCACTTCTTAAAGAATTCTGAATACTAAAGTATAAAGAAATTAATTTAAAAAATAAAATACACATGCAATTTACACTAATTTTTTCATACTTCTTTCATTATTTGAAACTTCTTCATTCCTACTTTATCTATGGTAGAATGACTGAGAGTAATTCAGTATCATATGATGTACCTGGGTTGCTATTTTCAGCAGAAGATTTAGATCTTTTTTCTTTATATTCAGAAATCAGTTGGCAAAAGCTATGTATTAAAAATGCGATACATAATATTTTAACATTGATATGAAAAACAACTACCAAATTCTTAGATTATTTCAGACAATGTCAGAAATAATATCAAAACTTCAATTGTCACATACATATCAAATTTCTAAGTTATATAAACTTTTATGTAGCATGTAGTACAGGAAAAAGTAAAGGTATATTTTCACCCTGCTTATTTAACTTATATGCAGAGTACATTATGAGAAACACTGGGCTGGATGAAGCACAAGCTGGAATCAAGATTGATGGGAGAAATATCAATAACCTCAGATATGCAGATGACACCACCCTTATGGCAGAAAGTGAAGAAGAACTAAAAAGCCTCTTGATGAAAGTGAAAGAAGAGTGAAAAAGTTGGCTTAAAGCTCAACATTCAGAAAACTAAGATCATGGCATCCAGTCCCATCACTTCATGGCAAATAGATGGGGAAACAGTGACTGACTTTGTTTTTTGGGGCTCCAAAATCAATGCAGATGGTGACTGCAGCCAAGAAATTAAAAGACGCTTACTCCTTGGAAAGAAAGTTAGACCAACTTAGCATATTAAAAAGCAGAGACATTACTTTCTCAACATAGGTCCGTCTAGTCAAGGTTATGGTTTTTCCGATAGTCTCACATCTGTATGGATGTGAGAGTTGTACTATAAAGAAAGCTGAGTGCAGAAGAATGGATGCTTCTGAACTGCGGTCTTGGAAAAGACTCTTGAGAGTCCCTTGGACTGCAAGGAGATCCAACCAGTCCATCCTAAAGGAAATCAGTCCTGGGTGTTCATTGGAAGGATGGATGTTGAAGCTGAAACTCCAATATTTTGGCCACCTGATGCAAAGAGCAGACTTATTTGAAAAGACCCTGATGCTGGGAAAGATTGAAGGCAGGAGGATAAGGGAACAACAGAGGATGAGATGGTTGGATGGCATCACCGACTCAATGGACATGCTTTTGGGTAAATTCTGGGAGTTGGTGATAGACAGGGAGGCCTGGCGTGCTGTGGTTCATGGGGTCCCAAAGAGTCGAACACGACTGAGCAACTGAACTGAAAGGAGAAAGAAAAGGAAGATGAACTAGTAATGAACTCAGGGCAGTACAGCTCCAATAATTAACTAGATTTAGCTTGGCATCAGAGAAGGCAATGGCACCCCACTCCAGTACTCTTGCCTGGAAAATCCCATAGACAGAGGAGCCTGGTAGGCTGCAGTCCATGGGGTCACTAAGAGTCAGACACGACTGAGCGACTTCACTTTCACTTTTCACTTTCATGCATTGGAGAAGGAAATGGCAACCCACTCCAGTGTTCTTGCCTGGAGAATCCCAGGGACGGGGGAGCCTAGTGGGCTGCCCTCTATGGGGTCGCATAGAGTCGGACACGACTGAAGCGACTTAGCAGCAGCAGCAGCAGCTTGGCATATGAAAAATTTCTTGAGCTTGCAAATCCTACCTCTATAACCAACTGCTCTTTGTTCCTGGAGGAGTTGTTTGTCTTCAGTTCAAAGTCTTCCTCTACACAACTGGGATATTACTACCTTATTTCACAAGAGGATTAATAGGATGTAATGAGATAATATATGCACAAAATGCTTGCAGAAACAGTCAAAGAGTAGAATAATTTCATCTTCAACTTTATTGCTGTAACTACTTTGGAATTCAAAGTAAATCCCAATGTGTGCTTTTTCATATGTTTAACATTAAAGTGTTGCATGAAACTGTTATTAATTCTGGTGATTAGCTGTTCTTTGTGGTTTGTAAATTAGGGAATCTCAGCTTTTAGATAACGTGTACCTGAATTTATTTATAACATGAATTCACTACATTAGAGAACATAATGATCCCCCATTATTGCAGCTAATTACATCAAGAGCAGAAAACTAATCACAATCAAGACCTGGCCTGGACCACTATTCTTCCTTCTCTACCTACTCAAACTCTGAACCAGCAGATCTTTCTAACAATGAAAGATCTGCTTAATCTCCATGTTTAGTATCTCTTTAATCTCCATGTTCCTCTCCAATTCACTTGGAAGACATATCTCTACTCTTACAGTGGGTACTGGCAAGTTCTAGACAGGGCTTACCTCTCTGAATTCCAACTATCTTACTTGAGATTTAGGGATTTCTGCTGAATGGGTTCCTATGGGGCAGATTCTGAAACATTTAAGGTGGAAGCAGACAGAAATCTGTTGGAAGATTTTCATTATTACAGGAAAGATCCCATGAGGGGCCAAGCATAATTAGGGAATCTCAGGCAAGCTGGCATCCAGTACTCTGGGAAGGATGACAGGGAACCTGTGACCTAAGTAAAGGTGCCCCCACAGGACAGAAAGCCGCCTTGAGGTTCAAGTCTAGATACAAAGGAGAAAGGGAAGTCTGCTCAATTCCTGCAAGAGCACTTGACCCTCTCTGACAGCCTAAAATGGTCCCCACTGACATCTGCTAGCAGAAAAGATAAATAAGAGCCTCAAGGGCACCTCATCGTGAAGATCTAGGCTTCCACATGGGCTCCACATAAGGTCTCTGAGTGAGGGGGGAAGCTAGGCGGCCCAGCTGCCTGAACTGGGTGCTGGAGTTTTGTTTGCAACAGTGACTGAGCGACAAGCATACATATGAGAACAAAGGAGCTCTCACTCTGAAGTCGACATGTGCATCACCCTGGGAACCTGGACCCAGAGGGGCGGCCTGGGAGCAAAGGTAAATCGTGAGCCCACTGCAGGATGAGTTGTTGTTGTTGTTGTTTTTTCCTTTTAAAATGATTTTATTAAAGGTCTTTATAGAGCCCTATCCAGACTCCAGATCCAGCTGCCAAGCAGATCCTGTCAAGACCAGCTGTAGCAGCAGTGCTGCAGCAGTAGAATCAATGCAAGGAACAGAATGATGAGAAGGAACTATTTTCTCCCCTCCAAATGACCTGTAGGAATCCTCCGGGTTCTTGGAAAATTCAAATGGGAGCGTATAGAGAGGCAAGCCCTCAAGGGAAAACAGGATTTGCTGCTGAACTAAATATTTCAAGACCCAAAGAACTAGTTAGAAATATCACAACTGTGACACTGTTCACACTTGTAATGAAATGGCTAATGTCAAGCTTTCTAAGGATCAAGGTCTACATGTCCTGAGATAAAGCACCCCAAGCCCACAGCCAAGAGTAACTAATCGGCCTTTGTTTGGCTTTTAGCTCTTGAGGGTGAACATCTCACCACCATTCTCCAAACAGCCTGCACCAAATTAGAACTCTCACTGGTGACGTAGCAAGTAACAGTTAAAATTATTTTTGGCTGCAGTTTAGTGAGAACTGGCATTTTAATGTGAACACTTACATATTAAAACCACTAATAACAGCATATTCTTCCACAGGCCATCCAAAAACATCTTGAGAAAAGATGTCAGCACCTTGTTGAAGAAGAAGTCTGATGACATTTGCTGATTCATACTTGATAGCAAGCATGAGGGCTGTTCTAAAACAACAGAGAGATGACTTCAGTCTCAGGAAGTTGAGTTGACTTACTTCAACAGTTAATTTGATATGCTTTACCAAGTGAATGCCTTGCCGTTCCATGAAGAACTGACCATTTACAGGCTCAATTGTTCATCTTTATAAATTACCTCCAAGGTTAAAATGAAGGGATGGAAAAGAAGCCTCCTGTCCCACTGGGATGCCAGGTAGCAGCACTTAGTATTTCAAAAGTCCCTGATGGGGACTTCCCTGGTGGGCCAGTGGATAAGACTCCAGGCTCCCAGTGCAGGCGGCCTAGGTTCCATCCCTGGTCAGGGAACTTGATCCCATATGCTGCAACTAAGAGTTCCCACAACTAGGACCCCACATAGCCAAATAAATAAATGTTTTTTAAAAATAATAACAAAGTCCTTGATGGACAAGAAATGATGCTGAGGTCACTTACCTGAGGCAGATGACTATTTAAGGGATAAATTCCCCATTTCCTCCTTAGTCTCATATATTAGACTTCAAAGTCAGCTAGAGTTTGGGTTAAGGAAAGGCTACTTGCAGGTTTAAATCAAAAATATTGATAATAATGGGAATAAAAATAGTCATGGTGGCAGTTAATGATGCAGACAAGCATGTGCTAGGCGCTAAAAATGAAATACTATATATCCAATCTTTCTTACACACAGGCACCTTTGAAAGATACATTACTATTTGCCTTTTGTATCAGGAAACGTATTTGCTGATGATAACCCTAATTGGTAGGAAACCTAGGAATTGAACCTAGCCTGAATCTAAAGCCCATCATTTTCATCTGTATCATTCACCTCTGACTTGTCTTTGTTAAAGCAACTGTTTATCCGACCAAAGCTATCTTTCTTGCTTCTACCTGTATTAAAAATGAAAATAGCAAAATGTACTAAAATGAGGAAGGATAAAAACTGATGAGCCCACAGGATCTGGTGACAGTAAGTAATAATCACCTTTTTGTGGCTGTTGTTATTTAGTTGCTATGTTGTATCTGACTCTTTTGCAACCTAATAACATCAGCATACTTCAAACAAAGTAATTTAAAACAAGGAGTTATCCAAAAGACAAAGTCAAGTTTTTTAGGTTTACTATGCATCTTATAAAAATATATACATACAAAGTAGAGGTTAAAGAATTCTTTTAAAAGAATTAAGCAACTCGATACTGTCATGAGGTAAACTCAAAAGCAGAATCCATAGTTCACAAAGCTAATAAAACTAATTTGAAATCCCTCACCTATTACAAGATCAACCAACCAAACAAAAAGAGGTTGCATATGACATCAGCCAATATTATTAAGGAATATGAATCCTGCTATACATTCCTGCTATATATTGTTCATGATTCCCAGTCAGAATTGATTTTCTACCTAAGTCATGATGTGTTGATCATAAATGAATCCTCTTATTCATTTAATCTTGATATTAGCATCCTAGAACAGCACTAAGGGTTTTAAAAAGAAAAAGAACAACGGCACATTTTCACCTTATCAACTGCATGTATATTTGCTTTTTTCTTTATTTAAAACTCCACCATCTGCCCTCTGCTTTCACATATCGCAAGTAAGAGTGGTGTCAGGTCATCCTGTAAAACAGGGAGAACCATTTCTAATGTACACAGTTAACCTATTTCTAAACTGAAATTAAAATCGTGCAATAGATTCTCTGAACTTAAAAATATAAGTCAGAAAGTAAATGAAAGACAGCCCCCTCCTCATTACCCTGTTCATCTTCTCTCTCTTTAATATGCTCCTCCTCTGGGCCTTCCCTGATGGTCCAGTGGCTAAGTGTCAAGCTCCCAATGCAGGGGGTGTGGGTATCATGTAGCTACTATATCAACTGCATATTTTAGGGACAATGCTGAGGCAGAAATATAGAATACTATCTGTAGCTTGCATAACCTATCTAAGGATGACCATGAGTAAACTCAAAAGGTTTACAGACATTCCAGTGGGAATATTATTCTCTACATCTCTACATGAACATGCAAAAGAGAAACTTCTTTCTTTTTCAAAAAGTCAACTCTGGGAACCCTGTTTTACTGCTTTCTCAGGAATGTCTCCTGGAATTTAATCTTAATCATTTTCTCTCCCTTGCTTGCTCTTTCCACCACCCTCCCTTAAGTTAAGACATTCTGGCTGAGAGGTCAGCATTAGATAGATGCTAACTGCATGCAGAATGAGCACCCTCCCCACCTTATCTTCAAAGACCCTTCTTGATGACTTTCACATTCTGGCTGAGAGGTCAGCATTTCAGTTCAGTTCAGTTCAGTCGCTCAGTCGTGTCCGACTCTTTGCAACCCCATGAATCACAGCACGCCACACCTCCCTGTCCATCAGCAACTCCTTGAGTTCACTCAGATTCACGTCCATCGAGTCAGTGATGCCATCCAGCCATCTCATCTTCTGTCATCCCATTCTCCTCCTGCCCCCAATCCCTCCCAGCATCAACTAGATGCTAACTGCAAGCAGAATGAGCACCCTCCCCACCTTATCTTCAAAGACCCTTCTTGATGACTCTCATGTGATTACCTCCAGACCACCAGAAGAAAGCTTCTAAAATCCTAGAGTTCTGGTGTCTGTCTTGCTTTACTGCTCTTAGTTAAAGATTGCAACATAAAATTACCAATAAATATATGCTCAACATTTTCTGGGGGAGTTGTTCTTCCACCAGCTCTCCCTGCACTGTCTCTTATAATCTTGTGTGTTTGTGAGAGTTATTCAATGTGAAACCATCACAACCAACTTAAAAATTCTAATTTGAAAAATTCAATCCCATTCTCAAGAGATTTTTTAAAATATGAAATCAATTATAAATTAATTAGACTGTCTTTAAAAACCTTCAAATATTTATCAAAATAAACTATCAATCAAAAATTGGAAACTCAAATGCTTATGGTTGGAAAGCTGATGACCTGAGTAAGTGAAAAAGCGAGGTGAGAATGGTAACCCCCCAAACACATGTCTCACACAGAAGGGGTGGCCTCTGCACGTAGACCAAACAGTAGAATGGGCTCAAGGGGGTCCATTTTTGGTCCTTGGAGAAGCCTGAACTTCTGCATGAGCCTCCTAAATTTGAAATGTTGACTCAATGTATGGAGGTAAACTAAACACATCCAAGGGCCATGTTTAGTTTATGGCCCACTTTGGGTTTTATGCTTGCTGTTTCCAAACAGGTGGGTATAAAGCAAATATTTGTATGTGAAACCTTTCCTTTCTTTAGTATCATATGTTTCACAAAAAAAGTGGGTCCCAATATGTAATAAATATGGCTATTAAGACTCATAATTCAATTAAACATAAATTCTTTTAAAAAGACTCATAATTCACAGTCAAGAATGTTTCCACTGCCTGTTGAAACTACAATCTATCTCTAGAATTCTTCTAGATTGTTAATAAAATAGATCATGAGTTTCCAAGCCTGCTTAAAATAAATGCTTAAAACAATTGCCGTCTATACTGTTACTAACTTCACAGGTTTTAAAGCTCTCATCTGCTTATGCCAGGGATCAGCAATTCTAACAGACACACTGCAAGAGTCTGTCCTGCCGCTGACACCAAAAAAGGCTCATGGGTTACTATTACTGCAGTCAGGAAAACCCTGTTGGTAACAAACATCTGTTGACCTAATGACCTGGATGATAAGTGAAGGTGCAAAATCCTTAAAGGGTCAGACTCTACAGACGAAGTGACTTCGCCATGAGCAAATCGCTAAAAACTCTTGGAGTGTCACTGAATGATGAGTGGTTGGAAGGAAAAGGAGTTATCGTTCAAGCCCATAGATATTGCCAAAGATACTCCTTTTAATGTCTCAAACACAGGGGCAGAGAAAAAGTCAGGCTAATATTGTTGGAAAGGAGGGAGCTAATGGAAGTAGCTAGCACTGATCAAACTCCAACGCTTCAGGACACTACTTTCTTTTGGGAAGGGTGAATTTAGAAATTACATGTATTCACTCCATAGTTATTCATCAAGGATTGGATCAGAATCTCAAGGGAATAGTTCTAAATACATACGTCCAAGCGTTCCTCGATTTACTCAGTCAAAATCTACAGCGAACAGCCTAGGCTTATACATTTTTAAAATAAGTTTTCCCAAATAATTGTGGTTCACCAGCAGAATATAGCTGAGAATTAGTGCAGCAACCACTCCACTCTCATCTCTTACTCACATGGCCAATTCCTTCTCTTTACATGAAGGTTTGAATAAAAAAGAAAAGTGTAAGAGGCAAGAGTTATCAAAACTGCAATTTTTAAAATTTTCCTGGGTAAACAGTGGTAGAACAGGGACTAGTAAACCCAAAAGGCAACCTGATCTCATTATTTATAAACCCCTTACTTCCTTCCCATCAAGACATTCTAGATGGGAGAGCAGAGTCTAGACTCTTATCTAAGTGGATGGTTCTGCCAGAAAAGGATAATATCAGGTAGTTATTTGCTCTTGTCTCTTAATTCCCACTTAATCACCACCTGTTCACTGTCAGTCTGTTTTGATCAGAGTCTTCTTAAAACTGGCACCTAGGCAAGTCTACAATTCACTCACATACTTTTTCAAAATAACAACTATTATCCCTGAAAACTGAAAAGCGTATCAGAAATATATAAACTGAAGGGAATAAAAAGCCCAAGCCAAAATCTTGGGACTTCCATGGTGGTCCCGTGGCTGGGTCTCAGTGCTCCCAGGAAAGAGGGCCTGGGTTCGACCCCAGGTCAGGAAACTAGATCCTACATGCTGAAACAAAGCCCAGCTCAGCCAAATAAATAAATATTAAAATAAATAAATCCTCTTCTTGGCATTTCCCAACTTCCAAAATTCCAGCTTGACTTGCACTTTTCACTTGCTTGCTCCTTTTCCTTTCCTTTTACCCTCTTAAGACTTGGGCGATGAGAGAGAAACTGTGTTTATATAAACCATTTTTCATAAAATGGGAATTTGTGAACAGCAGCAAGATTTCTAATATGTTATAAAATGCTTTCGTTATGTTTGAATTTTAAGACAAAGTCTACTGAGGCAAATTTTTCTTTACTGTGTTATTTTAGACTGATTACAAAAAAAAAAAAAAAAACCCTTAAGTGGGGGAAAAATATTTGGAAAATGTTTTACCTTTAACAAGTGCAGTGTTATCATGAATACCAGCCATAAATGCATAAAGGAATGCTTTACTCTCTAATGCTTGAGAAATATCATGATTTAAAGCAAAATCTTAGACAATTTGGTTCCTTCAAAATACTTTCACTCAGGGAAGGCTGGAGCTTCTAAAGAAGGAAAACTGAGCCCACCTGTGAGAGTGGAGGGAGTTCCTGGCGGGGCTGCAGCTGCAGGACGTCACGTGTGTAAACAGCAGGAAGGGCAGCTTCGCCATCACCAGCTCCACATGCACAGCTGCAACCCCACCGACCAGCTCCCCAGGGCTGAGCGCGGGAGACCCCCAGATGTACATCGCAGAACAAGCGGTCACCAGCACAAGTGAACACCCTTGCTGGGAGTCAAACATGACCTGACCCTCTTGGCTGGATCTCAGAACTGGGGTCCTGGAGGGCTCAGGGCTCCAGGCCTGCTACCTTCCAGGCCCACTTGCACTCACACAGCTCCCCCTCATGGGCACTGGGTCTCCCTCCTCCTCCCACCTACCCCCAGGGGCACCTATTCCCTGAGCCCCTGGATGCAGCCACTCCTCACATCACTTCACTGCCCCCAGGCCTTCATCATTTGTGGGCTCTGAGCCTACCACACACTCCTGGGCACGTTCTGATGGGAAATCTTCCTTCTGGGGTAGATGGCTGGCTGGGAGACAGAGCTTTGCCCTCTCTATGGGCGAAAACATTTTTACCCACCCCCTGCAGTGGCTTTCGGAGAAGGCAATGGCACCCCACTCCAGTACTCTTGCCTGGAAAATCCCATGGATGGAGGAGCCTGGAAGGCTGCAGTCCATGGGGGCGCTGAGGGTCGGACACAACTGAGCGACTTCCCTTTCACTTTTCACTTTCATGCATTGGAGAAGGAAATGGCACCCCACTCCAGTACTCTTGCCTGGAGAATCCCAGGGACGGGGGAGCCTGGTGGGCTGCCATCTATGGGGTCGCACAGAATCGGACACGACTGAAGTGACTTAGCAGTAGCAGTAGCAGCAGTGGCTTTGGAGTTGTTTCCATGGTAACAGGGCTTGATGGACACTATTCAGTTTACCTATTTACATAGTTAGAAATAAAACACTTCTAGTTTAAAAAAATGGTTTGCAAATATTTTGTAAATAAAGTTAGTTGAGATATACCTTGTTCCTGGCTTCTATATTGGTGTCGCAGGAAAGCAGCTTTGCTGCGAGTGATACATTCTGGCAAAAGACAGCCTAGTGGAGAGCGGTGTTCCCACAGATGTCCATGACATTTGGGTCAGCACCATGCTCCAGCAGAAGAGTTGCACACTCCTCTTCTTGGCATTCTATGGCCTGTCAGTGTTGCGCCAAGAAACAGAGTGTAAATTCTAGGAATTCAAGGTAAACAGTCCACAAGCTTCACCCGTTTGCTATATCTAAATGGTATGAATTCACTTTTAGTCTTAGTAGTTAAATCACATCCACCTCGTGTGGACACAGTTTGCTGCCCCATACCCTCATCAGCGCTGTCCTGTTTTCATTGTCACAGAGGTTAAGCAGGCATTTTCTCTCCAGGAGCAGAGTGATCGCTGAATGGCCATTGGCACAGGCCAAGTGGAGGGCAGTCCTATGAAAGCAAGAGGAGTTTTCAGGAAACTGTAGTGTTACTGTTTCAAAACAATTGTTCCTGTGATTGAAAACATTCACCACTGAATGGCCATTGGCACAGGCCAAGTGGAGGGTAGTCCTATGAAAGCAAGAGGAGTTTTCAGGAAACTGTAGTGTTACTGTTTCAAAACAATTGTTCCTGTGATTGAAAACATTCAATAGCATGCTATTCCTATGGCTCTAAAACAAATATTTTGTTTCCTTCTGGAGAAAGAACATTATATATTAGCATTAGCTCTTAACACAGTAATGAAAGGACAATTTACTTGAATAGAATGACCATGACCTTGAGATTCAGCTCAACTTGGGTTTGAATTTTACTTTCACTCTGTCACTTAGCTGTCACTCAGCCTGTGCCTCAATTTCCTCATCAGCAAAATGGAGAAAGAGAAGTAGTTCTCTCACAAGACAGCTCTGTGATGCTTAAATGAGATCCATGCAGAGTTTAGAACCATTCTTGGCACAAGTAACAGCTCAGTAACTGTTAGGTAATATAATCATACTTATTACTATTACTACTATTTTACAAGGACAACATCTCAATGAAGTCAAAGGATATCATACCTCCTTTGCAGATACATTTTGAGGATTACAGACAACACCGTACTTCAATGATTCTAGTACGCTCATTTTCTGACATTTTAACATCTCTGACATCGGAATGAAATTTATAATTCACAATGTCTGTACAACTATAATTGGTAGCATTTTTGTTTGCTCATTTCTCGTTTTTCCTATTGATCTAATTAGCATAAGGTCTTTTTGTCTAAAGTTGCTTCTTTTTAATTAAAATATAGATGATGCATATTACATATTATTATATATTACAGGCACACAGCATAGTGATTCACAATTTTTATAGGTCATACTCCATTTAAAGTTATTATACGATATTTGCTATATTCCCCATGTTGTACAATACATCCCAGTAGCTGGCAGGATTTTAGTTCCCCCACCAGGTATTGAACCCTGGGCCCACAGCAGTGAGTCTTAACCACTGGACGACCAAGGAACTCCCTAGATTCCCTTGACTTCTAAAAAGGCTCAAAGTTGTCAGAAAATATCAATTCTCAAAGAAAATTCTAAAAAAAAAATTGGAAGTGAGAAATCATTTTTATCTGTGCCACATTCCTATTAGTGCCAAAAAGACAAGCCCTGTCTGATAATCTGACTTGACTATTGACAGCTTGATCTACAGAGAGTTTTAAATTTTTTGTGTTGTTAAAATGTTAAATCAACATCCAGGTTTCTTTTCTTTCTTTCTTTCTTTTTTTTTTTTTTTTTTTGTGCCAAAATCCAGGAAACTCCAGAATTCTTACTTTTGAAATCATTCTTAGAGAGGTCTTTGGGGTGGGAGGGAGGCTCACAAGTAAGGGGATATATGTATACTTACAACTGATTTATGATGTTATACAGCAGAAAACAACACAACATTGTTTTTTAAAGCAATTAATCTTCAATTAAAATAAAATTAAGGTTAAGAAACAGTAGAAATAGAAAAAACAGAAGGTCTCTGTCAGCAGATAAAAAATGTATAAATAGGAATCTGAGTTTTATTCTGGTACTTTTCTCACTGTGCCTATTTGAAATGTTTGATCCATACTCTATCTGAGACTTTTTGGTGAGATAAAAATTGAGTTACTTTTCTCTTTTACCAGGTTATTTCTCCACCATCTACACACAGTTTATCATTTCTAACAGAAAAGGTCATCATTTTCAAGTTCTAAAGTTTTATATACATTTGGGTGTTTGGGCATTCTGTTCCATTCATTTCTCTATCTTTTGTTAGTAAATAAACACTTTGTGGGCACGTATAGCACATTTTGATATCAAGAAGGGCAAATCTTCCTCTACGATACAAAACTTTTAATTTCATCACAACAATTAAAGACAGCGTATGTAACCCAAAATCTTTAAAACCATGAAATGTTGATTTGGTTTAAATATACATACCATACATCCTAGGAAAATGTCTTCCTATTCAAGAACACAGCCAACTTCCTACTTCAAAGCTGTCTTCTAAGGTCCTTCAGCAAAGAACACATATACCTAAGTGTACACTGATATAAAATGGATATTGAATTGTAGCTGAAGAATTTTTAACCCAGAAGTTGATTTGGCATGGGAATTATTTTGCTCACTATGCAGTTTTCTGTAATATATAACCTTATGGTATAAAAAATGTATACATTAAAAATAAGATATTGACAACATCAGAAATCTGTCCACTGCCATGATCCACAATTGGTGATCCATGAAGAAATGCTTTCATAAATCACATGAGAAAATTTTTGAAAGCCAGAAGGTTCAGAAGATTTCTTGAAGGCTATATAACTTGAGAGCTTTTACTAATGAGTACATCATACTAAACCATGCAAATAAAAAGTAGGAGGAAGAAAGGAAAAACAGATGCTATTCATGTTTCATTTCATTTTTGTGATTACTGACATTCAGTTAAATGACTTCAAAACTATCAGTAAAGCTCTGTAAGGGGAATTATAAGTGGGTCCAAAACCAACTAAGGCTTTTTGCTGCCTATAAAGTCTGTGGGGTGCTGGATCCCAGGAAGGTATCCAGGAGCCTTGGAGGGGAAACTCACAGGAGGGATTTCTGCCAGGCCCTTCCACCCAGCTTACCTGTTCATCTTGCCCCTGTCGTTCAGGCCATTTTTTCCAAACAACAGAACAAGCTGCACTTTGGCTACGTTGCCCACAATGGCAGCTTTGTGAATCTTTCTGAGGTCTTTGTCTCGGATGCGGTACCCGGGCTGGAAGTTGATTCCATGACCACTGTCTCTCACTGAGTTGATGGAGGAGCCAAAGGGCGACACACCCTTCTTACTCCCGAAGCCAAAAATCTTTTTCATCGCAGAACCTACGGACTCCAAACACACCTCACCTCTCGCTCGGCTCTTCACAGTCCCCTAAACCCAACAAGAGCACTACAGGTAAGCCAGAGCTGTCCGGTCACAACCTCCCAGCTGGGAAGCTCAACGGTTTGGAATCTTTCATCCCAGAATGATCATTGCTAAGCAACACCTCTAAACACATTGCCCATGCGCAGAGAGGCCTGGCGTGCCAGCCCAGTGCTCATATGCAAGAACTGTAAGTTCATTTCCTGAAAGAAACAAACCATATCAATAAACCCTTACCTAAACTAAGAAGGAAAGAGAGGAAACTGAAATACAGAAATGAAAGTGACATTAAAACTTTGTAACTGTCAAAATAACTGTAGTATCCAAAGCAATCTAGAGATTCAGTGCAATTTCTATCAAATTACCAATGGCATTTTTCACACAACTAGAACAAAAAATTTTACAGTGTGTATGGAAACAAAAGACCCCAAATAGACAAAGCAATCTTGAGAAAGAAAAGTAAGAGCCAACAGAATTAGGTACCCTGACTGCAGACTACTCTGCAAGCTTCAGTAATCAAAACACAGTACTAGCACAAAAACAGAAATATATTGAATGATCACTGGAACAAGACAGAAAGTCCAGAGAAAAACCTACGTACCTGTGGTCAATTAATCTAGGATAAAGGAGGCAAGACTATACAAAGGAAAAAAGACAGCCCCTTCAATAAGTGGTGCTGAGAAAACTCAACAGCTACATGTATAAGAAGGAAATTAGAACTCAAAATGGATTAAGCACCTAAATATAAGACAGGTCCTGTAAAACTCAGAGGACAATATGGGCAGAACACACTCTGACATAAATTACAACAGGATCTTTTTTCATCCACCTCTTAGAGTAATGAAAATAAAAATAGAAATAAGCAAATGGGATATAATTAAACTTAAAAGCTTTTGCACAGTGCAGGAAATCGTAAACAAGACAGATGACAACCCACAGAATATTTGCAAATGATGCAATTGACAAGGGATTAATCTCCAACATATTCAAATAGCTCAAAGAGCTCAATATCAAAAAACAAACAACCTGATCAAAAAATGAGTATAAGATCTAAATACACATTTCTGTAAGGAACACCTACAGATAACCAAAAAGAACATGAAGGATGCTCAGAAAGGATGCTTTGCATCACTAATTATTATAGAAATGCACAAATACTACAATAAGGTATCATTTCACTCCAATCAGAATAGCCACCATCGAAAAATATACAAACAATAAATGCTGGAGAGAGTGTGGAGAAAAGGAATCCTTCTACACTGATTATGGAATGCAAGTAGGTACACCCACTGTAGAAAACTCTATAAAGGTTGCTATAAAAACTAAATATAGAGTTGCCATATGATTCAGCAATCTCAGTCCTGGGCATATATTTGGAGAAAACCATGATTCAAAAAGGTACATACACCCAATGTTCACTGCAGAACTATTTACAATAGCCAAGACATTGAAGCAACCTAAGTGTCCATCAACAGAAGAATGGATAAAGATGTGGTACACACACACACACACACACACACACACACACACACAAGGAAAATGGAATATTACTCAGCCATAAAAAGAAATAATAATGCCATTTGCAACAACGCAGATGGATCTTGAAACAGAGAAAAACAAGTATCACATCACTTACATGTGGAATTTAATAAAAAATAAACTTATTACACAACAGAAACCAACTCAAAAGATCTCAAAATCAAATTATGGTTATGAAAGGGGAAGCATGAGGGGAAGGACAAATTAGGAGATTGGGATTAACATATATACACTATTTTCTAGTAGTCATGTATGGATATGAGATTTGTACAATAAAGAAGGCTGACTGCCAAAGAATTAATGCTTTTGAACTGTGGTGTTGGGAGTAGACTCTCAAGAGTCCTTGGACTGGAAGGAGTTTAAACCAGTCAATCCTAAAGGAAATCAATCCTGAATATTCATTGGAAGGACTGATGTTGAGGCTGAAGCTCCAATACTTCAGCCACTTGATGTGAAGAGCTGACTCATCAGAAAAGACCCTTATGCTGGGAAAGATGGAAGGCAGGAGGAGAAAGGGGACCACAGAGGACGAGAGGGTTGGATAGCATCACCAACTCAATGGGCATGAATTTGAGCTAACCCCACAAGATAGTGGAGGACGGAGGAAGCTGGCAGGCTGCAGTCCATTGGTCACAGAGTCGGACACGACTGAGTGACTAACACTTTCACTTTGAATATGGAAAACTTAACAGCGCTGGTTTTTAAATCGCTTAAGTTAGCTGCAGAGAAAATACTTAGTATCAAAAGTACTTAGATACTACTGTTTAAAAGTAGTATTACTACTACTTAAAAGCAGTACTTTTAAAATACCATATAAATTTTCATCATACACACAAAAATATTTCCCTTTAATAAAGATTTTCTCATCATGTTTAATGAGAAACAACTAAAATGTCATGAAAACAGTCCAGAAGGGAAATTTTTACTATTTATCTTTCAGGTCATATATTTTTTCTTCAAAATCTGTACATATTCTTGTGATGTTTTCAAAAGCAGGTCCTGAGACAGATTTGACCCATCTGTAGCTCCTAGAGGAGACAATCCACAGGACTCAGATTCAAATTCAGCAGCAGCTGGAAAGAAAAAGGATTACATTCTTTATCTAAAATACTTAAACAAACAAACAAAAAAAAACCCTGAGATATTTCTAAGTGCTCTGAAAAATGAAACATATCTATAAATGACAGAAAACAAAATACAAGATTAAAATTACATAATCAGCCCACAGTCCCACATGTGGCTGAGTATCAGAGCTTCTGGCTTTCTGATTCTTCATTCATTTACTCAATAACTATCTGCTAAGGTGCTGTGACAAACACTGGAATTACAAGATGAAGGTGACCCCAGTCACCCTGAGAAATGATAATGCCACAAACTGTAAAAATAGATCAACAGACAATTTCCATATGGAGTCATAAATACTAAGACAGGTATACAAGATGGCACAAGGAACACTCAGAAGGGACAGCTGGCTTTGTGTCAATACTGCCAGCTTTTTGGTGGAGGTGCTATGGAAGTAGCTACCTGAAGGACAGGAAAAAGTACAAGAGTCAGAGGGGAGAAGCACGTACAAAGACCAGAGGTGAGGAAACGAATCTGTGGGATCCTACACAGTCTGGCTGGTTAGATGCACAGCTAAGGGGCAGAGTAAGGTGGTGAAGAGATAAGGCCAACTACTTTGGAAGGTTGATGCAGGTGTTTGGAGCTTTTCCTGAGGGAAAGAAATAAACTAGTGATAAAGTCAATGACACAGAAATTATAAAGCACCCACCAAGTGACAGCTACGCAAACATGACTGCTTGAGTCTGGGTGTTCTAGCCTTAACGACTACCAGACACTTGAGACGTTGATGAACTCCATGCTTTCTGAGAATGGTGTCAGGGTGCAGATGGACAGTTCCACAGCGATGGCAGTAGTACAGAAAGGATACTGCCAGAAATAAATAGAAATACATAGACCTTTTGAGATTTTTTTTAAACTATGGAACATGATGAATAAATGAGGAAGAATAACATTTTTCACTATAACTGCTCAGGCTTTCACATTTTTCATTATAAGAAAAAAATTTTTAACATAGCATCTGTTATCCAAACAATGGAAATAGATACCATTTATTGTTTACCGTGTATTTCAGAAATCAATATCTAAATTTAATTCATACATTTTGGCAACATACCTTCTCTTAGTTCTCTAGTTATACTCCCGTCCAACTACTGCCGCATCTGAAATAAGTCAAATATTATTTATCTTTAAGTTAAGCAAGAGATATTATCATAGGAATGTTATACAGCTTACTAAATGTGACATTTAAATAATACTTTTAGAGACTAGACCTAACTTGAAGATTACTTAAGTAGAAAAATAATCACATAAATAAAAGAAAATGCATTCCTACTTATTCCGCTTATAAATAACAGAGAACATGTATATGGAACATTAATCTGATAAAAAGTACAATAAATATCAGTCTATCAAGTACACATAATTTCAAACAATTAGAGAATGACCCACGATCCTAGGAATGACCCACATGATTACTATCTTCTCCCCCTAACAGCTCCTGCCCTAAATACATACTTCTGAGACCTTTGATTTCTAGGTGTGGATCCTGTTCAAATGGAGGAAGTAGTTTGAGTTGAATGTTATTAAGGAGAACACATCAGCAATTTTCTTTAAACTTTTCCATTTAACAAAAACATAGAAAGGTGAGAAAATTATACACAATAAAACAATGTACCAGCAAGTTTTTATTCTAAAGGTGTTTAGTGAGAAGGATTAACACGTAACTGTTAGTTTCCAAACTATGTCCCATAGAAGGGGAAGGTCCCACAGGGGTCATTGCAGGGTTGAGGAACTGAGAAGTCAGAAGTGCAGGACCTCTGGCCACTCCTTTGGCTTAAAAGGCTTTATACTTGTTTCTGTTTTATATAATATGGTTCCACACAAAAGTTTTTTTTTTTTTTTTTTTTTTAAGAAAGGTTGTTTTCTTTGGAAAAAAAAAACAAAACTTTTTTTAAGGTATGAGAGTCATGATTTAGGCAAAGTTCATAATTCTACAAAAGAAGTAAGAAAGCCATTGACTTTCTCACTGAGTCCAGAGTCCTATGCCAGCTACTTCCTCAGATTAAGAAAAAACACACAGATTTTTAACTACAACACAGAGAAAATGAATATGTAAAAACCTTCTTACATAGTTCAATAATGCTTGTGGCATGACATGACATAGTAGCTTTCTAACTAAATCATGTTTTAAAGGCAAGAACAAGAATAAATTATTGTCAAACTCCTATATGTAGCAGTCATTTGATACAGTTAATTTATAAAGCATACATTTTTTAAAAAACACACGACAGGGAACTTGAAGGAGAAAAGTTTCAAGGTGAGGACTTACACTCCTACCCTCCTTATGAGAGGTGAGGAGATTTACCTAACCGGTGAGTTTGGGAGAAGGAACTTCTCCCAAAGTGCTTGCTTGGTTCCAAATCTCTACTTTGAAAAGATGCATGTGCCCACAGCACCGTGAACTTGGGTGTGCAGTAGGCAGCCTATGTCTGGGACGGGGGTCAAGCATTTGCTTCCTCCCCTTTGGCCTGCATGGGGAAGTGTCTGACTTGGGATGAAGTGTTCAGAGGCCCGCTGTGACTGCACAGCTAAAGCACGTCCTCCAGTTTCATAGCTCTCAAGTACTAAGACCCAATGTAGATGCAGTGCTGTCAAAGAAACCTTAATTGCTCTCCTACGATGGCAAGAAGCCAAATGAGAAAACAGGTTGAGACTGCACTTAACAAGGGCTACTTTTCATCATCACAAACATCAGGAAAACACCATTAAAACTATAAACCTGTGTGCACTGACTGAAATGGATATTTTAATCACAATGATTGAACAGTGAAAACTGTTTGCAATTTAAAGACTCCCCAT
The DNA here is from genome assembly GCF_002263795.3 of Bos taurus. Lineage (NCBI taxonomy): Eukaryota > Metazoa > Chordata > Mammalia > Artiodactyla > Bovidae > Bos > Bos taurus. The sequence goes on from NC_037332.1 coordinate 389,145, forward strand.
CATTGCTATCTTAGATACCCTTCATCCACGTGATGTCAAGATAAAGTGAGCTTCAATTATAATGTTTAAATGTTTGAATTAACTACAAATCTAGAAATATTCTACAAACGCTCAGTAAGATTTTTTTTTTAATTTTAAATAAAAATGCTATAGGTAAAATAGCAATTAAAGAAAATGACAAAAATGTCATTTTTGTAAGAAACGACAAAATGTAAGAAAATGACAAAAAATGTTAAGCTAAAACTATAAATTAATGTTTTGATTTAGTATTGTAAGTTTATTTAATTCATAAAAAGGATTTATCTAGGATTCCTTTAAACAAAAAGCATCCATATGTGGTTAGTGTTTAGATGCCAGTGATTCACTTATGCTTAGAGGCAGAAAAACTTTGTTGGGTACAGCAGAGCTTGGAAATGATTATGAACCATTGCCAACTGAAATCAATTAGAAAGGAAGTGAAACATCTGAAAGAATACTTTGGATATTAGGCAATAAGATTTCATTTCTAAAGTAGAATTTAAACTCAGCTTTTCAAGAAATTTAATAATTTAGCAAGTATCTCTTAAAATCAAGAATTCTGGGACCAAAAAATAATCAAATTTCTGTCTCCTTTATTAGCATGGCTAATTATGACTTTTACTTAGTGTGCATTAAGTCAAATAAACAACTCAGAAATTCACCAAATTAAAAACAAGGATCATTCATATTAGAAATCTAAAACCCAGTGAAAAAAAGATAACAGAACTAACCTCGGTCAAGTAAGTCTCCATGCTGTTATTCGAAGGGCATGGAATTGAGGTAGAGAAACCTACGTTTGCTCTTGGAGTAAGATTTCCATTGAGCACTAAAGGATTATTGAAAGTTCCAACACAAGGGGGCTCCAGGACTGGCCTTGTGCTAAGAGTGCTGAGTAAAGATTTGTTCTGCTCTTTCTCCACCTCAAGTTTGGTGCTGATCACTGCCAGCCTCTCATGAGTGCTGGGGAAGATAGAAAACACCACCTTAATGATTTGCATTTTTAAAGTTGCCATATAATAAGTGGAATTCCCAATAAATTCTTTGAACACAGAAAACACAGAGCAGACCTCCTGTAAACAGTGATAGCTGTAACCTTGTTCTGAAGAAGTACACATGTGTCTAGGGCTCTTCAAGTAACAAGTCACGGTTGGGACAGGAAAGAAAGGGCATCAGAGAGAAAGGAAGGTGGCCTCACAGTGACACCTACTGCCCTCTGGGACACACCTGCCTCCATGAAACAGTTCAGGGATGAAGAAACACCCCATCCCACAAAGCCACTTTCAAGCAATTGCTTTCACCACTCTTGTATACACGTTTCACTCATGACCTCGGACAAATTAAGCTTTTGGCTCTGAGGAATCATCTAGAGTCACAATCTAAAGGGGAGGAAAAGAAAGTCAATGGGTGATTGAAAAGAGCTAAAACAGCCCCAGGAACAATTACAAGTATCCTCTGCTTTTTCAAGGTTCACTTTATGTTACTTCACTTCTAGGAAAGGCCTACGTCAGCATGTTTTTGATAATCAAAAAAAAAAAATTTTTTTGGAAGACTTTTTGATTTCATATAAAAAGGTTCAGCGTACGTTTTACAGTGAGAGGCATTGTGCTCCCCAAACAGGGAGACTGGCCCCACTGAGCTCCTTCCCTGGAAGCCACACCCCATAGATCTCAATGTCAAGTCACCACAACCCTGAACCCTATATGGAAGCACCTGTACTTTACTTGTGCATATTCATTTTAGGCTTCAAGTAGCAGAACGTGCCCTCAGGTACCTGCTTCTTTGCTGTATGCTGTTTTGGCTTATGAAAGGCTTCCCAGGAATGCTCTGCTTTCAGACAGTGGGAAAACCTGGACTAGGCACTGGAGGTGCCATCTGCCCTTTCCATTCTCCACACCCCCACCCTCAGTCAGGTCACTATACTATTTCTAGCCACTCTGTGAATTATCCTCTTTCTCCCCTGTGTTAATTGCCCCCAATTTCACAAGCATGCCTTTATGCAGTGTGCTACTGCTGCTAAGTCACCTCAGTCGTTTCCAACTCTGTGTGGTAAAACTTAAAAGGACACAGTATTAATAGTTTGTCTTAGGGCCGCCCTCTAACAGTGACCATCTAGTTAGCTTTCACTTCCTACTAATCTCATAAACTGCGCTCTATAAAAATTGGGCTTTAGAGACAAATTAAAGAACTAAATTTACTTTCTGTGATTCTGTGTTTTGACATACTTGTCTAGTTTACCTTCCAGTGACTTTCTAACTTCTAGTTCTACTAGGTAGAGTTGCTCGTATTTTTCCAACTCTGCTTTATGAGAATATTCTTGCAAAGTTTTCACCTTGGAGAGTTCAGATTCCAGGTCTTTAATTCTGAGTTCCATCTGACTTGTTATGGAAGCATTATTCTTCTCTTGTAACTGCTCTAAGTCCTCCTGAGAGCTGCTTGTATCTAAGGCAAATTTAAAAAGATAACATTTTAAAAATAATCATTAACCTGGAAAATGATATTTGCTCCCTTTAGTTTTGAGTCAGTGATTCAGAAAGCAATTTTAAAGGTAAAAAAAAAAAAAAAAGAGCAGAAGTTTAGAACAATTATCATCAATGTGAAGTGAATTAAATGTGAATTATAAAATTAAAGTGGAATTATTGTTATAGTGGTGCTTATATAATCTGATAATTCAAAGAACAAGAATATCAACTTAAAATTTTAAAAATTGAACAAGACAACTTAAAAATAATTCAAGAGGATGGTACCAGTTCTGCTGCTGCTGCTGCTAAGTCACTTCAGTCATGTCCAACTCTGTGCAACCCCACAGACAGCAGCCCACCAGGCTCCCTCGTCCCTGGGATTCTCCAGGCAAGAACACTGGAGTGGGTTTCCATTTCCTTATCCAATGCATGAAAGTGAAAAGTGAAAGCGAAGTCGCTCAGTCATGTCTGACTCTTAGCAACCCCATGGACTGCAGCCCACTAGGCTCCTCCATCCATGGGAGTTTCCAGGCAAGAGTACTGGAGTGGGGTGCCATTGCCTTCTCCAGTACCAGTTCTAAACCACAATATTTTCTTTTCCTCCTAGTAATCTTGTTTTATACCAATTGGTCTTATAAATGAAAGGATTCTCTAGTGAGAATCATTCTGATAGGTCAATTTGGTGATAACTGTGATGGAAGCAGAAATATTTAAAGGGAGAAACAAGTGTCCCCTTCCTTCCAGAAAACTACCAAACCAACTGCTCTAAGGGAAGTAGAGGAAACACAGAAGCTGTATAGATCCAAAACGTAATTCACAATGAGGTCAATTCAAGCACATGACAGAGGAACAAATTAACCTGCAAACATAGGTTGACTTCCTTTAATTTCTCTACAAGATCCTGTCTCGCCCTTTCTTCGATCTCCTGTTTATACTGCTCTACTTGACTGTGTTCTATCATATTCATTTCTATATGACTTCTGAGGTTCACTACTTCTTGCTCCAACTTCTTTTTATTCTTCTCTACTTTTTCACATTTCTTTTGCATTCCTTTCATAGATAATAACTCCTCTTGAAGAACTTGATTTTTTGCATCCAGATGCAGACATTTTGAACATGCAGTTTCCAGCTCTGCTGTAAGATCATCAATCTGCAAGAATAAAACAATACTGTTTGGTAATGAGGCAAGTGGACTGAGCACAGCCTAACTCAAACCCAGGATCAAATAGATACGATAGTATCTGTATTGTAGAATGTAGGACCAGGGATTACTCAGAGAATCAAGAGAGAAGTTCAAACCACCAAGAGTCACAAAATATATTCTTCACTGTCATCATCTTTGTCACACAACATTTGCACTTGATTTTACACTCATTTCTATTTTTTCTCCATAAAATGACTACAAGTCACCTCTTAGTAGAATGTCTCTTTCTCCCCACCCCCCATCTTAATGCCGCATGTTTTAAAGAAGTTTGAGGGATAATGTATTGAGTTATCTAGGATTGAGTTAATAAACGCTTCCCAAAAGAAGATTGTGAAAATAAGACTCTCATTAATAAATCTTATGAATATGGATTCTAATCCCATAAGTCTTTTACTGAACCCTATAAATAGTTTTTTCTAATTTGAACTGCATTCCAAAGAAAAATAATTCAAAAGGTTAAAGAAATCCCATCTCCTAATAGCTTAGTGAGATGATCCATACATTTTTCTGAACAACAACAACCAAAAATGCCTCACTCTTGTAACCATTTGTTACTTTTCACAGAACAGAACATACCAAACAAAACAACAAATAAAATTTGCGGGAATTTCAGTGACACTGAGTTGCAAAGAACTTTCCTTTAGATAGAATGATTACTCCGTAAGTCGAGGTGAGTGGAGGTGGGGGTATTGAAACTGTCTACAAATTCTTTGACACTTTTCTCTGAAATTCCCTCCCCTTAAATATGTTCTGGCCTCAGTAACTGATTTCTACTTGACAGAGTCTGGGGAAACTGACTTTTGCTCTGTGGGAAAGCCCACCCTTAGCATCAGTCACTACGCTGCGAAGAAGCCCAGACCACATACTGAGCACCTTGTCAGTGCCCTCACTGACTGCCCCCAACTAATGTCCCATCCAAAAGCCAGCTCCAACTGCCAGACATGTGCATGAACTAATCTTCAGATGACTCTGGTCCCCACCTTCATGACATCCCAGCTGATGCCGACTGGAAAAGAAATGTGCTGGCCTCACTCAATGAGCCTTGCCCCAACACAGATTTGTGAACAAAGTAAATGCCGTTTTGAGCCACTAGGCTTTGACGTGGTTTATTATACAATTTGCTGGCAATAAATACCTGGCACAGATACTGATACTAAAAATGCCATTAAAAAAGAACTAAAAGATGTGAGAATGCCTTTCAACCTGGAGGTAAGTGGGATCTGAATGGATGAAGAGAAAGAAATGAAAACCCAAAGGGCTTCATGACATTGTAAACTGAATCCTGATGGCCCTTAAAGAGGCTGCTGGGGACAGCTTCTAGGCAAGAGAAGAAAACAACACTGAAACACAGGGGAAAGGAGACTCTTCCTACGAACCAGCTGAAAGTAACATCAATGAGAGGGATAAGCTATCAAAAAAATAAAAGGGGAAGGACTACTAAATATAAAGGAACCAGGCTCAATTATATTTGGGTTCAATATCTGTTATCTCCTTTACAGCATTTCCACATGTCCAATGGTCACATGATGCTAAAAGAGAGAAACAGCTTCTGGGCTAAGATCAATTCTAGGGTGCTGCCAGGAAAACATGGTCTAAAGGTGAAGCCTGTAGACTGTAAAACCCTTCATTAGGACCATGGGAAGACTTAAGGTGGTGCCTCAAATTCCTTTAAAGATCTTAAGGGCATAAGAAGTTTAAAGGCATCATCCTACAAAGCTTCACGAGAAGCCCAAGGTGCAGAGCTTCTCTCAAAAAAGATTTATGAGGGTAGCTTCTCCAATGACGTGAACCCCAATCCAGTTCACAGGACACTAAAAGCTTTAAAGAGAACCTTGGCAGCAAAAAAAACAGTGCTTGGCCTAACAGAGACCAAGACATACAAATGAGAATAGGCCTTTGGGATTTTCTTAGAAGTTCAATAAAGAGGAAGCTGGCTTAAGAAACATGACTCAGCTACAGACAGAGGTCATTTCTTAGGAAAAGGACAGCACACAGAGCCCAGAGGGTAGAGCAAAGGAGAAGCACTCCTATGGGCAGGACCAAGTCCTCATCAAAGAGCTTGCAGCACCAAACTGGACCTCAGAGCTGCTATGGACTACGGTGCCTCCCACTTCCCATTTCTGAACAGGAGAGTCTAGTCATTCAGCAGAATGGTGGGGGTGGCAGATAACTTGTCCCTTTAGTTCTCAAGTCTTAGTACTGAGAGGGTTGTGCTCACAGGGTCACACTCTAGAAATCACACCCAGAAACCTCATCCCCATGTGCCATCTGTACCCGATGAAGATGGTCAGACCTCTTCTTGAGCCTGGGCCTGACAATGTTAACAACTGAGACTTGTGAAGGAATGGGTAGGGAAAAGGGTACTTTTCATTGGAAGGAATATAAATTGTGGCCAGTGAGTAACTGTGCTAGTTTTTAAATGTACCCATTAGTTTTAAAAAACTTTATTCTGTAAGAGAGGTAGAATATAGGCCAAGTATAAGTGACTTGCTTCTATTGAACAGAAGATGATCAAAGTGATGCTGTGTGAACTGCAAAGCGAGGTTAGACAAGGCAGCAGAGCTTCTGCCTGGCTCTCAACCTGGGAACCAGGCTCCATGTTGCGAGGAAGCCCAGGCTGCAAAGAGAGCCTAGGTGTTCAGAGTAGGTGTTTCACTTGTCTGCCTTCACCAAAGTCCAGCTGACCACAGATACCAACTATCAGACATGGGAATGAACACACCTTCACCCGATTCCAGCCCCCGGCCCTCGAGCTACCCCACCTGAAGCCGAGGGGACAAGAAGCCATCCGTCCTGGCCACCTTTTCCTAAGTGTAGATTTTGAACAAAACCAATGTTGTTTATTGAAGCCACTAAACTTAAAGCTGATTAGGAAAAAACAGAAAAATGGATTTTTGAAAAAGAGAAAATAAACAAACATAACTTAAATTCATGTAGAAACTGGTCTCCTATAAACTGGAATATAATAAAAGTTGAGATTTTTAATGAAAATGTTGATGAGAAGCATATAACTAGAAGCAAGACTTAAGAACTATTCATGAAGAAGTTTGTTCAGGGTTCCCTTCAATGACAATTTCTTACAAATAGGCAGGTGTGACTCCTTAGAATTTCTGCTCAAGTTTGAATGCAATGAAGACTAGTAAGCAATGAGACATATGATTTGAACTATAAGAAATAACTAGAAATAGTTTAATTACCAAAATCAGACTTTTGACCTCATCTCAATTTACTAAAATTCTAAAAAGATGGGTAGCTTTGAGTAGTTACTAATCTAGAACTCAATCTTCATTGTCCTCTCCTCAGAGAGAGAAATAAAAGACCACGAGATGCCACTTCTTACTTGCTAGGATGGCTATACTCACAGAGACAGGCAATGACTAGTGTTGACAGGAATGTATAGAAATGGGAACATTTTACATACTTTGGATAAAAATATAAAATGATGCAGCCATGCTGAAAACAGTATGGCAAGTCCTCAAAAGGTTAAACAGAGTTGCTATGTAATATAGCAGTTCTATTCATAACTGTATTCCCAAAAGAAATGAAAAAATATGTTCGCACCAAAACTTAGACATAAATGTTCACAGCAACATTACTGACATTAGCCAAAAAGTAGAAACAACCCCAAAGGTCCATCAGATGATGAACGGATAAATAAAATGTGGTACGTCCATACAATAGGATATTATTGAGCAATAAAAGCAAGGAAATACTGATACATGTTAGATGTACCTTGAAAATATTACACTAAATGAAAGAAGGCAGTCACAAAGGATCCCATATTGTATGATTTCACTGACATGAAATGTCCAGAAAAGGGACATCTACACAGTCAGGGAGTGGAGTCATGGTTCCCGCAGGCTGGGAAGATCATGAAGGGAAAACTGGCACCCTTCTTTGGAGGGTGATGAAAATGTTCTAACGTGGTAATGCTTGTATAACTCTTTAAACACAATAAAGTTACTGAACTGTACAGTTTAAATGAATGAACTGCATGGTATGTTCATTAGATTTCAACAAACCTGTCACCAAAAACAATGGATGCTTTGGGGTCATTAATGCTGTGCTGCTCAGCTTCAGATCACCAGCCAGGGTTCAAGACAGAGAGAGTCAAGAGTGTGCCCTTTTTATCTCAAAATGATATAGGGAAAAGCTGTCTTTTTTACTGGTGTCTAACCTAAAAAATTAATAGACAAATCTGTGTTTCACTGCTCAAAGCATGGAATGATTTATATTTCCCCAAATTAAGTGATTTGGGGGTTCTAAAACTGATTAAAAATTATCTTATGTTTTAGCCTATTAATTTGAATATCCATTTCAGTTTGACTGGTTTTTAAATCTCCATGGAAACTAAACTCCATTTTCATATTCATTTAACTTCCTTCTTGTCATTTTTAAGAGTTTCTTAAATCTGTAGAAATGTATAGAATGAGTAAGTTCTTTAAGAGCAGATATTTAATAATTAAACAGATATATGTTCTATCAGATAAAACAAACAAATCTTTAAATTATAATCCTTTCTCATTGTTTGAATTTAGTACTCCTTGAAAGCATATTAACTAAATTCTAATCTTAGATAAATATTATGAAGAAAAATTTTATCACATTTAAATATACTGTGTGTGATATATGTAATATATGAGTTCTTATAAATAAGTTAATGTCAATTTTTAGTATGCTAGTGTGAAATATTAATTTATTATTAAATATTAATTATAAACCAGAGATCAGTATTCAAGCTGAAGATGAAGAAATATAATATATGAATGTTTTTTGAAAAGACACAAGGGAGAGGGTGGGATGATTTGGGAGAATGCCATTGAAACATGTATAATATCATATACGAAACGAGTCGCCAGTCCAGGTTCAATGCATGATACTGGATGCTTGGGGCTGGTGCACTGGGACGACCCAGAGGGATGGTACAGGGAAGGAGGAGGAAGGAGGGTTCAGGATGGGGAACACATGTATACCTGTGGTGGATTCATTTTGATATATGGCAAAACCAATACAATATTGTAAAGTTAAAAAAATAAAATAAAATAAATAAATAAAAAAGAAAATGAAAAAAAAAACCTACTTTAAAATATTATATACTTATCAACATTCTAAGAAAGTTACCACATTTATCATTTACCCCAAGTTGACCTTTGTGCTCCTTTGTTACTTTACTTTTGCATCTGTTATAAACACTACAGCACATTGATATTAATTTTACCCTCAATAGTCAATTATCTTTTTAAAGATATGTGAAAATGAGATAACATTAATTGTCTTTAAGGAATTATGTATTAAAACATAATTAAAAGATATATAGTATTTGAAAGAAATGTAAAAATGCATAAACATTTGTTTCTACATACATGGTTTCCATTATTAAAGATAAATAAAAATATGACATTGTATCATTCAGCAAAAAAAAAAAAAAAGACACAAGACACATTTGTTCCTAGTGACCACAGTCTCTACAAAAAGAAAAGAAAGTAGATACAAAAAACCAACAAGATTCTCACTCAAAATTGAAAAAAACAAGAAAAATCTTTGGAGCCTGAGTTAAGCGGGAAATAACCCTGGCTGAGAGTTTTAGCAGAAAGGAAATCAGAAGAGAGAGAGAGTGTACCAGTCTCTTCAAGACTGTTTTAACAGATGTAGAAATCTTGCCCAGCACATTGTTAACAAAATGCAAAGCAATGTAGAGAAAATTAAAAGAGAAAAATATTAATGAGAATCAGAGAAGAACCCTTTGTATAATCATCCCTTGGCATCCACAGAGGACTGGTTCAAAAATCCCCCAACACTCCGTGGATACAAAATCCACGAATGCTCAAGTCTCCCTAAGCACATCTTCCCTATACTTTCAGTCATCCCTAGATCACTTACATTATCTAAAACAACATAAATGCTTCATACATAGTTATAAATACAGTGTAAACACTATGGAAATAGTTGCCAGCTTGAGACCAATCCAAGTTTTGCTTTTGGGGACTTTCTCAAATTTTTTTTCCCTGAATACTTTTGATCTTGGGTTGGCTGAATCTACAGATGATGAGGGTTAACCATACTCAGCAAAAAAACAGAAGCAGTTTTTTATCTTACTGATCAAAACATGGTCATTAATTTTATTATTCTTTAAGTTACACATAGATTTTTGTATGTACATTTTATAACTAAAATTTGGGGGCAAAAAGAAAATATAAGCCAAATCAAGATACTTTTTAATGTTGTTCAACAATAATACAGGTAGGTTTTTAGATAATAAATTCCTTGAATGATGAAGGGAAGGAACACAATTAAAAGAAGGCAGGATTACCAAAAAGAACAAAGATACTTTGCAGAAGTAAAAATTCAGCATAGATGATGAGGAAGAGAGTGACGTTACTATATGCAGAGGCACGGTTGTTTAGAAATCATTACACGTTTAGAAATCATTACAGATAAGTATAACACTGTTGCACTCAAAAACATTTCAGATTGTGCTAACTTTCCACAGTAAACTTTGAAATAGGATAATGTGTTTAATTATGAAAATACACATAAAAATGAATTTGTGTCTAAGGTTTTAAATAAAATAAAATTATACTTTATTCATAGTTGAGATTATCAGAAATATTAAAATCTTACCCAGTAGTCTCTTTTTCTAACTCACTGTTTTTCTTCTTTTCTTGGTCCAAGCTATTTTCCAGAGATTGTTTTAATTCAATGTATTTCTTTAATTGTTCCTTTTCATCCTCAGACTTAGAAAAAAACAATTTAAGAAAATTATTTTTAAACACCTAGAGAGACTTATTCTTTCTTAAAAATATTATTTCTCATGAGTTCACAAGTTAATATGAATCTATAGTAAACACAGTTTTTAAACCTGATTGATGCCAATAACAGATTTCAAAATTGATAATTTTTCTTAAAACAACTTAAAATGATTTTTCATTTCACCATTTTTCTGGAATTTAAATTGCCAACATTAAAAAAAAATTGCCAACATTTATTTGTTAAAAATAGACACTTTTACACATAAAATACTAAATGTTAATGAAAGTTTTTTTAAAGACTACCTATTTACATTTTACTTTCTAGAGATGCTCTAAAATAATTTTCATCAATGGTTCAAGATATTCCAGGTTTTGTTAAGTCACACTTTACTAAAATAATCTTTGAAAAATTCCCATGCAACCCCCATCTCTTAAAAAAAAAAATCCAACAAATGAAAAATACATTCGTTCAGACAAATGGTTCTATACAGACATAGTATTCATTCTTAATGAAGAGAACAAACTATAATATTTAAAATGATTCATTCTCAAAAATCTCACAGAAAGATCTGGATTACAAAAGAAACTCAAAATTCTCAATCAAATCATTACTCAAATTTCTGGACTCAATGTTCAAAGCAGCATTATTAACAATAATCAGAAGGTGGAATTTCCTTGACAGATGAATGAACAAACAAAATGTGGTCTATATAAAATATTGCTTTTGGACTGTCACAATTTTTAAAGTAAAATCTCACTATAAAAATCATTAATTTTATGAATTCAGTCGACTTCTTCTATAGAGGAATCACAGTACTAGTAGCAAGCAGTATCAATAAAAATACAATAAGCTAATCAATGAGACTTTTCACATTGTCCAAAATATTCTTATATGTTACTAGCAAAAAAAAATTAAAATCCTTTCTCAGTATGACAGAAATTAAGAGGTTGACTTACCAATCTTGTACTTAACAGGTTTTTCTGAAGCTGTTCAATTCTGGCTGCTTGCTTTTTGACTGTAGTTTGTAACTCGGCATTTTCAATTTCAAGTCTAAAATGCAGATTTTAAAATAATTATTCTCACACATAGGTTTTTTTTTTAAGATTTTTTTTAGATGTAGACCATTTTTAAAGTCTTTATTGAATTGACTGCAATATTGCTTTTGTCATATGTTTTGTTTTTTTGGCTGTGAGGCACATGGGGTCCTAGCTCCCCAACCAGAGATCAAACCCACACCCTCTGCCTTGGAAGGCATAGTTTAACCCCTGGACTGTCACGGCATTCTTTCACACATAGATTTTTAAAATATCACACTGTTTTTGAACAAACGTCTGCAGGTTCAATTACATAGGTTCTTAGAATTTTGAAAAGTAGATGATTTGGCCACTGTACTGTTTTTCTATTTGTGACTAATCACCTTCCCTGGTGGCTCAGATGGTAAAGAATCTGCTGGCAATGCAGGAGACCCAGGTTTGATCCCTGAGTCAGGAAGATCCCCTGGAGAAGGGAATGGCAACCCACTCCAGGATTCTTGCCTGGAGAAGTCCATGGACAAAGGAGCCTGGAAGGCTAGAGTCCATGGGGTTATGAAGAGTCAGACATGACTGAGCAATTAAAACTTTCACTTTTCACTTGTGGATAATGTGCAAGATATGGAAATAATGGGGGAAAATTATGCATCTCAAAACAGCTCAAAGCTGATATGTTACACAGCTTCACGATAATGTGTTTATTATTACTATTGATCTAGTCTCATATTATACTGTTTATCTGTAAATCGTACTTTTGGACGTGATCCTGTGTTTTCTCAGCACATCGCACAGCCTCTGTAAGTTGATCCTGTGCTTCTTGCAACTAAAAAAAAAGGAAAGAAAAAACAACTGTTTTAACTACTAATAACCTAGTAAATCCGCCATCATTGGTTTTTGTCTCTTTTGTCTGCTTATTGTTAACAGCTGCTTTCCTGCCATACAGCATAGATGAGTTGTTACAACAGACACCTTACAGTCCACAAAGGGAAAATATTTCCTGTCTGCCCTCTGCAGGTTACTGACCTCTCCACTCCCTCTGCACTCAAACACAACATCATCAATGCTTTAAATCAGATTTTCTCAAATAAACACACAAATTTATAAACTACTCAAATGGGGAAAGACAGAAAACTACCTTATGGGAAACAAATTTTTTTTTTTTAATTTGGGCTCCACATCGGCCATCACTTTAAATATCCACATATGTAAATGACCACAGATCTTCCAGTGGTTATGAGAGCTAATACTGCTGTTGGTGACAACCGGATGCTTCAGGGACTAGTGTGAGAGGCAGTAGCTACACAGGAGCCAGAATGTGTGGGCCTGTGTCACAGTTTCATCAGTTCTGAGCTGTGTGTCCTGGAGCAAATCACTTAACCTTTCTGTATCTCAGTTTCTCCATCCATAAAATGGAGATAATGGTAGCATCAATCTCAGTGGGATGTTTGGGCTACAGTCCAACAGCACGGCATTTCTGAGGGGAGGAAACAGTTCCAGGGAAGCTGAGGGGTTCGCCAAAGGCCCCAGAGCTTTGGATGGCACAGCCAGAACTATGGCTGAGGACTCCCAGCGGCCAGGCCTCTTGATCCTGGCCTCTCTCACCAGGTACATGTGTGGACAACTAGAATAAAAAATATGCCTGAGGGCTTCCCTGGTGGCTCCGTGGTAAAGAATCTGCCTGCCAGTGCTGGACATGCAGGTGTGATCCCTGCTATGGGAAGATCCCACATGCTATGGAGCCCATGTGCCACAACTGCCGAGCCTATGCTCTTGATCCTGGAACACACAATGCCGAGCTCACATACTGCAACCACTGAAGCCCGTGAGCCTGTGCCCCACAACAAGAGGAGCCACTGGAGTGAGAAGCCCACACACCACTAGTTATGGCCCACGCTCACCCGAACTAGGGAAAAGCCCACACACAAAGATCCAACACAGCCAAAAATAAATACAATTGTTTGCCTTAAAAATGCATATCTGACAAAGAATCTGTACTCAAATTGTCCAAGAATACTAGAGCAAACAAGCCCATTCATAATTGGTAAAGATTGAAATAGATACCTGGCCACAGAGGGTATACTGATAGTAAACTATCCTACAGAAACATACTCAGGATACTGGTGGGACGCATGCACAGCCCCCTTTGGAAGACAGTCTGACAGTTTTTTTCAGTAACCACATGGGACAAGCACTGAATTCTATACATGACAAGTGGTGGAAGCCAGGTGTTTTACCATTGGAATGGGAAGTTACAGAGAAACAAAAGGAAAGGTTCCAAGATCCATGGAGACATCATCACAAATTACCTTTAACTGAATCAGTTCAAAGGTAAGCTGGAATACATGTATATATTTCCAACTATTATCAGCTGAGCATCTTTAGCTCCTACATGTATGTTTTACATAATATTCTCTAATGAAAGGGAACAGGGAATGTCCCTGGTGGTCTGGTGGTAAAGGATCTGCCTACCAATGCAGGAAACACGGGTTCAGTCCCTGGTGCTAGAAGATTCCACATGCCCAGAGGCATCTAAGCCCCTGTACAACTACTGAAGTACTTGCATGCTCCAGAGCCCAAGTTCTGCAACCAGAGAAACTGCTGCAATGAGAAGCCATGGCATGGCAACTAGAGGGCAGCCTCTGCTCACTACAACTAGACATCTAGCAACAAAGACCCAGCATAGTCAAAAATAATTCAATGTTAAAAAAAATAAAAGGACAGAAGTTCTTTGAATAAATGACGGAGATTAGGGATGAGGCAGTAAATATATGAGCCAGGATAATCTTAAAGTATGAGAAAGTAAAGAAAGTAAAGACAACCATCAACCTGTCCCAACTGATAAAAATGAATGATTACACAGTTTTATAAATGGTATAAATGGACAACCACCCAAAGGGATGAGATTAAAACACCATGAGAATTTCCGCAGTGAAGATAGATTTTGACCAAAGCATCATGCTGCCAGCCAGGTGCTGCCTTTCCTTTCTACCATCAGAATGCTCTTCAGTATCCAGACAGGCAAACATCAATTAAGAAAGAACCCTTTGCCCTTTGCTGTTGGCAAAGGAAGTGGTGATCCCAGAATGCCAAGCCTCTGCTCTCACCAGGATGACGAGGTCTGGGGTGACAGTCAGGCTACTGCAGCTTAAAGTGAGCAGAATCAATTCCATATTTAACCCCGTTTCTCCTTTGACATTTCTCTGGCAAAATTGGTCTTCAAAGCACAAGGATTTAGAAAATGAGAAGCATTTTCCAGAGACAAAGAAAAAGAAGAAGAAACCAAGAGCTATAAACAAGGGGAACAAAGAAGCTATTATCAGTATCCTTTCCATGTCTAAGTGGCCTTTCATTCCTGGGTGTCAGGGTAACAAATCCACCCCACAAGTGAGGTCAATTATCCCCTCTTGCAGTGAAAGGATGAAAGTCACAATACGATTCAAAACTCTTGCTTAGAAAAGTGGAAAATCAAGTTTTGCCACATAAGAATCCTCAATAATCATTTTCTTTCTTTTGGATCTCAGTGTCAGAGCTAGAGCTCAGTGCTGGGCTCTGGAGTCGTGATTCATTCCCGTTTCCTCTGGTCCCAATGACAGCAACAGGCAGAGTATTTGCAGGTATGAGGTTCAGGCTGGGGATGAAGAGACCCCTAGGTGTGTTACCATGTCTCTGTAGCTCTGCTCTCCAGCAAATGAGATACAGAATGGGGCTTAGTCTCTGCCTCTACCCTGATAAGCTGTACATGAAAACCTAGATCCACCTGCAGTTCAGTTTTTTCATCAGAGAAATGGTGTGGGTCTGTTAGTTGCTCAGTCATGTCTGACTCTGTTACCTCATAGACTGTAGCCTATCAGGCTTCTCTGTCCATGTTCTTCAGGCAAGAATACTAGAGTGGGTTGCCATTTCCTTCTCCAGGGGATCTTCCCTACCCAGGGGTCGAACCTGAGTCTCCCACGTTGCAGGCAGATTCTTTACCTCTGAGCCACCAGTAAAGGTCATTAAAAATTGATATTATCTGTTGATATTGATATTCTGGAAGCCTCCCCAACTGCTCAATTCAACGAGCTTTCCTTAACCTGTATTTACATATATATGCTGTAAGATCCAGAAGTGTGTGTGTGTGTATGTTTGTATAACTGGGGATAGTGGAAGGTGATGGGAATAGATGGTAACGTGGTCCTACTCCCATATTTCCAACATGGTAAAATGATCAGGGTCAATAAGGACTTTGGTCAGCCTAGGTCATCATACATACAAAGAAAAAGCCAGTGAATCAAGAAAAGAAGTCTGCATGGTCTTAGGAGAAGAGAATGTGCACAGAAGAAGACAAAAAGGAAGGTAAGAATTAGTTGCTCAATCGTATCCAGCTCTTTGTGACCCTATGGACTGTAGCCTGCCAGGCTCCTCTGTCCATGGAATTCTCCAGGCAAGAATATTGGAGTGGTTGCCATTTCCTCCTTCAGGGGATCTTCCAGAGCCAGGGATTGAACCCAGGTCTCCTGCATTGAAGGCAGATTCTTTACCACCTGAGCCACCAGGGAAGCAGAGGAAGACAAACTCAGTAACAATTTAAAAAACAGCACTAGGCGATTCTCCCTATAGCCCAATGGCTCCCCAAATTGGTATTTTCAGCCCTGACCTCTGCCTGGAACTCTAGATGAAGACTTAAATGATTTCACAGGCATCTCAAATGAACTTGCTTAGAAGAGAGTTCTTGACTCTACCTTCCCACATCCAGACCGGCTCATCTTTCAAGCACCCCATCTCAGAAAAGGGCAACACAATCCACTTGGTTACTTAAGCCAAAAATCTAGGGATGTTCCCAGGTCTCTTTCTTTCATCTTCCTCAGGGTCTTCGATGCTACATTCACAATGCACCTTAATCCATTCTCTTCTCCACATCTCTACAACTCCACCACCATCAAGTCTGGGCCACCATGAATTTCTGTTTTACCATTGTCGTATCCACCCTGATCCCAGACTTGCAAAGAGTTGGATGTGACTGAGTGAATTTTTTTTTTTTTGGATTTTTATTTTATTTATATTTTTTAATTTTTTTTGATGTTTGCAAAGCTTTTTTTTTTTAAAGCTTTTAATTTTATTTTTAAACTTTACATAATTGTATTAGTTTTACCAAATATCAAAATGAATCCACCACAGGTATACATGTGTTCCCCATCCTGAACCCTCCTCCCTCCTCCCTCCCCATACCATCCCTCTGGGTCGTCCCAGTGCACTAGCCCCAAGCATCCAGTATCGTGCATCGAACCTGGACTGGCATCTCGTTTCATACATGATATTTTACATGTTTCAATGCCATTCTCCCAAATCTTCCCACCTATGTGTGTGCATGTGTTAGTCACTCAATCACATCCAACTCTTTTGCAACCCTATGGACTGTAGCCCATCAGGCTCCTCTGTCCATGGGATTTCCATCCAAGAATTCTGGAGTGGATTGCATGCCCTCCTCCAGGGGATCTTCCCAACCCAGGGATCAAATTTGCACTGCAGGCAAATTCTTTACCATCTGAGCCAATATAGACCAGATCAAAGTATCCCTAAGCTTAAAGTTTTCCAATGATTTCCCACTGCACTTGGAAAAAAGTTCCAAATTCCTTCTTTTGAGTCAGAAAAGCCTCAATGATCCCCCCTACCCCCCACTGTCTTTCCAACTCATCCCACAACTCTCTGTTCATTCACTGGGCTCAGGACAAGTTAGTCTTGTCTCTGTTCCTCAAATGTTCCAAGGTTAGTCCTGGGCCGGGGCCTTTGCATCAGCCTGCAATGTGTCCCCTCATATCTTGGCAGGGCGGGGGCCTCTGGTACTCTGAGTGATGTCACCAGCTCAGATGAACCATGCCAGAAGACCACCCATTCACTCACTATTATGGAGACTTATTGTAATTCACTGTGTAGCTCATGTTACTTGTTGATAGATTTCTTGTTTATTTCTTTGTTTACTGCCTGTCCTGCTCTGTGAAAAGAGAATCTCTGTGAGACAGCAGGGATCTTTCAATCCACCCTGTTTCCTGTTCTGGCATGTGGAAGTCATGCAACAAATACTTGTTGTTTGAATTGAAAAAGGAATGAACTCCAGACCACCAAAAGTGAACTAAAGAGCCTTATCTTGGAGGAGCATTCATTTCAACTGAATCCCATGACTGTCCCACAAAAATCTGCTGAAGTTCAGAAGTGCACCAACCAGGTCAAAGGGAATGAGGAGAGACTGGGTAAGCCCAGCAGAAAATCCTGAATCCTTTTCTAAAGGATCCCAATTGTCTGGACTTCCAAAGGCCTCAAGATCCCCTGGAGAAGGAAAGGGCAACCCACTCCAGTATTCTTGCCTGAAGAATCCCATGAACAGAGGAGCCTGGTGGGCTACAGTCCATGGGGTCTCAAAGAGTTGGACACGACTGAGAGACTAAACAGCAGCAGTGACTCATGAATTATCACAAATTCCAGAGCAGAAAACAAGCTGTGCTCTCCTCCTTTCCCCCACGTTCTAATTTAGCTGCATCTTCTTGGGCTTGTGCCAGGATGGCAGACGATGAGTGCTGTTAGCATATAATTTGGGGAGACGTGAAAAGCAAGCAGACAGCCTGGCAGATGGAAGCACACCCACCTTGCAAGGGGAACAGATTTGGACCTTCCTTCTGCAGTTTCCTCTGCTGTGGGTATAGAAGATGAGCACAGGCTCTGAGAAAGATGGTGGAGTTAGCAGTTTCTCTAGGACTCTTTTCCCTGGATTTACCCCTCACCTTCCACCTCATAGGCAAGGAAAACTTAAGGTGCTAACACCAAGGCTTTAATTTCTACCCACTTAAGTCATTCCAGGCATGTGATGCAGGAACCATTATGCCTCTTTTCTTTCCCTTTTCTCTTCATCACTTTTCCACCCTCTTTTCCTCAGGTCAAGCTCTGTGCCCTCTCCCACTGTATTTTCCTTATCTTCCTACTTCTTTTTCTACCCCATCCCTCTGTGTGATCCCCTCTCTCTTCCCAGTCTTCCCACTTATGTCTTTCCTCTTATCATATGGGGAAAAGATCCGACTATTTTCTACAACATTCTGGATTATTTTGTTTTTAAAAGGAATTTGGAAAAAGCCTAGATTTTGTTTTATGAAACACCTTTCCCATTAATTTAGACGCATATTTACGTGATCACCCAGAAACTGGCTTTTTAACTAGCTGTGACTCTAATAAAAGTTAAAAAGCAAGGCCTGTTGTAATTCTACTATGGCGGGCTTGCTATTTTCCTCCTGGTGAAACAATTTCCAGCAACGTTGTTATTAAGGACTAAAAAGATTTACCCAAAGTAAAGGTCACATAAAATTGTCAAATGACCTCCACGGATAGATACGACAACAAAGTGCCTAGCGGTGGAAAAGCAGTTACAGGAGGTTTCCTTCATTGCTACCTTATGATCCTCAGAGAGAAGAGTGGGCGCGGGTGAGCATGGAGGAAGGAGGGCGGGGAGAAAGAAAAGACTGGAGAAATGAAAGAGATGCGGGTGGAGACCAGGCTGGGTAGAGCTGCGCGGTGGGTGTGGACAGGACTGGAGTGCAGGCAGGAGTGAAGGGCGCCCACTGGAGGCAGCCAGCCGCTCTGCCTTTTCTGCGCGGTCCCAAACCTTCAGCTCTCTCTAACCTTGCATACCACCTCGGCAAACCAGATCAGATCAGATCAGTCTCTCAGTCGTGTCCAACTCTTTGCGACTCCATGAATCGCAGGACGCCAGGCCTCCCTGTCCATCACCAACTCCTGGAGTTCACTCAGACTCATGTCCATCGAGTCAGTGATGCTATCCAGTCATCTCATCCTCTGTCGTCCCCTTCTCCTCCTGCCCCCAATCCCTCCCAGCATCAGAGTCTTTTCCAATGAGTCAACTCTTCGCATGAGGTGGCCAAAGTACTGGAGTTTCAGCTTTAGCATCATTCCTTCCAAAGAAATCCCAGGGCTGATCTCCTTGCAGTCCAAGGGACTCTCAAGAGTCTTCTCCAACACCACAGTTCAAAAGCATCAACTCTTCGGTGCTCAGCTTTCTTCACAGTCCAACTCTCACATCCATACATGACCACAGGAAAAACCATAGCCTTGACTAGATGAACTTTTGTTGGCAAAGTAATGTCTCTGCTTTTGAATAATCTATCTAGGTTGGTCATAACTTTCCTTCCAAGGAGTAAGCGTCTTTTAATTTAATGGCTGCAGTCACCATCTGTAGTGATTTTGAAGCCCAGAAAAATAAAATCTGACACTGTCTGCCATGAGTTAATCACTGCTTTCTCCACATTCCAGAAGGACGGCTAGGAGCCAGGGGTTATAACTCCACTTCACCCCCAGAAGCCTATCGACTATTTCTTACAGCTTTTTATTATATTCTCCCTAAGAGAAAGTGTGGGGCGGGGGTGGGGGTGGGAGTAGAATTAACATTCTCCACGTTACTACATTCCAGCAAGGATGGAGAGTCCTTAGGGAGTGATGTCTGGGCAACTACAGCTGACCGCACCTTTGATTCAGCTTTGCAGGGAGTTACTGTGGGATATTTCAGAAAATTCATCATAGGAACATGAAAAAATCATGCCGTTTAACCTGATTCTCAAGTTCTTGATTCTTGAAAACTAGGGCTAATATGAACCGTGAACTTCCTGATGTTCAAGCTGGTTTTAGAAAAGGCAGAGGAACCAGAGATCAAATTGCCAACATCTGCTGGATCATGGAAAAAGCAAGACAGTTCCAGAAAAACATCTATTTCTGCTTTATTGACTATGCCAAAGCCTTTGACTGTGTGGATCACAATAAACTGTGGAAAATTCTTCAAGAGATGGGAATACCAGACCAGCTGATCTGCCTCTTGAGAAATTTGTATGCAGGTCAGGAAGCAACAGTTAGAACTGGACATGGAACAACAGACTGGTTCCAAATAGGAAAAGGAGTACGTCAAGGCTGTATAGTCACCCTGCTTATTTAACTTCTATGCAGAGTACATCATGAGAAACGCTGGGCTGGAAGAAGCACAAGCTGGAATCAAGATTGCTGGGAGAAATATCAATAACCTCAGATATGCAGATGACACCACCCTTATGGCAGAAAGTGAAGAGGAACTCAAAAGCCTCTTGATGAAAGTGAAAGTGGAGAGTGAAAAAGTTGGCTTAAAGCTCAACATTCAGAAAACAAAGATCATGGCATCTGGTCCCATCACTTCATGGGAAATAGATGGGGAAACAGTGTCAGACTTTATTTTTCTGGGCTCCAAAATCACTGCACATGGTGACTGCAGCCATGAAATTAAAAGACGCTTACTCCTTGGAAGGAAAGTTATGGCCAACCTAGATAGCATATTCAAAAGCAGAGACATTACTTTGCCAACAAAGGTCCATGTAGTCAAGGCTATGGTTTTTCCTGTGGTCATGTATGGATGTGAGAGTTGGACTGTGAAGAAGGCTGAGCACTGAAGAATTGATGCTTTTGAACTGTGGTGTTGGAGAAGACTCTTGAGAGTCCCTTGGACTCCAAGGAGATCCAACCAGTCCATTCTGAAGGAGATCAGCCCTGGGATTTCTTTGGAAAGAATGATGCTAAAGCTGAAACTCCAGTACTTTGGCCACCTCATGCGAAGAGTTGACTCATTGGAAAAGACTCTGATGCTGGGAGGGATTGGGGGCAGGAGGAGAAGGGGACGACAGAGGATGAGATGGCTGGATGGCATCACTGACTCCATGGACGTGAGTCTGGGTGAACTCCGGGAGTTGGTGATGGACAGGGAGGCCTGGCGTGCTGTGATTCATGGGGTCGCAAAGAGTCGGACATGACTGAGCGATTGAACTGAACTGAGGGCTAATACTACTACCTACCACCCAGAGCTGTTTTGAAGGTTAAATGAGAGGCTGCAAGTGGCATACAGTAGGTGCTCAGTAATTGTTGGTTCCCACTCCCATCTCACACCACCTCATCCCATGTCCCTTAAAAAAGATGAGATGGTAAGTTCATTTCTTCCCACTGCTTGGCCTGCAATCAATATAAACTGCCCGTACATGGTTCCTTCCCGGCGCCTCGGTAACTGCGTATTTTACTAGGTTCCTGACAGTTCAGTGCAGCTGCTTTGACGTAGGAGCATTTTGACAACAGCCTCTAACACCATCATTGTCTTTCACCTTCAGAACCATCTCCTCCCTTGGCCCCTGAGGCTCCCATGGATGCTACCCTTCTCCCATCCCCAGATGGATCTCAGTTTTGCACATTACATAGGAACAAGATGAACACCCGGGGAACAACAATGATTTTACATCGGACACTGTAGAATTCTGTGGAGGGAGGAACCGCCCTTTGCACTTTTGTGTAGAGCAGTCTCATGGTTAAAGAAGGTGGATATCTGTGATGAAATCTTCCACCTGAAGTGTCTAATGCTGACCTTTGCCCCAGGCTTCTTCCCTTGGGGTGTCATCTGGGGCTGGTCCAAGGAAGGTACTCCGGAATTAAGCTCCACAAATTCCACCTTATCTTCCAACTTAATTTTTAACTCCAAACAGATAAGCATGGCTCTTATGTTTTTATTCTAGAGTTCTACCAAGAGATAAAGAGTTCCAAGAAAAAGGTACTTTAGGGGTTTTGAAGCAGGGATAGTCACTAGGTCATATTCAACTCTTTGTCACACCATGGACCCACTAGGCTTCTCTGTCCATGGGGTTTCCCAGGCAAGAATACTGGAGTAGGTTGCCATTTCCTTCTGGGATAATGAGAAATGAAGTTTCTAAAGTCTGAAAATGGAGACTCATTTTTGCAAGAGATTCTCTGTCAGTTGATTTTCTTTCTCTTCTTGAATGTTATACAGGTATAAAAGAACACTTTCCAGATGAGTAAACTTTACCATTTAAAAATTAATGCAGTGTCTAACTCTAAATGTATTTCAAGATGCATTTCAGATTTTTTACATTACCATAATGGTAGCATTATGCCAGCAAAATACTGGAATATTAATATATCAAAACATTGAAACATCAGAAGGTGGGATTGCCGTCTGTACTCTTTAAGGACAAAGATCCACTCTATCTAATGGTTGAAGAGTCTTGTATTGATCCGATGACAGAGTCAGACCCTTCCCTGTTCCCTCTGCCTCTTTCTCTATGAAGCCCCCCATTGGGATAGACCACCAAGCTGCTGAAAGCAATGCTGTCCGTGGATTCAAATTCTATTAAATGATTAGATTTCTTGCCTTTGG
Source organism: Bos taurus (assembly GCF_002263795.3). Lineage (NCBI taxonomy): Eukaryota > Metazoa > Chordata > Mammalia > Artiodactyla > Bovidae > Bos > Bos taurus. The sequence goes on from NC_037332.1 coordinate 411,819, forward strand.
AGGTGCCTTCCTCATCTAACGCAACATGCAACCTAAAACTCTGACACTAGGGGGGCGTGATTGCCCTCCCGATGTCTGATTAGACCGCGGGCAGGAAGCTATGCTCTCATTCACAGCTGAGGGCTCACAGTGGATAGAATGAACCGTCACAGATGACTTTTAAAAACAGTAGCCATTGAAACATGTATAATATCATGTATGAAACGAGTTGCCAGTCCAGGTTCAATGCACGATACTGGATGCTTGGGGCTGGTGCACTGGGATGACCCAGAGGGATGGTATGGGGAGGGAGGAGGGAGGAGGGTTCAGGATGGGGAACACATGTATACCTGTGGTGGATTCATTTCGATATTTGGCAAAACTAATACAATATTGTAAAGTTTAAAAATAAAATAAAATTAAAAATAAATAAATAAATAGAAGAATCTAAAAAAAAAAGTAGCCAACAATTACCCCTCGTGAATTTTTTTTTTTTAGAGAAAAATATCCAGTTCAGTGGCTTTTAAAATTAAGAACATAACTAAGGAAATTAAACCTTCATTTACTGAACATTCTCCAATATGTGACAATTATTAGTATTCACTTTTTATTATACTTTATTTTCAGGAAAAAACAAAAGATGGTATGGGGCCATAAGCCAAAGACAGAAGGAGAAAGAGAGAAGGTAGGAGAGAAGAAGGGCTTTCCAGACTGCACTAGTGGTAAAGAACCTGCCTACCAAAGCAGGGGACATAAGAGACAGGGATTTGATCCCTGCGTCAGGAACATCCCCTGAAGGAGGGCATGGCAACCCACTTCAGTATTCTTGCCTGGAGTATCCCATGGACAGAGGAGTCTGGCGGGCTACAGTCCATGGGGCCTCAAAGAGTCAGACATGACTGAGTAACTTAGCACATGAGCACATGAGAGGAGAAATGGGAGAGACATGGATCAGGGAGGAAGAGTCAGAACAGAGCAGGAGTCAGAATCCTAAGTGGGCAGCAAGAGTGTCAGAGAAAAGGGAGGGAAAAAAAGGGAGGAAAAGTTTAGAACGATTTTTCATTTTTCTCAGTCCACTTTGACAATGTGAACACTGTGGGCTTTTCCCCATAAAATAGAGATATTCTTGTATATTCAAGGGAACCATGAACCATAGGTTCAGAACTCCTGGTTTAATGGAGTTCCCTGGAGGCCGAGTGGTTAGGATTCTGGGTTTCACTGCCATATCCCACTTTCAATCCCTGCTGAGGGAATTAAGACCCCACAAGCTGAGTGGTGCAGCCAAAAAAGAGCTCCTAGTTTAAACAAGACTGTTGTTGCTTAGTCACTCAGTTGTGTCCAACTCTTTTGTGATCCCATGGGCTGTAGTCCACCAGGTTTCTCTATCCATGAGATTTTCCAGACAAAAATACCAGTGTGGGCTATTTCCTTCCGGGGATCTTCCCAACCCAGGGATCAAACCCAAGTCTCCTGCTTGGCAGGTGGATTCTTTAACACTGAGCCAGCAGGGAAGCCTTAAACAGAGCTACAGAGGAGCAAAAGCAAAGAGAAAGATGCCATGAGGCAGAAACATGGAGAAATGGGCAAAAAGAGCCTCAAGGAAAGAAAGGAAGATGGGCATTCCCCTCCCCACCCCAGCTTCTCTCTCATCTAAACACGCCCCACGTTCAAAGGGAGCACCGTGGTCTTAAGACTTGATGATAGGAGCCATTCTAGAATGACATCAGATGGGAGCCACCCCCCTGAGCAGTGGTACCTTAGCAAATCACTCGCCTCTCAAGACCTAGTGAAGGGACTCCCACAGATGAAAATGGACATTTTGGAATCGATACAAGTTTAGCCCAGAAGCTGTCCAGGGGCCAGTAGGAGTCCTGGGTGCCATGGATGGAGAACTGGAGTCAAGGCTGCAGGAAGAGGAGCTAAGGCTTCTCTCCTTTCCAGTCCCTGTGGGCTACAGAACCGGGGGCCAGGATGAAGTGAACCCTCCTCTTCCAGGGAGGGAAGAACCTCCCCTTACGCCTTTGTACAGAGTTGTCTCATGATTAAAGAAGGTTGTTTATGTTGAAACCATCACCCTGAAGTGTTGGCTGTGGCTGGTCCAGGAAGGCACTTTGGAGTTGAGCTCCACAAATTCCACCCTGTTTCCCGACTTAATTTTTAACTCCAAATATGTTTGGCTCTAGGGGCTTTATTTGAGAGTTCTACCAAGAGACAAAGAAAAAGGTACTATAGGATTTTGAAACAAGGACAATATGAGAAATTAAGTTTCTGGATTAGGCCAGCCCTTTTACAGGAATAGCGATACTGACGTGATATTCTTTAACCTCATGTTGTTTTCTTAGGGGTTATGTTTCTGAAGCATCTGGGGGCTGGAGTAGGGTGGGACAGGAATTGCTCAAAATAGAGGCTTTGTTTTAGATTACTTGGAGCAGACAATGTCCCTATTCAAGGGATCTAGGTGGGCTGGGCAAGGGGTAATGGATGGAGGAAGAAAGGAATAGACCAAGTGTGAAAATTCTCTGCCAAACAGCTTCCTTCCAGCTAATCTAACTCTTCAAAGAGAAGGGTGAACTAAAGTGTTGCTTTGATGATCTTTCCACTTTTTTTTCCACAGAGGTGAACACTGTGGAAGCCGCGGGGTCTCTGTTCCTTTGCAATCAAGAGAGAAGGCCCTGGGCCAAACATGAATAACGAGCACCTCCCCTCCAGTCGGTCAACAAGCAATGCTCATTAGGAAAGGTGACTCAGAATGGCCCTGTCCCTCCCTGGAGCAACGCTGCACCCACGAGTCTGGCTGGCAGGTGTCCACACTTCCCACATGCTCACCCCACAGCACAGGCAAGCTGCTGCAGAGCCAAGGATTCAGGGACAAAGGGGAAAGGGAAAAAAACCTCAAGAAGTATTTGAAACAACTCATCATCACCTGCTTATTTGTGCTTCTGTGATACAGAAGATGTGCTTGCTGCCTAATGGGTTCAAGAATCTATGATGTGTAGGAATGTATTTCTAAGTGTGGTCCTCAGGCCACAGGCATCAGAATCAAGTGTGCTTCCAGATTCAGATTCCTGGGCCCCACCTCAGACCTACTAAGTCTACATCTCTGAGGGGCTACAAAATTGATGCTTTCAATTTGTGGTGCCGGAGAAGACTCTTGAGTCCCTTGGGCTGCAAGGAGATCAAACCAGTCAATCCTAAAGGAAATCAACCCTGAATATTCATTGGAAGGACTGATGCTGAAGCTGAAGCTCCAATACTTTGGCCACCTGATGCAAAGAACTGACTCATTATAAAAGACCCTGATCTGGGAAAGACTGAAGGCAGGAGAAGGGGGCAGCAGAGGATGAGATGGTTGGATGGCATCAACAAATAGTGGACATGAATTTGAGCCAACTCCGGGAGATAGTGAAGGACAGGGGAGCCTGGCGTGCTGCATCCATGAAGTTGTACACAGACACAACTTAGTGACTTAACAACAACAAGGCTGCTGGGTGGGGCAGGTCTTGGTGAGAAAACGGTGGTCTCCAGGACGGCTCACGCCAGTGAGTGCTCCCCACAGCTACTGCCACCAGTGGCCTTTTCCCCATGGTGAGCCACAGGCCCTGCCCCACCACCTGAGAGGAGACCCTCCAATACTAGAAGATCCTGCCATCACCAGCCGAACTTTCTGGGCCATTAAGAGCTTGCCCCAGTGCCTCAGCTGGGCCTGCAGCAGCATCTTCCCCAAGGTAAGTTCATAAGGATGGAGCCATGCCTCAAACCACTTCATCCCCCCTCACAAGAGGATCAACTAGCATCTTTCCACAGAGAAAATCATAGGACGTAGGGGTGAGGGTGAAGCACCCATCTGGACCAGAGACTGATGAGGACCACATTCAAAGGTAGAAGGAGCAATTACAGTCTGACCACGTTGTTGCTCCCCCAGGCTGGCATAGCACTGCCTGAAGAGCCTCCCCCCATCCCTGCTCCCCACCTAGTTTCTCTGGCAGGCAAAAACAGAACCCCAAATGGACACCCAGCTTTCCCAGCATTGTGTAACGTGCTTTTAGGGAGGTCTGTTTTGGTCTTGCCTCAAAGAAATTACTTGGGGGAGTGGCAGGGCTCCACCATCAAGGATCAAATAGACACAGGGTGCCAGGCTTGCAGGAACCTGCTTACGGCCCTCTGTGAACCACATTCCCACTTACCATGTGTAGGAGCAGACATCCCAGCCAGTGGCTTTGCTGGGGGTCCCATCTGGCCAGGGAATACGGTTGTTTGGCAGTTCCATCTGACCTGAGTCTCTGGTCAACGGGCCTCACCAGCTCATTCTTCTGCCTCACTTCAGCAGGAAAGCAAATAACTCGGCCTCGGTTCCTGCCCATCCAGGGAATCTGACTGGAGGACGCTGGGCAGCGGCAGAGTGCACCCTGTGGTGCTGGGTGATCTGGGACCCAAAGTGACATATTTCCAAAGAAGACAGTCAGACGGCCAACAGGTACCTGAACAGATGTTCAACGTCACTAATCATCAAGGAAGTGCACATCAATGGTCCCCTTCCATTATCTGATGTCACTGTCTTCATATGGAGCCTCCAGATCACTGGTTTAGTATAAAACAAGGTAACGCAGGAGGAGCCAGATGGGTGAGATGTCCAGAGCGAGGTGTGGAGAGACAGCAGGGAGCTTCCACACCCCTCCACGCATGCCACTCTAAGGCAGTGGGCCCCAGGCTGAGAGCTGGAGTCTGTCCCCCCATGGATAGAGACTTTAAGATGAAGGTAATAGCAGGAGTGAGAAGGAGCTGAGCCTGCCTGAGTGAGAACAGGGATCTCACTCTGGAAGTCAAGGCGACCTTCCCAACTGCACACGTACTGAAAGGCTCCTCCAGGGTCAGAAAGGGAGGGGGTGCCACCCCTTAGTAGGTGATGTTAGCCTACTCAGAAGCCTCTTTGCTAGAATCCATCTTGATCTCCTTGCAGTCCAAGGGACTCACGAGAGTCTTCTCCAACACCACAGTTCAAAAGCATCAATTCTTCAGCACTCAGCTTTCTTTATAGTCCAACTCTCACATCCATACATGACGGGAAAAACCATAGCTTTGACTAGATGGACCTTTGTTGGCAAAGTAATGTCTGCTTTTTAATACACTGTCTAGGTTTATCATAGCTTTTCTTCCAAGTAGCAAGCATCTTTTAATTTCATGGCTGAAGTCACCATCTGCAGTGATTCTGGAGCCTAAGAAAATAAAGTCTGTCACTTTTTCCACTGTTTCCACATCTATTTGCCATGAAGTGATGGGACCAGATGCCATGATCTTAGCTTTTTGAATGCTGAGTTTCAAGCCAGCTGTTTCACTCTCTTCTTTCATTTTCATCACGAGGTTTAGTTCCTCTTCACTTTCTGCCATAGGGGTGGTGTCATCTGCATATCTGAGGTTACTGATATTTCTCCCAGCAATGTTGATTTCAGCTGTGCTCCATCCAGCCCAGAATTTCTCATGATGTACTCTGCATAGAAGTTAAATAAGCAGGGTGACAATATACAGCCTAACGTACTCCTTTCCCAATCTGGATCCAGTCTGTTGTTCCATGTCCAGTTCTAACTGTTGCTTCTTGACCTGCACACAGGTTTCTCAGAAGACAGGTAAGATGCTCTGGTATTCCCATCTCTTTAAGAATTTTCCACACTTTGTTGTGATTCACATAGTCAAAGGCTATAGTGTAGACAATGAAGCAGAAGTACATGTTTTTATGGAATTCTCTTGCTTTTTCTATGATCCAATACAGGTTGGCAATTTGATCTCTGGTTCCCCCACCTTTTATAAATCCAGCTTGAACATCTAGAAGTTCTCAGTTCATGTACTGTTGAAGCCTAGCTAGAAGAATTTTGAATATTACTTTGCTAGTATGTCAAATGAGTGCAATTGTACAGTATACCATTTGAGCATTCTTTGGCATTGTCTTTCTTTAGAACTGGAATGACAACTGACCTTTTCCAGTCCTGTGGCCACTGCTGAGTTTTCCAAATTTGCTGGCATATTGATAGAATGATCTCTGTTCATTTCCAAGGCAAACCATTCAATATCACAGTAATCCAAGTCTACGTCCCAACCACTAATGCCAAAGAAGCTGAATGGTTCTATCAAGACCTACAAGGTGACTGACATACAAAAGTAGGAAGTCAAGAGATACGTGGAGTAACAGGCAAGTTTGGTCTTGGAGTACAGATTGAAGCAGGGGAAAGGCTAATAGAGTTTTGCCAAGAGAATGCACTGGTCGTAGCAAACACCTTCTTCCAACAACACAAGATATGACTCTATATGTGGACATCACCAAATGGTTAATACCAAAATCAGATTGATAATATTCTTTGCAGCCAAAGATGGAGAAGCTCTATACAGTCAGCAGAAACAAGACCGGGAACTGACTGTGGCTCAGATCACGAACTCCTTATTGCAAAATTCAGACTTCAATTGAAGAAAGTGGGGAAAACCACTAGGCCATTCAGGTATGACCTAAACTAATCCCTTACAAAAATACAGTGGAAATGACAAGTAGATTCAAGGGATTAGATCTGATAGAGAGAGTGCCTGAAGAACTATGCACAGAGGTTCATAAAATTATACAGGCACTGATCAAGACCATCTCCAAGAAAAAGAAATGGAATAAGGCAAAATAGTCATCTGACGAGGCATTACAAATAGCTAAGAAAAGAACAGAAGCTAAAGGCAAAGGAGAAAAGGAAAGATATAACCCATCTGAATGCAGAGCTCCAAAGAATAGCAGGGAGAGATAAGAAAGCCTTCCTAAGTGAACAATGCAAAGAAACAGAGGAAAATAATAGAATGGGAAAGACTAGAGATATCTTCAAGAAAATTAGAGATACCAAGGGAACATTTCATGCAAAGGTGGGCTCAATAAAGGACAGAAATGGTATGGACCTAACAAAACCAGACGATATTAAGGTGGCAAGAATATACAGAACTATGCAAAAAAGATCTTAATGACCCAGATAACCACAATGGCATGATCACTCACCTAGAGCCAGACATCCAGGAGTCCAAAGTCAAGTAGGCCTTAGGAAGCATCAGTACTAACAGAGCTAACGGAGGTGATGGAATTCCAGCTGAGCTATTTCAAATCCTAAAAGACGATGCTGTGAAAGTGCTGCACTCAATATGCCAGCAACTTTGGAAAACTCAGCAGTGGCCATCAGACTGGAAAAGGTCAGTTTTCCTTCCAATGCCAAAGAAAGGCAATGCCAAAGAATGCTCAAACTACAGTTGTCTTGCAGTTAGTAAATCAAGATATATTCCTGGCTCCTGACTTCCATTATTGCTGTAGAGAAGTCATCTTTCACTGTAATTGCCATCCCTTTGAGACTGAGCTTTCTCCTCTCTGGCTGTGTTGTTAAACAATCTTTTCCCCGTCTGGTATTCATCAGTTTTCCTATAAGATGTCTAAGTGCTGTTAAAAAAAAAAAAAAAGTGTTCGTCTTAGGATTCACTAGGCTCCATGGACCTAATGATTATTGTCTTTCAACAATTCTAGAGATTTCCTAGGAATTAATACTTCAAATATTTCTTTGTTCCCATTATTCTTTCTGGAATGTTGGTTAATCTCATTTAATGTTTTCTATCGCTTTCTATCTCTGTGCTGCCTTTGGGTAATTTCTTCAAATTGATCTTGTATTACTTATTTATTGCTGTATAATAAATTACCCACAAGTCTAGCTGCTGAAAGCAACATGTATTACTTCACAGAGTTTCTGGGGGACAGGAATCCAGGAATGACTTAGTTTGGTGGTTTTGGCTCAGTGTCTTTCACAAGGTGAAGGTCAAGTGACCCTGGGGCTGTCATCAACGGAGGGCAGGACCAGGGCTGGAGGGAAAGCTGCTTCCAGGTTGGCTCACTTCCATTCCTCCCCACAGGGGCCTCTCCCAGGACTGCTTGAGTAGTCTCTGGACAGACCAGCTGGCTTCCCCAAGCTGAGGTATGAGACAGGGAAAGCAGCAGCAGGAAGCCACAGCATCCTTTATGACCCAGTCCCCAAATCACACACCTTCAGTTCCACTTTATTCAGTTTCTTGGAAGCCAATCAAGGCGGCTGGTCTATGCTTAAGGGAAGGAGAATGAAGCTCCACCTCCTGAAGAGGAGAATATCGAAGAATTCTAAACACTTAAAAATCACCACTCAGGGCTTCCCTGGCAGTCCAGTGGTTAAGAATCCACACTTACACTGCAGGAGTCAGAGGTTCCACCCTTGGTTGGGGAAGTAAGATCCCACATGCTATGCAGCATAGCCAAAAAATAAATTTTGAAAAATCACCACATAAATTTCTCCATGGACAGGAGCCTGGTGGGCCACAGTCCATAGGGTTGCAAAGAGTCAGACTTGACTGAACGACTGAGCATGCGTATTTCAGTTCAGTAGTCTCTCATCAGTTGCGTTTAATCTGTTGCTTCTAATTTCAGTTACTAAAACATTCATATCTAGACATTCAGCTAGGCCTCTTTTTTTTCAAACCTGCCTAGTGATTTTTCACAGTATCATGTTATACATCTAATACCTTCTTTGATTTCTTTAAACATGTTAAATTGTTATTTTATATTGTGTGCTAACTCTAAAAATCTTCAGTCTTTGAAGAATAGACTCTCACTCCTGATGTCCTGTTCTTTAGTGTTTGTGTTGCTAGCTTTGACTATGAACTGCCCCTTTCCCTTGGAAATTTCTCTGGGGAAATTCCTTGGCACCTAAATCAAAGTTGTTGTTGTTGCTCAGTCACTAAGTCATGTTCGACTGTTTGCAACCCCACAGACTGCAGCACACCAGGCTTCCCTGTCCTTCACTATCTTTTGGAGTTTGCTCAAATTCATGTCCATCAAATCAGTGGTGCCTTCCGACCAGCTCATCCTCTGTCACTCCCTTCTCCTCCTGCCCCCAGTCTTTCCCAACATTAGACTGCTTTCCTCCAAAGATGTACATTTGCTTCTGACAACTGCCTGGAGTAACAAGCAATCCAGGACACCTTGAGTTATATTCTTGGCTTAAGGTACAGGTAGCATGCAGCATATATTTGGACCAAAAAATATATTGTGAGGGCCATTACACATTCTCAGGGAAATCCCACCATACTCCTGCCAACCAGTGCTAAACTCGGATTCAGATTTCTTTGATGTCTCGTTCCATGTGACTTTATTTTCTTCCATCTCTTTTACATTGAAGGTATAACCCATTGAAGTCCCAGCTTTCTGCAGAGATTTATCAGTCTCCAATTGATATTGTGACCTTAAGCTTAACTTCTTGCCCCCCAAATATGGTACTGTCTCTAGGGTTCAGCAAAAAACTCAAGAGAAGCTGGTGTTGGTGTTACCTTATCACCAGTGTTTCTTGCTTTCACTTTGTTTTTAACCTTTGTTAAGATCATGCCAGTTTAGCAATACCATCACAAAGATGATTTTTGACTGTTTACATTGGGAGGGTCATTGAAAGTATTTAATCTTCCAACTGCTAAAAATGCAAGTTCCCAATTCACTCTCCAGTCCACTCCAGGCTGCCTCCCCTCCCACTCCATTTGTTGTTGGTGGTGGTGGTTTTTTGTTTTTGCCACATCACGCTAGTCCCTTGACCAGGAATTGGAACTGGGCCCCTGGCAGTGAAAACACGAGTCCCAACCACTGGGTGGCCAGGGAATTCCCCTTAAGTTGTTCTTTTCAGTATCCTCCACGTTGTCCAATAAAATGGTCTTCCTTAGTCATCATCTTATTTGACCTTTAAGCATCATTTGACTGGTTTAAGGACTCTTTCCTTTATACAGCATTTCTTTCCTGGCTTCTTCAACACATTCCCTGGATATTCCTGTATCACTGGCCTCTCCTTCTTAGTCTCCTTTCTTGACCTTTTGTCTTCTACACAGCTTCTCTCTATCCAGTCTTCCCAAGGTGATCTCCTATAACCTGACGGCTTTATATCCTACCTATACCCAGCTGCTTACTTGGCATCTTCACTTGGGTAACGCTCACTTTAAACCTGTCCAAAACAGAACTCTTGGTTTTCCTCTCCAGCATCTATTCTTCCTCCAGTTTTCTCCACCACAGTGAATGGCCCTGACTCCACCTTGCGGCTCTAACCAAAGAACTAGGAGTCATCTTTCATCCACCCCCTTCCTCTAACTATCACATCCAGTATGTCAATCTTACTGATTCTATTTTTATCTTGAAGTATTTATTTCTAAATTTTTATTTATTTTTAACACAAAAAGCATTTTTTATTGGGATACAGACAATTAACAATGTTGTGATAGTTTCAAGCGAACAGTGAAGGGATTCAGTCATACATATACATGTATCCATTCTCCCCCAAACCCCCCTCCCATCTAGGCTGGTACATAACATTGAGCAGAGTTCCATGCACTATACAGTAGGTCCTTGTTGGTTATCCATTTTAAATATAGCAGTGTGTGCATGACATTCCCAAAGTCCTTAACTATCCCTTCCCTCTGGCAACCATGAGTTCATTTTCTAAGTCTGTGGTACTGACTCTACTTTTAAGACATCCTGAATTTTCCCGTTCCTGTCCATCTCTACAACTGCCACCTGAGTCTAGTCATTATTATCTCTAACCTGTACTAATGCAATTGCTTTTCTATTGGCTTCCCTGTGTGCATTCTTTTCATAATCCATTTCCATAGAGCCAGCAGAATACTTTTTTAAAAAGGAAAATTACTCATGTTAATCCCTTAATTAAAATGCTTCAATGGCACACCTTTGCACTTTGAATAAAACCCGTATTGTTTACCAAGACCCTTAAGTCTTTCCCTACAGGACGCTTAGTTGTATCTCATAACACTTATTACTATCTGAAACTAATCTGTTAATGTCTTTACTTACTGTCTGCTTCCTCTCTTTAGACTCAAAATTTCCATTACAGAACTACAACAGGACAACTGTCTATTTGTTCCCTACAATAACCTCAGCAATTATTAGGTGATTAATAAATTCCTATTGATTCAATCTTTCATATTCTAATAGTTCTCTGAACACCCAGTCTTCATGGCAGAAGTAACTACTTCCACATTTGTGTTCAAATAACACTTTGAACACACCACCATTATAGTACTCAGGTGTCTACAAGCTTATCTCCTTACTAGAGTGTGAACTTTTCAGGAGTATAAATCATGACATTTTCTTCTTCAAATTAGAATTCTAGGCTCTTCTTCACTACCTGATAAGGTAGTGAATAAATGAATGAATGAATGCTAATAAACAGTCAGAGACTTAAAAAATCATTTTCTAAAATTACTTTCATCAACAGACAAGAAAAACAATATGAACATAACCTTTGGTTCTGGAAAAACAACTAAAACTGTGACAGCAAAAACAAGTCTCTAATTAAATATGTCATGCTTCTGCAAAAGAACTCCTAACAATGATTAGGACAGAAGAGAGGAAGAAAAGGACTTTCAGGTTTTAAATGACTTTTTTCTCCTCTGTATTTGCTCATCAATTTTAGATCTGCAGCAATGGCTCTAGAAACAAGCCAATTTCTGACAGTCATGTGGCCCACATAATTTTTGGAATTTTCAGAAATGCTTATCATCACATTGGAAATGAAAGAGACTTCTCTCCTTGTCTTTGTGCTAAAGGTTCATTTGGAATCTATTAAATTGATGACTGAGGTAATACCTGTGTCCTTGGGATTATTACCAATAGTGCCCCTAAATTGGCTCCACCAAAGCCCAATCTGTTGCCAGAGAACAATGTCCATTCTGCCCTTGTAGCCAGCAGGACATGTGGGAAATCAAAAGCCTGTACATAGACATTAGTGTATGGATCTTAGTCATCATACTCAGCAAACACTTTCCTAAAAAATCTGGTGCCAAACAATTCTTAAAATAAAAATGTACATGCTTCACTAATTCACTTAAGTGTTTAGATGCTTCTATTGTATTTATTATTGTTCAGTAGCTCATCTAATGTTACTTGATGAAAACCTTCCCTTAGCTCCTTAAGGCCTTAGTTTTGAGCTTAGAGATAGTGAAAAGGGCTCAACAAAATTTTTCAGCAGCAAAACAGAAGACAATCACTAATCGGTACCTTAGTAAAAACCTTTTATTATTTTCAAAATACTTTTGAGGGCCTGCTTAGTTTTTATTTTCTTTCTAATAAATGGATTTGTATATAACCCTCATTTGTGAATTTGTGTGCTGCACTGGAGTACTCAGAGACCAGGTGGTAAAGCTACATTCGTTACCTTTTTAATTCTTGGCACGCTGGAAAATCTCAACCTTCTCCCAATGCTCCTCTCATATTCTGCTCCTTATCTCCTTCCAACAAACTGGGTGGGTATGCTAGTGGAAGTGTGAGGTTGATAAAAACATACACTTGATTAGCAGATAAAAATAAAGAGCATTGTTTAACAAAGGAGGAAAGTACAATGGAGGAGAAGATAAAGGAGAAGTGGGAATAAAAAGAAAACTGGACAATAATGGTGAAAAAACTGAAGGATAATATTGGAAGAAGGGCACCGGAGACTGATTGCGCTCTTATTAATCTCAGTACCTCCAACTTCTCCAAGCCACCTCAACAGTCTGTTTCATGGCAACAGGTCAGTTCTGTGCAATGTTTCTGATCTTTAATGGATTCCTTGGGCCATTTTCCATTCCTTGCTTGCTCATTGCCCACGCTTTGCAGATGTGCAAGTGGGAGGCTGAATATTTTAGTTTTCTACTGCTGCTCTAATAAATTACCCTCAATTTATGGGCTTAAGCAACACTTAAGCAACTTATCACCTTCTGTAAGTTAGAAGTCTGACATGGGTCTCATGGGGCTGAAATGAAGATGTCAGCAGCTCTTTTATGAAGACTTTAAAAGTGAAAGTCGCTCAGTAGTGTCCAACTCTTTGTGACTCCAAGGACTATATAACCCATGGGATTCTCTAGGCCAGAATACTGGAGTGGGTAGCCTTTTATGAAGACTTTAGAGGAGTGTTAATTTCCTTGCTCACTTTGCTCATTTTGGTTGTCGGCTGACTTCAAAATGAAATGGAAGGCCTTAGAGTAGTAAGCTTACTGTTACTGAAATCATTCAAGCAGAGGCTTATAAAAGATGGTTTTGGAGGATATTGGTACTGGGTTCGAAGTTGAACCTTATGATTTCTAAGGTCCCTTCCAACTAAAGAATGCATGATCTAGGCAAAAAACACTCTAGTACCAGTTTAAGTCTTAATCGGCTGTCCTGTGTACGGGAAAAAAAAAAAAAAAAAACAACTGATTTGCTTATATGGGTAGGCTTCCTATTGGGGAAATTGATATAGGTACTTTAATGCATTCATCTTTTTCTCCTGTTATGTACCTGGTAGTGATATGCATGGAGATATAATAATGAACAGAGAAAGGATACCATTCAGAACGATGTAGCTATATTCCAGAGATATGATACAGAATGATATATCTATATTCCAACTTTAGATCAATTTTAGGATCACCTCCATCAACATAATTCAGATTAGGGTCTACAAACTAAACTCCTAAGTGCTAGCAGTTCAAAAACAATAGCTTTTTATTTTTTAGGTTTTTTTTTTTTAATCTTTTTTTTTAAATTTTATTTTTAAACTTTACAATATTGTATTAGTTTTGCCAAATATCGAAATGAATCCACCACAGGTATACCTGTATTCCCCATCCTGAACCCTCCTCCCTCCTCCCTCCCCATACCCTCCCTCTGGGTCGTCCCAGTGCACCAGCCCCAAGCATCCAGTATCGTGCATCGAACCTGGACTGGCGACTCGTTTCATACATGATATTATACATGTTTCAATGCCATTCTCCCAAATCTCCCCACCCTCTCCCTCTCCCACAGAGTCCATAAGACTGATCTACACATCAGTGTCTCTTTTGCTTTCTCGTACACAGGGTTATTGTTACCATCTTTCTAAATTCCATATATACGCATTAGTATACTGTATTGGTATTTTTCTTTCTGGCTTACTTCACTCTGTATAATAGGCTCCAGTTTCATCCACCTCATTAGAACTGATTCAAATGTACTCTTTTTAGCTTTTTAAAATAATGAAAAAGGAATATCTCTTCTACCTTTATATTTCTTGAAAAAAGAAGAAGGTGGTGGTCATTTGTCATAACAGTAAAATGAGTAAAGACTTTAAAAAAAAAAAAAAAAAAAACAAGAATGGAGAATGCCCACCTGTAAATTTAGTATGAGGCAGCAGAGCTGGAAGACAGGCTCAGCTGAAGGTAGGGTAGACTGAGCCTGAAATAGACAGCCTTTGAACAATGTGGGTGAAGGATATCTAAGATGTTCCGGACACAGTTTTGAACTGAAAAGCATGAAATCAGCAAGGCCCCTACTTCTTATGACCCTTAAGAAGAAATGACTGGCTCCCTTCCTCAAGGTCACTGAAAACAAACAGCACTTTCAGTCATTACATGGGCTCTTCAAAAGAGGAGCAGATTCCCAACTTAAGTCACCTAAATGAAATCTCTTGTCTCAAAATAGTTTCACCAACACTGATTGAACTATTTCCACTTTTGTTTTAAAGCTAAATATTTATTCTACTAATTGATAGTAATCTGTGCTAACAACAATGTATTTGTTTTTTAAAAACAGATGAAAGGGCTATAGTCACGAACACTTTATTCCAAACCAAGACCCCTAGGTTAATGTTGGAAAGCATTAGGTTAGCTCTTGTTGGCTATCTGCTACCCTTATTATTCATAATATTATATATATGAGGAGATATAGTCTGACTTTGGAACAAGCCAATTCGCAACCTTTCAAAACACAGTTCTATTTAAAATTGGGTATTTCCTATGTAGGAGCTTCTAATTTTTATATCCTTTTTTATATTCATACGTTTTAATTCTTATAACTTGAAACACAGGTATAAAGAAAATCTTTAAAACAGCATGTTTAGGCAAATTTGTTGGCTATATAAACATGATATTATTATTTTAGAAAGCATACTAAAAAGACAAAATTCTATAGCTGGCAAAATTGAGTCCGTATTACATATTGGCGGGGGTTAGTTATTTTGCCTTCAAATGATATTTACAGATAATCCTTTGATATATGACAATGTCTCAGAGAATGAAAGCTGAAAAACTATACACAGATTTAATGAAAAACTTACATACCTTAAGCATTTCCAAAAGATATTTGCTTCAATTACTGAAGTCATTTTGATTAAATACCTTTGAAAACTGGGCAATTTAACGGCAAAACAAAGCAGAATTTTCTTGATAGGCCTCTGTAGTTTGAATCTTCATAAAGCCTCTGGTAGGTCAGTTAAAAGAGTTGAATTGGGAAGTTGAAATATCTCTTCTAAAAGATCTTTTGTTTGGTTGTTTCTTGAATATGTATTATGAAACTGCTAACATTTGATCAACAAAACCAACAACTTCACATAACTCAGAATAATATTACCTAGCTATGGCCACATAATATGAATCTCCTTGGGCTGATTAAAAACAAAAAACCATCTACTCAAGAGCTTTCTACTGAGATGACCATGATAACATATACAATAATGTACAATACTAAGAAAATAAAAGACAAACCAAAAAAGGGGCTCAAAAAAAAAAAAAAAAAACCCACTCACATTAAATAAATGTGAGCTTCAGGTATCATATATTACAGAAAGTGAAATAACTATTAACTATGATAAACTGTAGACATATATACTTATACAGATAATCACAATTCACTATCAGATTAAAATATCAGCAAAGTTGGCATTTTCTTAAAAAGTTTAAATGAAAAGAAACAGCTTCCACAGCTCTTTCAAATAAAAGTAAGACAATTTAACAGCTTTTAAGTGTCAAATTGCACTCATCTCACACACTAGTAAGGTAATGCTCAAAATTCTCCAAGCCAGGCTTCAGCAATACATGAACCATGAACTTCCAGATGTTCAAGATGGTTTTAAGATCAAATTGCCAACATCTGCTGGATCATCGAAAAAGCAAGAGAGTTCTAGAAAAACATCTATTTCTGCTTTATTGATTATGCCAAAGCCTTTGACTGTGTGGATCACAATAAACTGTGGAAAATTCTGAAAGAGATGGGAATACCAGACCACCTGACCTGCCTCTTGAGAAACCTATATGCAGATCAGGAAGCAACAGTTAGAACTGGACATGGAACAACAGACTGGTTCCAAATAGGAAAAGGAGTACGTCAAGGCTGTATATTGTCACATGAGAAACGCTGGACTGGAAGAAGCACAAGCTGGAATCAAGATTGCTGGGAGAAATATCAATAACCTCAGATATGCAGATGACACCACCCTTGTGGCAGAAAGTGAAGAGGAACTAAAAAGACTTTTGATGAAAGTGAAAGAGGAGTGAAAAAGTTGGCTTAAAGCTCGACATTCAGAAAATGAAGATCATGGCATCTGGTCCCATCACTCCACAGGATACAGATGGGGAAACAGTGGAAACAGTGTCAGACTTTATTTTTGGGGGCTCCAAAATCACTGCAGATGGTGACTGCAGCCATGAAATTAAAAGACGCTTACTCCTTGGGAGAAAAGTTATGACCGACCTAGATAGCATATTCAAAAGCAGAGACGTTACTTTGCCAACAAAGGTCCATCTAGTCAAGGCTATGGTTTTTCCAGTGGTCATGTACGGATATGAGAGTTGGACTGTGAAGAAAGCTGAGCGCCCAAGAATTGATGCTTTTGAACTGTGGTGTTGGAGAAGACTCTTGAGAGTCCCTTGGACTTCAAAATCCAACCAGTCCATTCTAAAGGAGATCAGCCCTGGGATTCCTTTGGAAGAAATGATGCTGAAGCTGAAACTCCAGTACTTTGGCCACCTCATGCAAAGAGTTGACTCATTGGAAAAGACTCTGATGCTGGGAGGGATTGCGGGCAGGAGGAAAAGGGGACGACAGAGGATGAGATGGCTGGATGGCATCACTGACTCGATGGACATGAGTTTGAGTGAACTCCGGGAGTTGGTGATGGACAGGGAGGCCAGGCGTGCTGCAATTCATGGGGTCACAAAGAGTCAGATATGACTGAGCGACTGGACTGAACTGAACTGAATAATGTCAAATATCAAATACCGCTGAAAGTCAGTTCACGGAGCCATGCTATGCTGTCACGTCAGTCATGTCCAATTCTTTGTGACCCCATGGCAGGCTCCTCTGTCCATGGGATTCTCCAGGCAAGAAAGGATTGCCATTTCCTCCTCCAGGGAATCTTCTCAACCCAGGGATTGAACTAATGTCTCTTACATCTCCTGCATTGGCAGGTGGGTTCTTTACCACTAGCAGCAACTGGAGCTAGCAGTTCATAGAGGCAGGTATTCTGAAAGAGTCTCTGGTTTCCTCTCTCTATATGAGTGTTTTAAGTTAAGAGCTCTAATTTTCCTCTAGAAACTTCCCAACTGGGCTTACTTACAACCTCCTCTCCTATACTGTTGTCAAATGATCTTCCTAAAACACAAATCTGATTTTATCACCCCAGTGCTCACAGTCTTCTAATAGTTTCTCATTGCTCTAGGGGAAAAAAACCCCGAACTCCTCAGCATGTTTCATCTCCTATGGTGGCCCTGCTACCTAAATGCCTTTTTGTCCTCCTTGACTCTGCACATGCTGTTTCCTTGTTTGAGATTTCCAACTGCCTCCTCTGTACCCTAGTCAAATTAAAGTATCACCTTGTTTGTGAACGAGACTTTCCACTGTGACTTAAAAGGCTTTCTTCTCTGGAATCCCAAAGCACATTGTGTATGATTTTACCATACCTACTACTCTTTTGTCTTCCATCTCTGCGTTCCTAGCACCTAGAAGAATGCTTTTCACTTAGGAGTGCTGAATGAAAGGAAAAGGCAGGAAAGAGAAAGGATCTTTGATGGTTTAAAAACAGGTCGTTGGTTATGTTAGAAGTGGTGTAAGAAGGTGAAAAAGACCAGAAATACAAAGAATGAAGGATGGAATTGGTAGAAAGGAAATATTCAAAATATTTCAAAAATCTGGCAAGGAAAATAAAAAGAAATGGATACAAGATAGAAAGCATGTCAAAGGCTGCTCCTTTTCAAAACCTAGAGTAGCTGAGCAAGTTAGAAGGCAAAAGAAAGCAAGTTGAGAGGACAAACAAGAAGGTCTAAAAAGAGAGTACGTCCAGGAATCATATCCTACATGACAAGGACAGGGAAGACTGAAAGAAAGGCTGGAATGAGCCTGGAAGAATAAAGCACAGCCACGGAAACACAGAACAGAGAATTTCAGGGATCATAATTTTCATTCTTTCAGTTTCCCAAGCTTAGAAATCTTTAAAAAATTTCTTCTGGCACATTTCTTTTCTCCAATTGCTTTTAATCCATCACCAACTCCTATCATTTCATTTCTTCTTTTTAAATATCTTTCAGATCAGCTATTACTCTCTTGGCACTGTCACTGTTCTTTCATAAACCTCCATCATCTCTTAACTGAATTACTACAGAGCTCCTAAGAGGTTTCTAATTCTAGTGTCTCTACCATCCAATATAACAAGAAAGCACATCCTGCCCACTCTCAGACATTCTCTGTGAAGCTTTCTCCCACCTCCTCCCACCAGATTTAATCACCCCCTTGTCCATGCTACCAAACAGGGGTTGACCAACTGTGGCCTGCTGGTCAACTCGGGCCCCTTCCTATTTTTGTGAACAATTTTACTGGAACACAGCCACTCCTACTTTGACTGCATACTGTCTATGGCTGCTTTCATGGTATTAACAGCCGAAGTGAATGGTGGCAACAAAGACCATGTGACCCACAAAGCCTAAAGTTATTTATTATGTTATTTCATTTATAATACAATATTTATTATATTAGTTATGTTTCTCTTTATAGAAAAATTTGACAACCTCTGGACTATACCATTATATTTGCATTTTACTTTAATTATTACCTTATCATATTGATAATAAAAGTTGGTAACAGGCACTTACTGAGATGGGCACTGTTCTGAGCAATTAGGTATATTATCTCATTTATTTTTTACAACATTGCTAAGGGACAGATATTATTATGATTTCCATTTTACAGATGAGGAAACTGAGGCTTATTATTATAGATCCCATGCTTTCAACTACAACACAAATAATGACTACCCTATTTTTCTTGAGCTTATTAAGAACAAAGATCATGCCTAAATCAGTTTTGTATTCCTACAGACTCAAACAATGTCTGACATAGTAGGTATTCAATAATTGTTTGCTAAGTTAATCTTACTAAAATAACCACTTTTACTCTGCCTTCTCTCTGATGAGCAATGACTCCACATTGCTCGCTGTATCGCATCTAACCTCCTCTGGTTAGCATTAAGTCTGACCATAATCTGGGACAACTGAACCTAGCAAAGTTCAGAAAGGTTAATAATGATCAACTTCTGTTTCAGAATTGGCTGCTCTTCCTTCAGACGCCGGATGACTCTAACTCCGGACATGATATACACTAAGCCGCCAATAAAACTCACCTGCCATCATGGGACCTGTGGAGGCTGCCGTGGTAGCTGCTCACTTTGCTGTGGACACTCCCTGCTTTGCCTCTCTGGTCATCCACCATGGCCAGCTGAGTTGAAGAAGCATGTGTGGATGTCCCTTGAGTGGAAGTTCCTCTTGATTTCCTTATGATAGGAGTATTTGGATCCCTCAGGAGGGGCTGAGCAAAATCAGGTTCCTGGAGTACCTGTCGGCTCTCATTCACTATCCTAGATAACAAAATACTAAGTGTAAGATAACAACCCTACAGACTAAAAACAATACTTTGACAGACTGATGTTATTCTTCAAAAATAAAAAGCTCTCCAAACAATGTCTTTAGGACAGATATAAGGTAACACTATTGACAGAAGAGAGACTAAAACAGAAATCTGTGTCAATCTGTCCCCTAAACTGGTATGATGGAAAGAGGTTCATATTAGAATCAAGAACTCAGGATTTTAGTTTCAACTCTATCAATAAATATGTGATCTTAGGCAAGTCACTATCCCCTTTTCTTAATATTCCTCATCTATAAAATGAAGGCATACAATGTCATCATTTTTAAAAAGCCCCTTTCGGCTAAAGAAATTTATCATTCTTGAGGACACTGAAATATTGCAAAGGTACTACTATAAAGTAAAAATATTATTTTCTTGCATGGTTTATAGAAGTAGTGGAGGTCTCATCATGGCATAGACTCATTTTTTAATTTGTAAGAGCAGTTGTTTTTAGGTTACAAGTTGATTTTATGACAGAAGCTGTTGTCTAGTGCTTGAATAAACATGACCGCAACTAGAACAAAACATACGAAAAATTAAGCAAACATACAATGAAGTCCCAGACATAATAAAGGCTTAGGAAAAAAAGAATTAAGGGGATGAATTATGTCCAGAGCTAAAGTTTTTAACTGCTATGAAGAGGCTAAAAGCAGATAGGTGTGTATGTTGATGAACAAAATGGTAATTAAAGAGCCAATTAAATAGATGCAAAGGTCAGTGTAACAGTTTGGGTAAATAAGTGACTATAAGAATCATAAAGTTAAAATTAGACAATATTATTTAAAAAAAAAAAGTTCCGACATGTGAAGATTAGATCATAAATTGACAAAGTACATATATTCTAAGTTTTCAAATTAGAAAAGAATCACTGCTGTTATCGCCATTGTTATTTTTAGTGCTGGGGTAGAAGAACTCAAAGACTAGTATTTGTTGAGTACTTGCATAATGACAAGTGTTTTACATATATTCTCTGTTAATCTTTCTTAATAATGTTTTTATTATGGAGATTAACTCCTAAATAGACACTTCTATGGGGTAGATATCCATCAAGAGTAAATACTGTGATCCCCATTTTATAGATGAAGAAACTGAGGTCACAAGGGATTAAAGAACTTTTCAAAAGTCATACAGCAAAACAACAGTTGGGGATCAAACTTAACTTTAAATGTTTCAAAGTGAATCATAAAGTAATGATAAAACATAATGTTTACATATATCCTGAAAGTATCAAAAACTAGATAGAAGAAACAACAACTCAAACATAGTTATACAACATTTATTCTTCTGTCATCAATGGCCCTGTGCACATGTACATACATCCAAAGTTGCTCTGGACTGCTGAATTTATTTTCTAAACTTATTTTTAAAAATTGGTTCAAACTATCTTCTGGTCATTCCAAAAATTTAATCTACCTTCGAATAGTGAAGGTTTGTCTCCTCATTTTACAAATAAGAAAACAGGGGTCCAGAAAAATTAAGTGATGTGACCCAGATAACTCCAAAACAAGATTTCTAAAAATATTTCAACCAGTGTCAGAATTATTAGCATAAACAATTTTAAATGTGGCTTCACTGTGTTGACCATCATAATTTTAGAAGCCAGTCTTTCAACAGCACAGTGTAATAGAGGGGTTAACAGTAAAGACTAGAGGCTAGAATCAGACTGCTTGGGTTTGAATCTCAGTTCTACCACTCACTAGCTATTGAACCTTGGTTCTGTGTTCTGATCTGTAAAACGACAATCTTCCTCACAAGGTTGTCTAGAGGATTAAATGATTTAGTGCTTACAACAGTGCTTGGAGTATTAAGTGGGCTCAATTGATTGGAAACCATTATTATGGTTACTCTCTAGTCATTTCTCAAAGGCTCAACCAGACAAATGCTAGAAATGACTGTAGGCTGCTCACACTCTGGAGGAGTGACTCTAGCCCAGAGCACAGTCCCAGCTGGGACGGTCACAATGACTTTGTTGAGTCAGGGAAGTGGGTGGTCCATGGCTCCAGAAAACCAAATGGAAGGGGTTTGGGGGAGGTCTAACCAGTTTCAAAAGGATTCTGGCCCAGTCAGGATCCCCCAAACACCTGGGATGAGTCCCCAAAAGGGCAGTGTTGGTTTAGTTTAGCCCCATCTGGAGTTTCTAACACAACAGAATTGCTGTGTGACAGAATGGCTTGTGTGTGGCCCAGAGGTGACCAGGAATGCTAATTTAAACCCCCTCCATAGAATTATGTTTTAGCATGATTAAAATACATTTAAAAATTTCAAAGAATACACAGATAAATATCCCAAGTAAGGCTGTTCCACAGAAATCAAGGATTTGGCTTGTTTCCTATTGAACCTGTGGCATCATCGAATAGTTGACGGCACATAGTAACCACTCACTAATGTCTTTCTCAAAGGATGAATTCCAGAAAAGACATTTTTGTCATTATTGAATTAACCTTTCCCCTTCTTTCCTTCTCTGCCCAATGAAATTGCATTTAAAGGAGAAATGCAATTGTCTGATATCATTAGCAATAGTCTCAGATATGGTAATAAGGAACGTATGTTTTAAAATTGTGATTCTTACAGATTTCAATCTAATCTGTGCAACAGAAACTGCTAATTAGTGATAATTGAGAAAACAAGATTCTGATAATGTGGTAATTTAAGATCTATTTTAAAAGTACATTAACCCATACAAAACACAATAACATTTTACATATAATCTTAAGACTTTTATAGAAATGCATTTTCCCAAAATTTATTTTCCATGTAACTTAGGTTAAATAAAATCATAAGAATATGGATTCCACTAACTTAGAATTTGTGACAATTCAAGTACAGTATAAATATTAGCTTTATACTTAGTAAAATGTTTGAAGTCATCTGTTCCTTTGTGAATACTGCAGGATCTTATTTTGTTCTATTAATTAAGCAGTCAAAAAATGAAAGATTCCTCAAATATGGCCAAATCTTATATTTTACCATGACTCTCTAATATGCAATTTGGCCAACTATGAATTAAAATAACATCTTTAACAAATTTCATTTTATCTGCTAATACCATTTTACTATTTTGGTTTTAATGTGTATGACTTAGAATAAAATAACATGCTATCCCTTTAAATAATTTATGGTGTAACTTGGAAGAACAATGGACAATTGGAAATGGAAGTCTAATACTGTAGAATGGGAGGGTTCGGACTTTCATTTCCAGCCCTCTTCTCCCTCCTGGTGGCTTAGACGGTAAAGTGTCTGCCCACAATGTGGGAGACCAGGGTTCGATTCCTGGGTCGGGAAGATCCCATTGGCTTTAATGTGTATGACTTAGAATAAAATAACATGCTATCCCTTTAAATAATTTATGGTGTAACCTGGAAGAACAATGGACAATTGGAAATGGAAGTCTAATACTGTGTGACTTTAGCCAAGGCACCAAGCCTCTCTGTGCATCAGTTTTCATATCTTTAACACAGAGATGATAATACTAGTCATCACAGAAATGTCAAAAAGATCAAATAAGAATATATATATATAAGCATTAATTTGTTTTTAAGAAGATTATAATTTGGAGTTTTTTTAAAAAAAATTGGCTTTCCCTCAAATATTCTGAATTAGTAAGGAACAAGCCTTAAGCCTGGTTCTACTTGGCTATCTTTTCTGAGTAAGTTTTTAGGTTTAAGATTTAATCATACCTGGTGGCAGCTGAGGTTATAATCTTGTTGGAATACTTCCTCCAAATCCAAATTGTTTCAACATAGGAAACACACACATACAAAATTATGTAAATGTGAAGCCTGTGAACACCATGATAATTTACTTCAACTTACTCTTTTTTCCTACGACCATGAAAAAAAAAAAAAAAACTGGCCCATTCAAAGCAAGTCTTTTTGCTTCCAACCCAAAAAATGGAAGGAATACCACTATGAGAGCCATCAGGTATTAATCAGAAAGAGAATCAGATCTGGACGACTCATTTGAGTAACCTACAAGAAGGGAAGGAAGAATATCTTAAATATATAAATAGAAATTTCTCTTAAAGATCACTATAAAATCTTTTAAATAAATAGTAAAATAATTATACAAGTCTGATGTTTGCACTTACACAGTCCTATAATTTTCTCATTATATGGAAAAGATATACTGCTGAAAATTTGACAATGACTGTGTGTTCTATAGCCTGAGTTCTATAATTTTCTTGCTAGCCCATATTAGATATTGTCTAAAGAAAAAGATTACTAATATAGAAAATAAACCATGAATAGGAATAGAGGTGCAAATAATACCTATATTCTTCTTGGCCAATTTTGCTCATCCTTCATTGGTTATCACAATATACCATTAGGAAAGTGTTAATCATTTCCCCAATTTTATTAGTTTCTGTTCTTTTAATAAGCTCCTCCTTTCATGTCTGCTTTGCTGGCTGTTTTCAAGCTTCCTCTTTAACCTATGAGTTATTTATAAGTACATTTTTTAGTTTCTATTCAGGTGAGTTTTTTAAAATATTTCTTTTTATTGTTGATTTCAAATTAAATTATTATAGTCACAGAATGTAGTCTATTTGATTCTGGTTACCTTATATTTTGGAAACTTCTTTTGTGATTGAGGACATAGTCCATTTTTTAAAGTACTCCTTCTGTGGTCAGAAATAACACGCACTCTCTATTTGTTAGGTACAAAATTTTCTATATGTATTAGACCAACTTTATTAGTTGTGTTGTTCAAATCTTCTACAAAGGCATTCTCAAAGATATTGTAGTCTGGTTCCATACCACCACAATACCACAATAATGTGAGTAATGGGGATTATTTTGTTTCCCAGTACATATAAAATGTATATTATAATGTAGAATGTAGTATCTACTCATAAGAGTCTAAATAACAATGTTCATATCTAAATTAAAAAAATATTTTATTGCTAAAAAATGCTAACCATCACTTGAGCCTTCAAGTGAGTCATACTCTTTTTGTTCTGGAGGGTCTTGCCTCAATGTTGAAGGCTGCTGACTGGTTGGGGTGGTTTCTGTAGGATAGGATGACTGTGGCAATTTCTTAAAATAAGATTATAATGAAGTTTGCCACATCCATTGACTCATTTCATGAAAAATTTCTCTGTAGCATGAATTAGTTTGGTAACATTTTACCCAAAGTAGAAAGTCTTTCAAATCCTCTCAAACCCTGCTTCTGCTTTATCAACTAAGTTTGTGTAATATTCTAAATCCTCTGTTGTCATTTCATCAATCCTCACAGCATCTTCACCAGGAATAGATTCCATGTCAAGAAATCATTTTCATAATGCTCACCCATAAGAAGCAACTCTTCATCCATTAACCTTTTATCATGGGATTGAAGCAATTTAGTCATATCTCCAGGTTCCACTTCTAATCCTAGTTCTCTTGCAATTTTTCTCCCACACTGGGTGTTATTTCCTCCACCAAAGTCTTAAAGCCCTTCAAGGCACCATGAGGGTTGGAATCAACTTCTTTCAAACTCCTAATATTTATATTTTGACCTCTTCCCTTGAATCATGAATGTTTTCAATGGCATCTAGAATGGTGAATCCTTTCCAGGTTTTCATTTAACCACCCAAATCCATCAGAGGAATCACTATGGTAGTTATAGCCTAAAAACATGTTTCTTATGGGACTTCTCTGGCAGTCCAGTGGTTAGAATTTGGCACTTTTTCACTGTGGTGGCCCAGTTTCAATCCCTGGTCAGGAAACTAAGATCCTGCAAGCTGTGAGGTGTGCCACCCCCAAAATATATTTCTTAAATAATAAAGCCTTGAAAGTTCAAATTACTCCTTGATCTGTGGGCTGCAGAATGGATGTTGAGAAGGTAGGCATTAAACATTAATCTTGTACATCTCCATCAGAGTGCTTGGGTGACCAGATGCATTGTCAATAAGCAGTAATATGTTCAAAGGACTCTCTTTTTTCTGAGCAGTAGGTCTCAACAGTGGGCTTCAAATACTTAGCAAACCATGTTGTAAACACATGTGCTGTCACCCATAACTTTGCTGTTCCATTTACAGAGCACAGGAGGAGGAGATGTAGCATAAATCAGATGGCAAACGAGCATTTTGTTACTGTTCAGTTGCCACGTCATATCCTACTCTTTTGAAACCCCATGGACTGTAGCCCACCAGGCTTGTCTGTCCATGGAATTTCCCAGGCAAGAATACTGGAGTGGGTTACCATTTCCTTCTCCAGGGGATTTTCCCGACTCAGGGATTGAACCCACATCTCCTGCATTGACAGGTAGATTCTTTACCACTGAACCACCAGACCAGCTGCATTAGCCCCTAACAAGAGAGTCATCCTGCCCTGTGAAGCTCTCAAGCCAGGCAGTGACCTCTCCTCTCTAGCTATGAAAGTCCTGGTGACATCTTCTTCCAAGAGAAGACTGTTCTGTCTACACTGAAAATCTGTCGTTTAGAACAGCCCCCTTCATGAATGATCTTAGCTAGATCTTCTGGATAACTTGCTGCAGCTTCTACATCAGCATTTGCTGTTCTGCCATGAACTCTGATGCTACAGAGATGACGTCTTTCCTTAAACTTCACGAAATCGACCCCTGCTAGCTTTAAACCTTTCTTCTGCAGCTTCCTCATCTCTCTCAGCCCTCACAGAATTAGAGTTAGGGCCTTGTCTTAGATTAGGCTTGGGCTTAAGGGAACGCCATGGCTGCCTGATCTATGCAGATCCCCAAACCTTCTCCATATCAGCAATAAGGCTGTTTTGTTTTCTTATCATTCATGAATTCACTAGAGTATCATTTTCAATTTACTTTAAAAACCTTCCCTTTGGATTCACAACTTGGCTGTTGGGCTAAAAAGGCCTAACTTTTGGCCTGTTTCAACTTTCAACATGACTTTCTCACTAAGCTTAATCATGTCTAGCTTTTGATTTAAAGTGCTGCTAAGTCACTTCAGTCGTGTCCGACTCTGTGTGACCCCATAGATGGCCTCCTACCAGGCTCCTCTGTCCCTGGGATTCTCCAGGCAAGAACACTGGAGTGGGTTGCCATTTCCTTCTCCAATGCATGAACGTGAAAAGTGAAAGTGAAGTCGCTCAGTCGTGCCCTACTCTTCATGACCCCATGGACTGCAGCCCACCAGGCTTCTCCGTCCATGGGATTTTCCAGGCAAGAGTACTGGAGTGGGTTGCCATTGCCTTCTCTGGATTTAAAGTGAGACGTATGCAACTCCTTTCACTTGAACCCTTAGTGGCCACTGTAAGGTTAGTTGGCCTGATTTCAATATCGTTGTGTCTAAGTGAATAGGAAAGCCCATGGAGAGCCTTTTATATGTAAACTCACCCCCAAAACTTGTATGACTTGCTTTATTGTGATGTCTACTTTATTGTAGTGGTCTGGAACCAAAACTGTACTATCTCAGAGATACGCCTGTTATGCAAGTGTTACCAAAATGGGACACAGGGATATGAAGTGAGCAAATGCTGTTGGAAAAAAAGGCTCCAACAGATTTGCTCAACACAGGGTTGCCACAAACCTTCCATTTGTAAAAACTGTGGTGTCTACAAAACAAGAGTCCGAAATGCAGTACCTGGATGCAATCTCAAAAACGACAGAATGATCTATTCATTTCCAAGCAAACCATTCAATATCACAGTAATCCAAGTCTATGCCTTGACCAGTAATACTGAAGAAGCTGAAGTTGAACAGTTCTAGAAGACCTACAAGACCTTCTAGAACTCACACCCAAAAAAGATGTCCTTTTCATTATAGGGGACTGGAATGCAAAGTAGGAAGTCAAGAAACACCAGTCAAGAAACACCTGGGGTAACAGGCAAATTTGGCCTTGGAGTACAGAATGAAACAGGGCAAAGGCTAATAGAGTTTTGCAAGAGAATGCACTGGTCATAGCAAACACCCTTGTCCAACGACACAACAGAAGACTCTACACATGGACATCACCAGATGGTCAATGCCGAAATCAAATTGATTATATTCTTTGCAGCCAAAGATGGAGAAGCTCTATACAGTCAGCAAAAACAAGACCAGGAGCCGACTGTGGCTCAGATCATGAACTCCTTATTGCCCAATTCAGACTTAAATTGAAGAAAGTGGGGAAAACCACTAGACCATTCAGGTATGACCTAATCAAATCCCTCACTATTATACAGTGGAAGTGATGAAGATTCAAGGGATTAGCTATGATAGAGTACCTGATGAACTATAGACGGAGGTTCATCACACTCAGGAGACAGGGATCGAGACCATCCCCAAGAAAAATAAATACAAAAAAGCAAAATGGTTGTCTGGGGAGGCCTTATAAATAGCTGTGAAAAAAAGAAGCGAAAAGCAAAGGAGAAAAGCAAAGATATACCCATTTGAATGCAGAGTTCCAAAGAATAGCAAGGAGAGATAAGAAAGCCTTCCTCAGTGATCAGTGCAAAGAAATAGAGGAAAACAACAGAATAGAAAAGACTATAGAAAAGACTATAGATCTCTTCAAGAAAATTAGAGATAATAAGGGAAGATTTCATGCAAAGATGGGCTCAATAAAGGACAGAAATGGTATGGACCTAACAGAAACAGAAGATATTAAGAAGAGGCGGCAATAATACACAGAACTATACAAAAAAGATCTTCATGACATGAGTTTGAGTAAACTCTGGGAGTTGGTGATGGACAGGGAAGCCTGGCGTGCTGCAGTCCATGGGGTCACAGAGAGTCGGACACGACTGAGCGACTGAAGTGACTGAACTGTAGTGTCTGCAAAGCACAATAAAGGGAAGTGCAATAAAACAAGTTATATATGTTTTCTTGACCAATTTTCTGTTTTCTATTCATTTTTGTTTTTAAGGATATGTATTTATTTGGCTCCATCGAGTTTGATCCCTGACCAAGGATCAAACCCACGTTCCCTGCACTGCAAGGCGATTCCTAACCACTGGACCACCAAGTAAGTCCCTACTTTTCTGTTTTAACAGAGATATGCTAATCTGTGGGCATCAGTTTTCCTTCTAATCCTGTCATTTTTCACTTTTAAGTCTTTGTTAGGTGTTATAGAAATGCTCTAGCTACCCAATATACTTTAGTGCTCATTTTACAGTATTTTATCTGACTTTAATATTGCCACACCAGTTTTTTTCTTCATCATACCATCACATTTTTCAAGTGTATCCTTTCCTATTTACGAATGTATTTCTTTCAAGCCTGTTTGTGCGATACTACTGTTTTTACACAATACATACTTTCCTCCTATCAAAGTATAAACTCAATGAGATCTTCCCCCCAGTGGTCTTATTCCCAGAGCCTAGATCAGTGTCTGGCACATAGCAGGTGCTCAATACATACATACATACATTTACAATATATACTTATACTTGGCTTTATGAGAAAAAGTTATAGTTAAAAGTATTCAGTACTTCCATCTTCCTGAACAAGACTATGCTCCTAGCACACTTGAGCTACCTAATACTCCTTGTTATTATTTTCCAGAGACTCAGAATAACCTTTACAAAAATAATTGGTCTTGTTATTATCATTGTTAAGTGACTTCACCAAAAAGTACACCCTCATCCTATCTTGGGGTTCTCTTTTCTTTCTGCTAAGGATGCTCTTTAGAAATTCTTATAGATAGGGTCTGCTAGAGATAAATTATTTTGGTCTTTGCCCCAAAATGTCTTTCTCTTGTCCTCAATCTTCAGTGGTGCTTTAGATGAATAAAGTTATCATCATTCAGCATTTTAAAGATACTAGTTCATTATCTTCTAGCTGCTATCATTGCTGTTGAGAAGCCTGCACAGTTGATAATCTTTTGGAGATTTCTTCTCTCTGGTAGCTTTTAAATGTCTCTAGCCTCTAGTTTCTCTAGGCTTATAGTTGCAAAGAATGTTTCTCATTGTGATTGGTTTTTACTTGTCCTGCTTAGTATGCAGAGCATACTTTTAATGTGAGGTTTCATGTTTCCAGTTCTGAAAAATTCAGGATGTAGTTCTTTAGTTATCATTTCTTAGTCATTCTTACAGCCCCTTGTTCTAGAACTCCCATTAGATGTATACTGAAGCATCTCAACCTATTTTTAATATATCTTAATGGCATAATTAGATAATTTTGAGTATTTTATGTCTCTATTATACATTCTGGGTGATCTAAAGAGTTAGAACAATTTTCCACTTCACTAGCTCTCTCTTTAATCATGTCTACTTTAGAATTCATTCCATCTATTGACTTAATTCCTATATTTCTAGGCAAATTGGCTTTTATGTTTGTCTATTCTTATTTCATTTCTGCTAATTTATCATAAGTTCTTATTCTTTTAAAGTGCTTTTTATTATTTATTGAAGAATCCTAAACATACCTATTTTTAAAATGTCTTTATAAAATTATTACTTTCTATTTATTACTTTTATTACATTTGGGAGTGAATCCATCTCCTGACTTGATTTTACTGAATGACTTTTTAGGTTTAGTTTTTTCTTTAATTGTGCTTTGGAATTTCTGTTTACAGATCTTGAGTAACAGAGTTTTTCTCTCTCTCTTGTTCTCTCTTCCTCACTCCCTCTATTTATCCACCATGTTTCATTCATTTTTGTCTTTACCCATGGAGCCCTGGACTTCCCTGGTGGCTCAGACGGTAGACCCAGGTTTGATCCCTGGGTTGGGAAGATCCTCTGGAGAAGAAAATGGCAATCCACTCCAGTACTCTTGCCTGGAAAATCCCATGGGCGGAAGAGTCTGGTAGGCTACAGTTCATGGGGTCGCAGAGTCGGATATCACTGAGCGACTTCACTTTACTGTATAGGGCCCTAATTAAAAACCAGGTCTAATATTGATGACTGCACACTCCAGACATTATCAGCTACCATAGACTCAGCTACTGAGTCATTAAAGTTTGGCCCTCTCACATCTCTAGATAAATATTTTAAGTATTTTTATGCTAAATGCAGCTTCAGGAAAGAGCTGGTTGCACCTTTTATGTAAACTTTCTTTTAGGAGCAGGAGAGTCCCTTTTCTAACTCCTACTTTTAACTGATAAGCCTAGTAGTTCTAGTCCTCTGACTCCCATGTAACACTTTTACTTCTGTATACCCATAGAAACTGAATACCTAGCCACCCCAGCCACTTCAGATATGGATTCTAGTAGCCCATGTTTTTATTTCTAGTCATCATTTTGCATTTCTATTCTACAAATTAGCTTATTTTGTCTTTTAGACTCTGTTTAAAAATTCCCTTATTACACTTTAGCTCTAACTGGCACGTGATTATAGCTGGACTGGTCCATACAGTCAAAGATATGATCTTTCCAGTACTCATGTACAGCTGTGAGAGTTGGACCATACAGAAGTCTGAGTGCCGAAAAATTGATGCTTTAGTTCATTGTGGTGTTGAAGAAGACTCTTGAGAGTCCCCTGGACTGCAAGGACATCAAACCAGTCAATCCTAAAGGAAGCCAATCCTGAGTATTCATTGGAAAAGGATTGATGCTGAAGCTGCAGCTCCAATACTTTGGACACTTGATGTGAAGAACCAACTCACTGGAAAAGACCCTGATGCTGACAAAGACTGAAGAGAAAAGGAGAAGCAGGTGGCAGAGGATGAGATGATTAGATAGCATCACTGACTTAATGGACATGAAGTTGAGCAAACTCTATGAGATAGTGGAGGACGGGGAGCCTGGTGAGCTGCAGTCCATGGGGTTGCAAAGAGTCAGACATGACTTAGCAAATGAACAACTACTCACATGACAATACCATTTACTGAATGGAAAGAATTGGGGATGAAATGCAGGAACAGGGTTTAAGAAGAAAAATTAAGAATTGTATTTTAGACATGTTAAGTTGGAAATGTCATATAAATAGATACATGTCTAGAGTTCAGAAGATAAGTTGATCTATATAATCCAAAATATGGGACTGAATAAGTTTACCCAGAAAAGGAGGAGAGGAGAAAAAGGGAACTTGGGGGAGAAACCACATCTGATGACTCCTACAGTACTTTTAAACTGCATCATATTATCTTTCATAAATTAGAAATACTGTCCATGTATCACAAATGCTTGAATTAAAGGAGTGCTAAAAACAAAATCAGTAATAACAGCAACAACCAAAACCTTCAATTAGGCAAGACAGTAAAGAGGAGAATTGGAGGACAGAGGGTTGTAACATGGGACATTTTGTATTACAAGGTTCTAGTTAAAACCAAATCCCCAGGGAAGACAAGTCAGTACCTGCCATGATAACGATACAGTGAGAAAGCAACTCAAGCTAAACAGAAAGAGACTCATAGACTTTGAAAATAAACTTACAGGTACTAAAGGGGAAAGGTGAAAAGGAGGGATAAATTGGGTTTGGGATTAACATATACACATTACTATATATAAAACAGATAATCAACAAAGACCTACTGTATAGAGAACTGTACTCAATATTCTGTAATAACCTATATGGGAAAAGAATACAAAAAAGAATGGATATATGTATATGCATAACTGAATTGCCTTGCTGTACACCTGAAATTAACACAATATTATAAATCAACATTACTCCAATATAAAATAAAGTTAAATTTAAAAAATACCATCTTAACAGTTGAAAAGCCTCATCTGATATATTTCTTTGGTCTCTTTACTGGGAACTGATGGAGAATCCCCAGCAGAAAAGGCAGACAATCAGCCTCCACCACTATCACTATATCTTGGTCATTGTCCTTTTTCTACAACTGCCTGCCTAGCTATGAATAGCCTACTTTTACTATCTTTTCAACAACTAGTCTCCAATAATACCACTCTAATTTCAATCAACAGAATTTTGCAATGTGAGTTTATTTGAACACAATATGAAAAATATTTTCCCAATTTAGATCCATCATCTACCAAAGACCCTGGGGCTTAAATTCTTTTTACTTAAATAGAAAAAATTATTCATGCTGAAGTGGGGAAAAAAGCCTTACAGAAGAAAACACCAAGGACATATGTATCTTCATTGTGGTGGCCTAGGTCCAATTATTGTTTCTGAGACTTTGGCTTTGAATCAGGTAGGCAGAGTCTTTGGCTTCCTTCCCGATCAAGTGGAATCTATTCTTTACTAATGAGACCTACATCGTATTAGATTTGTTTTCTTTAAAAAAAAATTCATTTCAAAATTTTGGTTTATGGTCATCAAAAGCCCACATAAAAATAAACTTCTGATCAGGCTCATCCATGTTGATAAGTGACTACAGTTCTGGAATGTATGTCTTCTGACTTCAAATTTTGTGTCCTACTACACTGCACAGCTTTATCTGCCTTTACTTTTATTCTGCCTTGAAAACTCACTTACTCACTCTATCACATATAAAGACCTATCAGAATAAGTACAATGACAGAAGATCAAGACAAGGATAGAAAATGGACCGCAGAGAAGAACAGCAAAATAAGTTTCACAAGTGAAAACTAGATACTGCATGACAGAGGTAGCATCACAAATCAGTGGAGAAAGGATGGACTAGTCATAAATGGTGCTAGCTAGACATCTACATAGTTTTTAAAAGATATCACCTCCTTACTCCAGATCTAAAAATAAACTCTATAGAAAACAAATCCAAATCTGAGAAGCAAAACTTTAAAACTGTTTAAAGAAAACAAAGGAGAATATTATTTGCAATCTTTGAGTAGAGATTTCTTAAACAATTAAAAAAAAAACCAAAAATAATAATATATATTAAAATTTTAAACTTCTGCTCATCAAGGACACCATTAAAACAATGAAAAACCCAAGTTAGACTTTATCTGCAATGCATAAAACTAATTAAGATATTATACCAGAATATATTTAGCAGTATATACTGTGTATTATACACAAGCAATTCACAGAAGAGGAAATCTAAATAATAAGCTATTTAGCTATTATAAGTTATATATGTAAGGAAAAGGAAGCTCAATTTCACTAGTAATAGGGAAATACAAATTAAAATAGCAATGAAGATTGTCAATAAGATTGGCAAAATTTTACATGTGATGGTGAGCATGTAGAACAATGAGAACTCTGTACTTTCATATGAGGTTCTAAATTGCACAGCAACTTTGTAAAACAATTTGCCAACATCTGGTAATGCTGAAGATTCACAAGATCTAACAGTTCCATTTTTAGTTATATATTCTAGAGAAACTCAAATAGACGCACAATATTCATAGCAGCATTATTCATAACAGAGTAAAAACAATGTGTAACCTAAATATCCATTAACAATAAAAAACATGAACAAATTTGATATATTCATACAACAGAAAGTTGAACAGTAAAGACAGCAAATAAACACACACTGTACATACTACCATAAATAAATCTCACAAAAATAATGAATGACAAAAGCAAGCTGCAAAAACACATGCACTTTTGACACTGCAAAATTTTAAAATACTTCAACTAATACAATATATTGTTTAGGTCAACACGTATGAGTGTAAACACAATAACACCACGTTCTGGATAATGACAGTTTACAACAGAGATTCAATCCGGGAGGGGGATCTGGTGTTTTGTGTTTCATTTATTAAATGAGTGATAAATCTATTGTTGTTCAATGTGTTATTCTTTATAATATACATGTATATGACATACTGGGTTGGCCAAAAAGTTTATTCAGATTTTTCAGTTCACTTCAGTCATTCAGTTGGGTCTGACTCTTTGAGACCCCATGGATTACAGCATGCCAGGCCTCCCTGTCCATCACCAACTCCCAGAGTTTACTCAAACTCATGCCCATTGAGTTGGTGATGCCATCCAACCATCTCATCCTCTGCCGTCCCCTTTTCCTCCTGCCTTCAGCATTTCCCAGCATCAGGGTCTTTTCCAGTAAGTCAGTTCTTTGCATCAGGTAGCTAAAATATTAGAGTTTCAGTTTCAGCATCAATCCTTCCAATGAATATTCAGGACTGATTTCCTTTAGGATGGATTGGTTGGATCTCCTTGCTGTCCAAGGGACTCTCAAGAGTCTTCTCCTACACCACAGTTCAAAAGCATCAATTCTTCAATGCTTAGCTTTCTTTATAGTCCAACTCTTAACATCCATGCATGACTACTGGAAAAACCATAGCCTTGACTACTAGATGGACCTCTATTGGCAAAGTAATGTCTCTGATTTTTAATATGCTGTCTAGGTTGGTCATAACTTTTCTTCCAAGGAGTAAATATTTTTTAATTTCATGGCTGCAGTCACCATCCACAGTGATTTTGGAGCCCAAAAAAATAAAGTCTGTCACTCTTTCCACTGTTTCCCCATCTATTTGCAACGAAGTGATAGGACCAGATGCCGTGATCTTAATTTTCTGAATGTTGAGTTTTGAGCAAACTTTTTCACTCTCCTCTTTCATCAAGAGGCTCTTTAGTTCTTCACTTTCTGCCATAAAGTTGGTGTCACCTGCATATCTGAGGTTATTGATATTTCTCCTGGCAATCTTGATTCCAGCTTGTGCTTCTTCCAGCCCAGCGTTTCTCATGATGTACTCTGCATAGAAGTTAAATAAGCAGGGTGACAATATACAGCCTTGACGTACTCCTTTTCCTATTTGGAAGCAGTCTGTTGTTCTATGTCCAGTTCTAACTGTTGTTTCATGACCTGCATACAGATTTCTCAAGAGGCAGATCAGGTGATCTGGTATTCCCATCTCTCTAAGAATTTTCCAGAGTTTGTTATGATCCACACAGTCAAAGACTTTGGCATAGTCAATAAAGCAGAAATAGATGTTTTTCTGGAACTCTCTTGCTTTTTCGATGATCCAGTGGATGCTGGCAATTTGATCTCTGGTTCCTCTACCTTTTCTAAATCCAGCTTGAAGATCTGGGAATTCTCAGTTTATGTACTGTTGAAGCCTGGCTTGGAGAATTTTGAGCATTACTTTACTAGCGTGTGAGATGAGTGCAATTGT
Organism: Bos taurus; assembly: GCF_002263795.3. Taxonomy (NCBI): domain Eukaryota; kingdom Metazoa; phylum Chordata; class Mammalia; order Artiodactyla; family Bovidae; genus Bos; species Bos taurus. Next base: position 447,398 of record NC_037332.1, read on the forward strand.
GCTGTAGTTTGAGCATTCTTTGGCATTGCCTTTCTTTGGGATTGGAATGAAAACCGACTTTTCCAGTTCTGTGGCCACTGCTGAGTTTTCCATATTTGCTGGCATATTGAGCGCAACACTTTCACAGCATCATCTTTCAGGATTTGAAATAGCTCAACTGGAATTCTCTCACCTCCACTAGCTTTGTTCATAGTGATGCTTCCTAAGGCCCACTTGACTTCACATTCCAGGATGTCTGGCTCTAGGTTGGTGATCACACCATCATGATTATCTGGCTCAGATTTTTCTGTAACTTTTCATGGAAAACTCAAATGAACTTTATGACCGATCCAACATATACATGCATATATATGTTTATGTATGTGTGTGTGTATAAAACCTGTATGTCAGAAACAGTTATAATTTATTTTAAAAAATAAAGGACAAAAAGGTGGTTAAGGCTCCTATAATTTCACTATACCTAAAAAAAAACAAAAAACAAAAACGAGAGAATTTCACTATGCCTTGCTACTTTCAGAGAGGCAGTAGTTTTGAAATTAAAGCAGCACTAGGTAGGGTAAATAGAAAACTAACTAGTAATTCACTGTTTCAACCAGATCTGTATCTATCAATCCATCTTCCTTTTACTTCTAAGTTTACCTTCTCCCATCGTTGGACCACCAATTTGTTTGTACCCAGTAAAAAAATAGGTATAGTAAGCTGGGATTTCAATTCCCAAGTTTTCCTTCAATCAATAGAGGAAGTGACAAAATACAAACTCCACACTACTGATATTTTGCAAATAATCTCATTTTCTTTTCTAAGCACTGAGACTACTTTAGAAGAATGCTGTCTTCTAAATTCAAGAATGGCTAATGGCAATGAGGAAATTTAATTTAGATCCTAATTGACTTTACCAGTGACTGCTGTAAACTGTGGGTGATGTCAACTTTTAGATAAATAAAAGATAAAATTTAATGGTTAAAGAATAAATTTTTATCCCATTATCTAAAAAATAGACAACTTCCAAGTGAAAGACTAGCCAGGGAAAAAGATGAGAAAATGGTTTCAGTAAACCGAGGGGAAATAAAGGAGAGCATGCCTGATTAGGAAGGAACTGACTGGCACAGAGCTCACATTCTCAGAGTGTTAACATTCACCACAGACTATCAACATCACAAAGATTTATTATGACATCTGGATATACTGTGCCTATTATTTAATGAACCTCATGGAAAACTCACAAATTAGGTAAGTAAATGCTTAAAGCCAAAGTTCACTCAAGAAGTTAAAATGAAAACAAAAATAATAATTACCTCAATTCTATTACTTTGCTTTGATGACATCAGGAAATAGAAAATATTACTTCTTCAGACGTTACATTTGATTAAGCAAAGGACAACATCTTGAACTTTCATCCTAATTATAGTGTGGAGAAAATGATCATCACTTTTATGTCACTTTAATCATATGAACTAGAAATAGCTAGAAAATAAAACAGTATTCTATACATATATACTTTACAATAATGGATACAATAACTGGGAAACAAATAATTTAAAACTCTGCAGAATTTATACTTAATCTTGATGTACATAAAGAACTATTAATTGGAATTCATAGTATAATAATACTTATTCATCACGTGAAAAGCATAATCTTTCTTTTTTGGATTAAAGTAATAAACTGCAATTTTCTCAAAACAAATCAAATTGAAGGTAAATAATTTTGAAAATTTCCATTCTCTCTTCTAAATATGAACTGAAAATTAACCAGGAAAAAATTTAAATTAGCTTGTTATTAAGTATAGAATAATGAAACAGAAAACATAGCTTAGACTTTCCTAAGCATTACAATAATAGATCAACTTCCTCAGCCCTGAAAAAACTATGGAAAGACTATGTTAGAGGGAAGACTATGTTCAGAAATGAATTCTTGGAAACTCCACAAAACTGTCCTATAATCTCATGATTTACAATAAGAAAATAAGGCATTAGTGGAAAAAAACTGAAGACAAATAAATGGAAATATATTCTATTCTTGAAGACTGGAAAAATCAATATTGTTAAAATGTCTGTACTATCCAAAGCAATCTACAGATCCTTTGCACTGTTACCAAAATTCCAACAGCAATTTTCACAGAAATAGGACAAATCCTAAAATTTACATGGAACCAAAAAAGATACAAATAGCCAAAGCAATCTTGAGAAAAAAGAACAAAGCTGGAGGTATCATTCATGCTCCTTGATTTCAAACTATATTACAAGGCTATCATAATCAAACAACATGACAGTAGCACAGAAAAAGACAATGGAACAGAACAGAGTCCAAAAATAAACCCATGCATACATGGTCAATTAATTTCTGATAAAAGAGCCAAGAATACACAATAGGGAAAGAGCAGTCTTTTCAATAGATTATGTTGGAAAAATTGGACAACCACGTGTTAAAGAATGAAACGGGATCATCATATACAAAAATTAATTCAAAATGGATTAAAGACTTGAATACCCAGAAGAAAACAAATAGCAAACTCCTTCACATCAGTCTTAATAATGATTTAAAAAAAAAAAAAAATTTGGATACAAAAAGTAAAGGTAACAAAAGTAAAAATAAACAAGTGGGATTACATCAAACTAAAAAGCTTCTACACAGCAAAGGAAACCATCAACCCAATAAAAAGGCAACCGACTGAATGGGAGAAAATATTTGTGAATCATACATATGTTAAGGAGTTACTTTCAAAAGATATAAAGAACTCATACAATTTCAATTAAAAAACCCAAAAAATCCAATTAAAACATGGGCAAAAGTTATGAACAGACATTTTTCCAAAGAAGACACACAGATGGTCAACACATACATGAAAAGGTGCTCAGTATCTCTAATCTTCAGGGAAACACAAACACAGTATCACCTCACAACTGACAGAATGGCTATTACCAAAAAGATAAGCAATAACAAGCATTGGTGAGAATGTGGGGAAAAGTGAACCATTGTGCACTGCTGGTGGGAATGAAGAGTGGTGTAGCCACTGTGGAAAAACAGTATGGAGATTCCTCAAATAATAAAAAATAGAACCACCATGTCATTTCATGGGAAATAGATGGGGAAACAGTGGAAACAGTGTCAGACTTTATTTTGGGGGGCTCCAAAATCACTGCAGATGGTGATTGCAGCCATGAAATTAAAAGACGCTTACTCCTTGGAAGAAAAGTTATGACCAACCTAGATAGCATATTCAAAAGCAGAGACATTACTTTGCCAGCGAAGGTCCATCTGGTCAAGGCTATGGTTTTTCCAGTGGTCACGTATGGATGTGGGAGTTGGACTGTGAAGAAAGCTGAGCGCCGAAGAATTGATGCTTTTGGACTGTAGTGTTGGAGAAGACTCTTGAGAGTCCCTTGGACTGCAAGGAGATCCAACCAGTCCACTCTAAAGGAGATCAGTCCTGGGTGTTCTCTGGAAGGACTGATGCTAAAGCTGAAACTTCAATACTTTGGCCACCTCATGTGAAGAGTTGACTCACTGGAAAAGACTCTGATGCTGGGAGGGATTGGTGGCAGAAGGGGACGACAGAGGATGAGATGGCTGGATGGCATCACCGACTTGATGAACATGAGTCTGGGTGAACTCCGGGAATTGGTGATGGATAGGGAGGCGTGGCGTACTGCAATTCATGGGGTAGCAAAGAGTCGGACACGACTGAGTAACTGAACTGAACTGATGGCCAACCAATTCCACTTTGGGGTATTTATTTTAAGAAAACAAAAACACAAACTTGAAAAGATATTCGTACCTCATGTTCACTGCAGCATGAGTCAAAACAGCCAAGAGATGGAATCAACCTAAGTGTCCACTGATGGCTGAACAGATAAAGAAAATGTGGTATACATATACAATGGAATACTATTCACCCATAAAAGATGTCATTTTGCCATTTTGTGACAATATGGATTGACTCTGGAGGTTTGTGCTAAGGGAAATTAAGTCAGAGAAAAGCAAATACCTTATGATCTCATTTATATATAGAATCTTAAAAAAAAAAAAACCCACCCACCTCAAAAAACCCACCAAACTTATGAAGAGAACAGACTGGTGGTTGCCAGAGGCAAAGGTAGGACAATGGATAAAATGGGTGAAGGTGGTCAAAAGGTACATATTTCAAGTCATAAAAGAAATAAGGCATAGGAATGTAATGTACAGCTTGGAGTCAGTAGTTAGTAATACTGTGCTACAGTTTTGAAGGTTGCTAAGAGATTTTAAAAGTTCTCATCACAAGAAGAAAAACTTTTTAACTATGTATGGTGATGGATGGTAGATTTATTAGTGATCACTTGCAATATATACAAATATCAAATCATTATGCTGCATACCTAAAACTAGTAAGTTATATGTAAAGTACACCTCAATAAAAAAAAAAAACAAAACAAATCTCCAGAGAAAGGGGCATAGTTCTTGGGGCATTAGCCTATTGTGTTCCCTCTTTGCCTGGCAAAGTAATAAAGCCACTTTTTCCTTCTCCTCCATAAAAAGAAAAAATCTAATCTCACATTTTAGAATACTTGAAATAAAAAACAATTTGCATCTTGGAAAAAATAGGCACAACCAAACTTTATAGTTTTATGATATCATATTCTGAAACACCAGAATCACTTTCCAGAAAACACACAAGGTTCTATTAATCATAATAACATCTTTAAAAAATACTTTGCCTTTTCAATTAGTTCTAGGTCAAGGCTAGGAAAGCTCCATAAACTTTTTATTAAGAATATGACATGCATAAAACATGGTTTCGGAGAAGGCAATGGCACCCCGCTCCAGTACTCTTGCCTGGAAAATCCCATGGATAGAGGAGCCCAGTAGGCTGCAGTCCATGGGGTCGCTGAGGGTCGGACACGACTGATCGACTTCACTTTCACTTTTCACTTTCATGCACTGGAGAAGGAAATGGCAACCCACTCCAGTGTTCTTGCCTGGAGAGTCCCAGGGACGGGGGAGCCTGGTTGGTTGCCATCTATGGGGTCACACAGAGTCGGACACGACTGAAGCGACTTAGCTTAGCAAAACATGGTTTTATGGTTCCAATTTATGTTTATAAATATAAAGCAAAAACTGTGATATTCAGTAGCAAAATTATGGACAATTATTCTTTCTGGGTCTTAAGGTCACAAGAAGACTATGGAGAGAAAGGAACTAAATTTAGTGACATCTTAGTGTGTGATGGGCTCTTTTAATTATGACTTACTTTTCAAAACAACCATGTGGAAAAACAAACTCTGGAAATACATATAAGAAATTATTGATGTATATGGTGATTACTGGTAGATATGGAGAGCGGGCAAAAACTGAGAACATGAGAACCCAGAGTAGCAATAATGCTTCTCAATATATATATTTACTATTTTTAACATTATAAACAGTACAAATCACCTATTCAAAAAATTAAATTTAAAAAACCATCAAAAAATTTTAAACCCTTAAGAACAAGAGGCCTATGAGAGGAGCAAAAAAAAAAAAAAAAAAGAGGGTAGGAGACAGGCATTTGGCAGGGGTCCTAGATCATCAATACATCTGATAACAGCATTATATATATGGTCTATATATATATATATATATTTTTTTTTTGGTGTATTTTTTTCTCTATAGGTCTTTAGATGTTTTTTTAAACCCCCAAGTACACACTGTTGTTGGTATTTTATAGAAACATTTATTTAGCTTTGCATATATGTTTACAACTTTACTTCATCATTTCCTCTTGCATCTCCTACTATCTATGAGATTATTTTCATTCTTCTTGAAATATAACCTTTAGAAGTTTGTACAAATCTTTTGGTGGTAAATTCACAGTTTTTGTTTATATGTAAATGGCTTTATTTCATCTCTATTCTTGAGAACAAATTGGCGTTTTCCAGAACGTGCAGAGATGAAGTTTGGGGTGCGAGATATTTACTTGGGAACAGTATCTACAATTGGACAGAAGAAAGTGACCTACCATGCTTTCTCAGAAAAGCTTCAGCCAAACTTGTAGGGAGTCTGGAGCAAATAAGGATCATCAGAGGGTCCTATGCTGGGCCAACGGCCCACCTAAGAATTGCTGGTTGCAGGCCCACCTCAGATAAGGCAGTTCTCCACCTGAAGGGTGTCTACTGACCCCACTCCCTGAAGCTGAGAGGCTCGTCTTTCTGTGAAGGGGATCTGGCTGTGCATCCCCACAAGAGTTTTACATGGTACAAAATTCTGGTTGAAAAGATTTTTTTCCTCTCAACATTTAAAATATTTAATTTTCTGGCGTTTGTTATTGTTAAGGACTCTGCTGTCATTCTAACTGATGGTCTTTTTTAGATCTGTCCCCTTTTCTGAGACTGTTTTTTATGACTCCTCTCTTTGGAGTTCTGCAGTTTCGTTGAAGTGTGTATTTCTTTTTACTTATCCTGCTAGTGGTATGCAGTACCTCCTTGGTCTGTGAATTCAAGTGTTTAGCAGTTGTGGAAAATCTGTAGTCATTATCTCTTTTAATATTGTCTCTCCTAGATTCTCTCAATTCCCTCCCTCCTGGAAATCTAATTATTGGGTTGGCCAAAAAGTTCATTCAGATACAGAAAACCCATACCATCTTTTGGCCAACCCAATATACTCCTATTCAACCTTCTTATTCTGCCCTCCATTTCTCTTAACATCACTTTCACATTTTCCTTGTCTCTCTTATGGCATTCTGCATAGTTTTATTTTCACCTACTACCAGTTCATTAAATAACAGCAGCCTAAATTGCTGTTTCATAATAAATATTTCAGGAATTCTATCAAATGAGTTTCCATTTCAAAATTTATGTTTCTAGATTTTTTAAATCTATTATTTCAAGTAATTTCTTGTAGATTGGTAACCTGTGACTATATTTCCTATTTCTATTAACATTACATACTTACCTATTTTATCATTCGGTATTTGACAATTTCAGTATCTGCAGTTTTAAGTTTGATGCTGTGACTCAGTCATAGTGGCTTGTTTTCTCATGTGTTTGGTGGCTTTATATTTTGAGCTCTTTGGTGAATCAATTAGTGGGAATCCTGAAGAAAGTACTATTCTAGCTGACTGACAGGAGGCACAACTAACCTGCAAACACTTCAGCCTATGGGCCTGCTGATTTAGGCTAGCAAGGGAGTTCCTGGCTCCCTTTCTCCATTTACCAACTGGCCCAAGGCTCACCCTTCTCCAATAGCAACCACACTTGTGTGACCTTTCCCATCTCATCCACCTAATATCCCCTGCTTGATGAGCCCTAGCTCCTTATTGGTCTGGTCCCAATTCATAATAATTTTTGAAGTGGGGGACTCTTTGGAGATCTCCCCTCAATCATGCAAGATCTATGATATCTCAAATAGTGAGTTCTTTCCAGATTTAACTGGTTCAGACTTTGCTGATGCTCCTACTCAGACATATTGTCAGAAGTCATACTGTCTGAAGAAACCTGTGCATATTTGTTTTCCTAATGCTCTACTTTAAGACAAACTTCTTAGCTCTTTAACAAACTTAACAATATTAATGAACTCAATGACCTTAACCAGCTACAGTGCATGTAGTCATGTCAAACTCTTTGCCACCCCATGGACTGTCGCCTGTCAGGCTCCTCTGTCCGTAGAATTTTTTAGGAAAGAATACTGGAGTGAGTTGGCATTTCCTCCTCTAGAGAATCTTCCCGACCCAGGGATTGAACCCATATCTCTTGCTTCTCCTGGACTGCAGGTGGATTCTTTACCACTAGTGTCACCTTAACACATTTTATAAAATCACTGAAAAAATATTTGTGATTCACTAGAGGGGTTTCCCCAGTGGCTCAGCAGTAAAGAATCTGCCTGCAATGCAGAAGATGCAGGAGACCCAGGTTCAATCCCTGGTTTGGGAAGATCCCCAACCCACTCCAGCATTCTTACCTGAAGACTCCCATGGACAGAGGAGCCTGGCAGGCTGCTGTCCATGGGGTTGCAAAGAGTCAGACACAACTGAAGCGACTGAGCAGCCAAGCAGGCAGAGAAAATAAAATGGAAGATTTCATACTCGACACAATCAGGCAGGTGGTTAGTAGTCTTTGGAATCATAAATACAATTCACACCTTAGCTTTATCACTTACTGTAAGAATCTAGATAAGTTGTATTTAATTATAAGACTCAGTTCCTCATTTGTAAAGCAGAATACAATCTAGCCTATTGTGCTATTTTGAGAATTAAAGGAGATAATGTGTATAAATTCACTGAATACAGAACCTGATGCACAGTACATACTTAGTAACCAGACGCTTCTATGACTATTACATTATGTTGTTTCTATTTTACTATTCCCATAAACTACTCAACTTTTTCCTTGAACTGGTGTGGTATGACTTGAAAGACAACTGGAAATAAGATGTATTGGCATATCTTTATTACAGTGATGTACTAGAATTTATTTTATTGAATACTTTTACTACCATAATGTGAAAGAGTAAAATGATAATCCTCAAAAGCAGTAACAGTGACAGCAGAAACAGTGACAACTTCCATGGGACAGAAAAGTGTCATAGGTCACCAACCACCGTAATAAAAGAATTATCAAAGGTGATAGAGAATGCTTGCTATAGTTCAGAAGATGGCGAACTACAACCTACAGAGCCAATCTGCCCCAATTATATCACTGCCAACAAAGTCTTACTGAAACACTTCCAGTTGTTTATGTATTGTCTATGCCTGCTTTTCTGTGATTGTGGTTTCCATTATGTCCAGCCTCTGATAGATAAGGATAAGAGGCTTCTGGAAGTTTCCTGATGGGAAAGACTGACTGGGGGGGGGGGGGGGGGGACTGGGTCTTGTTCTGATTGGGGGGACCATACTCAGTAAATATTAATCAATTTTCTGTTGATGGGTGGGGCTGTATTCCCGCCCTGTTATTTCACCTGAGACCAAACCAACGTGGAGGGAATGAAGATAATGGAGACCTCCTTCAAAAGATCTCGTATATGCATTGGCACACTCAGTGCACCCCTATTCTGCAGCAGGCCACTGCTGACCCACACCTCTGCCAGAGACTCCTGGACACTCACAGGCAACTCTGGGTCAACTCTCTTGTGGGGTCACTGCTCAAAGCCATGGTTTTTCCTGTAGTCATGTATGGCGTGCAAGTTGGGCTATAAAGAAAGCTTAGGAATTGATGCTTTTGAACTGTGGTGTTGGAGAAGACTCTTGAGAGTCCCTTGGAGATCAAACCAGTTAATCCTAAAGGAAATCAGTCCTGAATATTCATTGGAAGGACTGATGCTGAAGCTGAAGCTCCAATACTTTGGCCACCTGATGCAAAGAACTGACTCAATGGAAAAGACCGTGATGCTGGGAAAGACTGAAGGCGGGAGGAGAAGGGGACGACAGAGGATGAGATGGCTGGATGGCATCACGGACGCAATGGACATGAGTTTGAGCAAGCTCCAGGAGTTGGTGAAGGACAGGGAAGCCTGGCGTGCTACAGTCCATGGGGTTGCAAAGAATTGGATCTGACTGAGCTACTGAAGGCAGAGGAACCAGAGATAAAATTGCCAACATCTGCTAGATCATGGAAAATGCAAGAGAGTTCCAGAAAAGCATCTATTTCTACTTTATTGACTATGCCAAAGCCTTTGACTTTGTGGATCACAATAAACTGTGGAAAATTCTGAAAGAGATGGGTATACCAGACCACCTGACCTGCCTCTTGAGAAACCTATATGCAGGTCAGGAAGCAACAGTTAGAACTGGACATGGAACAACAGACTGGTTCCAAATAGGAAAAGGAGTACAAGGCTGTATATTGTCACTCTGCTTATTTAACTTATACGCAGAGTACATCATGAGAAATGCTGGGCTGGAAGAAGCCCAAGATTCTCTAATCAAGATTGCTGGGAGAAATATCAATAACCTCAGATATGCAGATGACACCACCCTTATGGCAGAAAGTGAAGAGGAACTCAAAAGCCTCTTGATGAAAGTGAAAAGGAGAGTGAAAAAGTTGGCTTAAAGCTCAACATTCAGAAAATGAAGACAATGGCATCTGGTCCCATCACTTCATGGGAAATAGATGGGGAACCAGTGGAAACAGTGTCAGACTTTATTTTTCTGGGCTCCAAAATCACTGCACATGGTGACTGCAGCCATGAAATTAAAAGACGCTTACTCCTTGGAAGAAAAGTTATGTCCAACCTAGATAGCATATTCAAAAGCAGAGACATTACTTTGCCAACAAAGGTCCATCTAGTCAAGGCTATGGTTTTTCCAGTGGTCATGTATCGATGTGAGAGTTGGACTGTGAAGAAAGCTGAGCGCCAAAGAATTGATGCTTTTGAACTGTGGTGTTGGAGAAGAGTCTTGAGAGTCCCTTGGACTGCAAGGAGATTCAACCAGTCCATTCTGAAGGAGATCAGTCCTGGGTGTTCTCTGGAAGGAATGATGCTAAAGCTGAAACTCCAATACTTTGGCCACCTCATGTGAAGAGCTGACTCATTGGAAAAGACTCTGATGCTGGGAGGGATTGGGGGCAGGAGAAGGGGACGACAGAGGATGAGATGGCTGGATGGCATCACCGACTTGATGGACATGAGTTTGAGTGAACTCTGGGAGTTGGTGATGGACAAGGAGGCCTGACGTGCTGCGATTCATGGGGTAGCAAAGAATCGGACATAACTGAACGACTCGACTGAACTGAACTGAGTGACTGAACTGACTGACAGCTGCTTTTGCACTACACCAGCAGAGCTGAGTTGTTGCAACAAAAACCACATGGCTGACAAAGCCTAAAATATCTACTATATGACCTTACAGAGAAAGTTTGCTGTGCCCTGCTGTAGACTGTGGCAAGAACACTGAATTTTTTCCTAAATATGTATAAACCACTTGTACACTAGATAGTATATATCAGAAGATAGTGAAGGACAGAGAAGCCTGGCATGCTGCAGTTCATGGGGTCACAAAGAGTCGGACACGACTTAATGAATGAACACCACCACCACCACATCTATCTGCAGTTAAGACTAAAAAGGAACTCATGGCTTAGGCTATTTAGTCTGTTTAGCATAGGCCAAAATGACTTGTATATTTTAAAGTATTTATCCAAAAGTGCCCCTTGATAGCATTTTACAGCCTGTACATAATAGTATGAATACTTTTAAAATAAATTTAATATTCTATACTTCCAAAATATAATATTTCAAAATATTTTCCTATAAGAGACTTAGAATATTTTTTCAGTAACTCTCCCTCTTTCCCTCTATCACAAGCACTGAACAATTTTGAGGAAAAATCAGTTTGGTGCTAGGAAGTCACAGGCAGGATACTTACCACTTTAAAGATTAGTAGCAGGAAAAAAAAAAGATTAGTAGTACATACTATATGTTGATAGAGAATTATTTGCTGTCACTAATGTTGGAAGAGCAAAACATACCCATTTCCTTATGGTCCTTTCATAAACAATGCTGATTCCTTTTGGTATTGTCTGGTAAAGAGGAAACACTCTTATCAGAAAATGAAGCTAAAATCATAAGTTAGATATGTTATTATTCTATTTTTGTATGTTTCTGAATCAAGATTAGATAAGCAACAGATGGGCTGCTTTCTGTGGCTGAAAATAGAAATAATGGGTTTTTTTGTTTTCTACACAAATAATTTTTTTTTTAATTCTACAAATAGCTTTCATGTGAATTTGACAGTCTTAGCTAAGCTGCTTCTATTATGGTAAGACATTTCTATTATTGAAACACAGGTTCTAGTATCAAAATTCCTTGGGACATGGATCATTGGATTAGATGGATGAAAGAGAAAAAAATGAAGAGGGAAACTTTAGGAAAGGAAACATGTTCTTTTGAAAATCAATGTTTAAAAGACAAAACAATGATTCTAAATACAGAATATAAGAACAATTCTTTTTTAAACCTCAGGAATTATGTATTTGTAACAGCAGAATAATGAAATTTTTCTTTGTGCATGGCATTCTAGTAGGAGGCTTAACCTTATTTTCTCATTTAATCTTCACAGCCACCTGTGAGGTAGATATTACTGTATTTAACATATTATTCCCTATATTTTATATGAGGAAACTGAGACTCAGTGTTAGACAGGACTTTAAACCCCATGTTTTTAATAAATATGTTACATGTGAATGGCTTTCTAGAAATATCAACGAACTTTGAAATGTGTAACTCTTTCATAAAATGCTTTGAGCCTCTTAGAAGCCCCTAAATAAATAGACGGAAATACTTTAAAAGGAAAAAAAAATTAAAACTAAGTACCTGGAAAATTAGTGTTACTTAAGTAAAACATAAGATGAGACATATTCTAGGAATAAACTTTACTAATTTTAAACTGTAAAATATACATTATTCTGAAAACTCAAGCTATATTTCATGACCAACTCTTTTCAGGCATTAAATATTACTTTCTCAAGAATTACTTAACACACATTTTTTTAAGTGTTCTTGCAAAAAACAGTTGGTGTAAAGTATTTTAAAATCCAAGCAGTGACCTGTTTTCAGCAAGGACATTCATTTTAAATATTTTAAAATACTTTACACAAGCCCACTTTTCTTCAAATCAGGGACTTAAATATATGCAATTTACTTTAAACCCAACTGGGTATTTTGAAACAATGTGATCAACTACCTCAAACATTTTTCAAATGTTTGAAAGTTTCATTAATATGAGAAATGACTACAAAGAAACCATACTGATATACATGTGAACATATATTCAAATATTACGTTCTCCAAGACACCTGAGGAGGCTACCTCAAGGATAACATCATTGCTTAATACATTTTAAAAACCTCTCATTAGGAATTATCATCAAAACTTGACAAGCATTCTTCTAGGCATGCTCAGTAATAGTAAATCTTATTCAATTACTTATGGATAACACTTCAAATAGGAATTCAATAGCTCTAGGGCTCAGTTTACATGTCTGTATAAAATTCCTCTGAAGTAAAATCCTGAATGAAAACTAATATTAAAATTCTAGTGTTTGAGTTTCATTAATATGAGGTACCCAGAGCAATCAAATTCATAGAGAAATAAAGTAGAACAATGGTTGCCAAAGGCCAAGAGACAGGGAGGAATGGAGAATTGCAGAATTTCAGTTTGGAAAGATGAAATTTATCTCTCTTTACTTCAAAGATACCATGACAAAGGATTTTTACAGGATGATATACCGACTCTTTCAATGAGCAGACAGTCCCTATTCATTGTAAAAACTCTTTCAAAGAACAGGAGGAAAAGACCTCACTTTATGAAGCTATTACATCCTTGACACCAAAAAGGAAAAATACATGGCAAGAAATGAAAAACTATTAATATCACAGTCTATATCTCTCATGAGTATAGACACAAAAATCTTAAATAAAACATAAGAACTGGAATATGAGATATGAACTTGGTGTTGCCTGCAGCAACAGGATTTCTACAAAGAATATATATAAGAGAATTTACACACAATTAGAGCTAACAGAAGAGTTCAGCAGGGATGCTCAATATAACGTCAATATATAAAAATCAGTGGCATTCTTGTAGACCAGCAATAACCAACTGAAAAATGTAACAGAGAAAAGATCTCATTCACAATTGAAACAAAATTTGTAAGGTACCTAGGAACAAGTTAATGAGTACATAAATAAAGAAACAAAAAGATACTAAAACTCAGTATCACAAAGACAGAAATTTTCCCTGGATTCATTTAAAACCTAAAACAATTTCAACAAAATACAAACTGTTTTTCATGAATAAATTATTCTAAAATTCAAACAGAACAGTGCCAGGAACAGTTAAAATAATTTTGAAGAAGCATAAAGTAGAGGAAATGTGGGATTGAAACAAGGTTGTTCAAACAGAGCAATAAATAAGAGAGCCTAAAAATGGAACTTGTATATTACAGCAATGCATTACTATTCAGATGGGCTATCTGATAAACGGTGCAAAAAGCACCATTCATATGAAAAACTAAAATTGTTACTCATAACATAGATAAAAATGAATTTCAAGAGATTAGAGCCTTGAATTAATCAAATTTTAAAAACTTCTGTAAAAAGAAGACAGACCGTTTTTATAATTTTCAGAGGTAGGGAGGGATTTTTTAAAACACAAAAGGCAAAGAAAACACAAAGTGAAAAGACAAGCAGGATAAGATATCTGCAATGCAAGTAACTGAAGAAGAATTAAAACAAGAATAACAACAAAAGGCAAATAACCTGACAGAGCAGTGGACAAAGGCAACAAACAGGCAAATCACAGAAGAGAAACCCCAAACAGCCAAAAAACATATGAAAACACCGAGGCATAAGGGAAATAAAAATAAAAATCAAGACAGGCTTGAGATATTGTTTCAAAGGTTGACAAAAACTTAAAAGCCTGGCAACACCAAGATGGGGCGAAATGGGGAATTCCAACTCTATACTGTGAGTGTAAATTAAAATAACCACTTGAGTTGAAGATGCCGATATGTTAAAATGCCAGGACTACACTTTTGGGTATACACCCCATGAACATTCTTGGTCATGTATAAGGAAGATAGGTATTACAATAGTAAAACACTTGGAAACTCTATGTCCATCAGCAAAATAATGAGTAAATGAATTAAAGTATATCTGTACATTAAATCTCTCTACTGCAGTTAAAATGAACAAGTTAGTGGTACACATACTGTCATGTATATTCCCAACAACTTAAACATGGCATTTGCTAAAGTTTGGTACTGAATGATTTTTAAAAAGTTTATGTACGTATGTGTGTGTGTAAATAACACTAACAGAAGCAACAATAAATGAAAAAATGAGTAACAGAACATTTGAGCACTTATTATACAGAAGGCACACTTCTAACTGCATGTAGATGCCTAAAAACAGTCATAGGAGACAGATTATACTACTATTTCTATCTAACACGATTACTCTTTTATTACTATGAGATTCCATTACTCATTCTACAGATGAGGAATTGAAGTGGAAAGAGGTGAAGTTGATCTAAAACTATAAAACTAGTAAATAATAAGAGTTAGATATGAAGCCAGGATTCCTGACCCAGACTTTATAGCTTATTAACTATGTTAGTTATTATACCATTTTCTATTCTTTTTAGGATGTTGGAAATCCAACATTATTTCTGTAAGTTGGAAATAAAAAACACTCATAGAACCTATGACTGTAAAGAAATGAATACACACCCATATTTTTGTATAGCTCCAAATGGTTCTAAAGATTCTAAAAGATCCTTCAGAATGTCTTGAAAATAGTGGCGTCCCAACTACTCTAATTTACTAATTTACATGTTTAAGGTCTGGTTTTCTCAGGTCATTATTCCAGAGCCAAACATTATTTCTTTTATAGTACTAAGATAATATATATTTGGAATCCTAAAAACCTTACATGGAGAAGCTGCTGCTGCTAAGTCGCTTCAGTCGTGTCCGACTCTGTGTGACCCCATAGATGGCAGCCCACCAGGCTCCCCCGTCCCTGGGATTCTCCAGGCAAGAACACTGGAGTGGGTTGCCATTTCCTTCCCCAATGCATGAAAGTGAAAAGTGAAAGTGAAGTCGCTCAGTCGTGTCCGACTCTTAGCGACCTCATGGACTGCAGCATACCAGCCTCCTCCGTCCATGGGATTTTCCAGGCAAGAATACTGGAGTGCGATGCCATTGAAGCACATGATGTAATTCAATCATCTTTTTCTCTCCCATTAGAGGCAAAATTTGATTACTTAGCTTCAGGCCTGAAAACTCATACTAAGAGTTTTTAATAAGCAATTCTATCAAGAAATGTAATAAAATTTCAATTACTCTTCTTTCTGGTCTCTCCATTATAGGTTGGTTTTTTAAAAGCCAGTAGCTAGTACTTACAATAATATATATAATAATAATATATATTATGTATAATATATATTATAATAGTTAAAATGTAATTTTGTGTAGAATTATTTATACCACAAAATAAAAAAGGAAATGGCATTTTCAGTCATCAAGTATTTACGATAATTGACTATGTGCTAATCACACACTCCTTGTTTCCAGTAAAACTGGAACATTTCTTAAAAATGTCTTTTCTGAAAGATGGTAACGATAACCCTGTATACGAGACAGCAAAAGAGACACTGATGTATAGAACAGTCTTATGGACTCTGTGGGAGAGGGAGAGGGTGGGAAGATTTGGGAGAATGGCATTGAAACATGTGAAATGTCATGTATGAAACGAGATGCCAGTCCAGGTTCAGTGCACGATGCTGGATGTTTGGGGCTGGTGCGCTGGGACGGCCCAGGGGGATGGTATGGGGAGGGGGGAGGGAGGAGGGTTCAGGATGGGGAGCACGTGTATACCTGAAATTTTTTTAATTTTAAAAATTTAAAAAAAAAAAAAATGTCTTTTCTTCTGAATCTACACATTCCCATTCTCAATACCATCATCTACTAACCTATAGAACATGCTTTGAAAAAATATGAAAAAGATATTATTGTGTTTAAAGAGTTCACTGTCTATTAGGGGAAGGAGACAAGTAAACAGAAGTTATCTACAATGCATAAGTACTTTAATAAAGTGAGCAAGTCACTTAACATTTCTAAGCCTCAAATGAGATAGATGTTTAAGAACTCTAAATTACAGAGGGAACTTGAATAAACCATCTCTAAGGTCCTCTCTAGATATAAAATTCTATGATTATCTGATCTCTTTAAATTAAAAGGTAAATCACAAAATATTCAGTACGCAAGAAAGAAAAACTAAGACCAACTAAAAGATGAAACTTTGTACAAATGCATTCTAATTTTTTTTCAAAACTGTTAAAACTCCCGTTCTAACTATCAGTAAAATTTCCACAGACTGTCTTTTAATCAACATCTTCCCCTCAAATCTGCAGACTTCTAAGTAATCAACAAGCAACTATTTTGTGATAACACAAGTAAAGTGCTTAAAAGCCCATGGTGTGGACTCAAGAGAGTGATCTTTTAAAAGGAAGATGTTAACAGAAACGTGTGTATGACATTCTTACTACAATAAATTTGTTCATTAACCTCACTTCAAAATTTTAATGTTCAGGTTTTTCATGAAGAGGTTAAAAAAAAAAAAAAAACCCAGCTAAGATTAGCTTTTTTCACTGTTAAGTATTTTGAAATTTAGAACAAGGTTTCCCTTACGTGATATGGACATGGAATGTGATATTCTCTGCAGCGTTCTTGTATTCACATTGTTTCCCAGATGCCGCGGTAAGCTTGCTCATAAAAGTAGCATCCAATTACAACCATGAGTGGTACGAGATACACAGTGCTGAAAACACCAATCTGGATCATAAACTTCACCAGTTTATCCTGGTTCTCCTTTTCTAATGGAATCTCAACTCTCACTCTGTTTAGGGATATAATGCCGGCTAAAAGGAGTGAAAACCCAACTACCACATACAGGCAGAGGGGTGCAAGAACAAAATACCTCAGGGCATCAACATCGTAGAGGCCAACAAATCACACGCCACTGATATTGTCACCTTCAATTTTATTCATTGCTAAAAGCGTGATGGTCAGCGTTCCAGGGATGCCCCACGCACTGGCATGAAACAGCAAGGCTTTCTTCTCAATAGCTTCACTACCCAACTTTGGCACAGCTGCCAAGAACCACGTGATGGTAAGAATCACCCACCAAACACTGCCAGCCACAGAAAGAAAATAGAGTATCATAAAAAGCATGATACAGGCTTTGTTATGAGATCCCTGGGTCACTATGGAAGCCTTATACTGTGCAGGGCTGGATGCATTGCAGGCGACTCGGTCCTCAAGCAAAAACCCAATAAACAAAATTAATGACACCATCATGTAGCAGACGGCATAAAATATAATGGGTCTTTCAGGATAACAGAATCTTATCACATCAATCAAAAAAGTTAAAAAAGTAAACAACATGGCAGAGAGGCAAATGATTGGAATCAATCCTATGAAATACAGAGCAAATGAAAGCTCTCTCTCCTAAAGTACATATTTGGACAAGGAGGTGAACAATCACGCATGTGCAAAAAGGAATAGCCAAGATCAGGATCATTTTTCAACTCGGGCACACCAAAAGCCATAGTCCCTCTGCACTGCCACTGAGGCTCCTTCAGTAGGATCACCAGCTAAATTCAGGTCCACCAGCTGAGGATACAGCTCACCACAATCTGGGAACCTAAAAACACAAGACAAGAATCATTTACTTATGAACCCAATGATTTGGATTTCCACATTTAGCAGTTGCGGCTTATTTATGCTTATGTCCTTGGAGAACATTACGATATGTCGAAGAAATAATGCAATATCTTGCTTGTGGGTCATACAATGAGATATTCCACAGTTGACAAAAAAACGAAAAATGTATACTTAATTTTGTTTTGGCTTCAAAAATGGTACTCTTTATTAAAACAGGCGTAGCCATTAATAAATAGTGTAATTAATACTATTTATTAAGACAGTTTACAGTAAGACTTCAAACTATAAATAAGTATATATATATAAAATAAACATACATAAAAAGCTCCAGTAGAATACTAGCTAAAAGTTATTTTTTTTAACATTTAATTACAAGGTAGTCCTCAATTTACCCTAGACTCAAACAGAACTTTCTTAAAAATAAGAGGTAAAAATCTTCCCTAGAACAAGACTGCGGAGGAGTCAGTGAACGTGGAGAACATCTCTCTCCAAGGATTCATCAGGAATACACCTTCAGAGACAGAAGTACATGCAGAACACCAGCTAACAGAGGACAAGAGTACCTGACCAGTGGAAAATAATATATAGAACCACACAAAACTCGGTAGGAGGAAGGAAATACAGGGAAAAACAGGAGTGTTAGAAAGACTGCACCTGCCCTCGGCGGGTGGGGGAACTGAGGCAGGGGTCCAATCCCCACATCGGGGCAACTGTCTGAGTCAGAGGAGAAACATTTAAGGCTGAGTGAAACAGTTGATCTGTGGCAGCCTAAATGGAGTGAGAGACAGTCCTTGCCGCAGCCATACAGACCCTAGACAGGGACACAGGTTCCCTGGAAGGCACAGCAGCTGGGAGCTGGAGTTTAGGGATTGTGGGGCAATCCCAGGGCGAGGGCTGCTGTTGACTGCGGAGAGATGGATTGAGGGGATGTGAGGGAGAAGAGACGGGTTGAGGGGATATGAGGGAGGAAAGCCAGGCAGCCATGGAAGCAAGGCGATACTGCTGAGTCACAGGTAGGGGATGGAGCCATCACCATGGCCTCTCTCTCCCCACAGGCCAGTATCAGCAGCTGAACAATAGAGAGGGTGGTCCATCAAATGCCTGACACACTGCACTACAGAATAGGACCCCACCCAGGGTGCCACTTTACATGCCAGAGGCGCCAACCTACACACTAGGATCTCAGCCAGGAGGGGCCCTCTATGTGCATGACACACCGAACAGGAGAGAAGGACCCCAGGCAAGGTAGCCCTCTAAGTGCCTCAACAGACGGAGCCACAGATACGCCTTTTGGTCACCAGCTGCAAGAGGCTCAAAAAAAGACTCTGATAGGGACATAACTCCTGCAGCGGAGGCAGTCCGTGTCCTTGCACACTTGGCACTGCCAGGGTCCCTGCAAGCCACACAGTTCTGCCACCTTCATGCTCTGCCGGGGACCAGCCCCGGCTGAACCAGGGTATTCGAAGGAGAGACGGCGTAGGCGAAGATCAGGAGACAATTGCTTAATTAAATGTTAATTAAGGATATAAAGAGTAATAGAATGAGGATAGCTCAGTAAAATTCAGTGAAGAAAAGAGGCTGAAATAAGGATAGCTCAGTGAGGAAATTCAGTGGAGAAAAGAGGCTGAATAATTCAGCCAGAAGGTAAGAGAAAGAACGACACGGTGAGACCAAGTTTCGGTGAACAAGGCCCGTACTTTATTTTCCAAAGTAGTTTTTATACCTTAAGTTATGCATAGAGGATAATGGGGGAAGGGGTAGAGTCTTGCAGCAAACCAGGCTTTCTTCCTGCAAACTTATCATATGCAAAAGCTTAGGTGATTTGCATCATCTTCTGGCCCGGAGGCCTGTTAACATTTTAAGACCTTTTCTTCAGAAAAGGTATTTTTCTCTAAAGGTGATTGGTCAGGAGCCACCCTCCAAAAGCATTAGATAAAGTTGCATTCCTACAGCGCAAAGGTGTGGTGGGCTATAACAAGAAAAAGAATTAACTCAAGGGTCCCAGGTTACAAACATTAAAGCTACTACTTACACCAATTATATTAATCAATACACTGCCGGGGACACAGCAGGTAAGGGATATGGAGACTTAGCAGCAAACATTGGCCCAACAAGTGAAAATCCCTTCACCAATACAATTTCTAATCAATCTTTTAACTACTCAAAAGAATCTGTGTTTAGACAGTTTAGAACATCTCCTGCCTCTCACAGTTGGGAGGCTCTGAACAATCACATGTGGCCGGAAAAACCTATTCAGGCAGGCTAGAGGATTTCCAAAGGAGTTTGTAGGTTAAACACTGTCACACCCAGGAATTATTAACTGGAGCTGTAAGCTAACTTTTTTCAGAGAGGTAGTGGGGGACAGCCCCCCGTAAAGTCAGAGGTGTAGGTGAAAGCACAAAGCAGAAAGTAGGCAGACTCTGGTTTTGGGGGTAGATTGCTCGAGAATTTCCAGGGAGACTCCTGAGGCTTGATCCCGCCTTTGCGTATGCCAAGCCTCCTTCCTCATGACCTTTGCCAGAGGCGGAGCTCGCTCCCCGCAATGCTCAACTCTCACTGGGGCAGAGCTGCCACAGGCAAAAAACATATTGCATCTATGCCCACAGGGTCGCTTCAGTCATGTGCAGCTCTTTGCTGCCCTGTAAACGGTGGCCTGCCAGGCATCTCTGTCAGGGAGGAGAGGACTTCTCCAGGCAAGAATACTGGAGCGTACTGGCCAATACTGGTTGCCATACCCTTCTACAGCACTGTATTTCCTGCTGCCCTAGCAGCCAATTCCCCTGAGTACCTGGTGCTGCCAGAACCCCTGTGACCCAAGCAGCTGCACCACCTCCACACCTGGCCCTCAAAGGGGCAAACCCAAGCCCTCCAGGGCAGCCCCAGGAGCAAACCCCAGTGGATGACCCACATGTATAGGTGGAAATGAAACCACAATTGAAACCCAGGGGCAGTGTGGCTAAGAAGACCCAAAACCTTACCACCAGCTGTACAAGCTGCAGATTAAATCCACACAATCAACTAGGCAGACTCTGTGTCTATGGAATATTTAAAAGGTCAGTGAGAGCTACCACAAAAGAAATACTCATGAGTACTGATAGCTGTGGACACTGGAGGGAAGAATACACAGGAGTAGGACCAGATTAGAATCTGAGCTGCCCCCACAGCAGGCCCAAGAGACCAGCAGAGTGTTGGAGGGCATTCGAGGGAGGTAAATTGGACTATGACTCTCAGCGAGGGGAAGGACGCTGACAGCAATGACTCAAGAAAAACATTTATTATTATTTTTTGACTTGTTCTGTCGATTCTTTGGCTTTTTTTTTTTTTCTTTTTTCTCCTTTTTTCCCCCTCTGTTGTAGCTGTCGATTTTACTGGCACTGACTGTGTGGATCACAATAAACTGAGGAAAATTATGCAAGTGATGGGAATACCAGACCACCTGACCTGACTCTTGAGAAATCTGTATGCAGGTCAGGAAGCAACAGTTAGAACAGGACATGAAACAACAGACTGGTTCCAAATAGGAAAAGGAGTACGTCAAGGCTGTATATTGTCACCCTGCTTATTTAACTTATAGGCAGAGTACATCATGAGAAAAGCTGGGCTGGAAGAAGCACAAGCTGGAATCAAGACTGCCAGGAGAAATATCAATAACCTCAGATACGCAGATGACACCACCCTTATGGCAGAAAGTGAAGAGGAACTCAAAAGCCTCTTGGTGAAAGTGAAAGTGGAAAATGAAAATGTTGGTTTAAAGCTCAACATTCAGAAAAGAAGATCATGGCATCCAGTCCCATCACTTCATGGGAAATAGATGGGGAAACAGTGGAAACAGTGTCATACTTTAGTTTTGGGGGCTCCAAAATCACTGCAGATGGTGACTGCAGCCATGAAATTAAAAGACGCTTACTCCTTGGAAGGAAAGTTATGACCAACCTAGATAGCATATTCAAAAGCAGAGACATTACTTTACCAACAAAGGTCCATTTAGTCAAGGCTAAGGTTTTTCCAGTGGTCATGTATGTATGTGAGGGTTGGACTGTGAAGAAGGCTGCGCGCCGAAGAATTGATGCTTTTGAACTGTGGTGTTGGAGAAGACTCTTGCGAGTCCCTTGGACTGCAAGATCCAACCAGTCCATTCTAAAGGAGATCAGCCCTGGGATTTCTTTAGAAGGAATGATGCTGAAGCTGAAACTCCAGGACTTTGGCCACCTCATGCGAAGAGTTGACTCATTGGAAAAGACTCTGATGCTGGGAGGGATTGGGGGCAGGAGCAGAAGGGGACGACAGAGGATGAGATGGCTGGATGGCATCACTGACTCGATGAACGTGAGTCTAAGTGAACTCCTGGAGTTGGTGATGGACAGGGAGGCCTGGCGTGCTGCGATTCATGGGGTCACAAAGAGTCGGACACAACTGAGCGACTGAACTGAACTGAACTGATTTGATGAAATCCAATTAAGCTTTTGAGCTTTATTTTTTCTAGTCACATTTTTTATTGTTATAAACCTCTGCCTCTACATTGGGTTTCTGCAGTTCTGCAGAGTTTTCCTCTTTTTTTCTTTCCTCTTTTTTTAATTTTAAACCTTTTATTTTTTCTATATTTATTCCTTTGTTTGCTTTTCCTACAGTTCTTTTCCCCTTGCAGTTAATCTTTAACATATATAAATCTTCTTTATCTACATTTATCTAACTTTGCATACCTTTTGTTTCTCTCCTTTCCTCTCTACATAGTTGCTAGTTTTACTTTCAGTGCTTTATTCCCCAGCTGGCACCTTGCTTTAGTTTTGTTTTCCAGTTTGTGTTTTGGCTAGTTTTGTTCTGGTAGATATGATTTTTGGTTTCTTTTGTTCACTGGGTCAATCTATTGTACTTTATTTTTGTTGGACTTTTTTGATTTTGCCTGTTGGTGTGTATGTATATGTGTATATTCAGTCACACGTTTTAATGTTGTTATAAACCTCTGCGTCTACATTGGGCTTTTGCAGTTCTGTGGAATTTTCCTTTTTTCTTTCTTCTTTTTTTTTCTTTTCTCCTCTTTATAATTTTAATTTTTTAAAACTTATTGTATTTTTGGTATATTTATCCCTTTCTTTGCCTTTCCTACTGTTTTTTTCCCCTTGCAGTTAATCTTTAATGCATATACATCTTCATCTATCTCTATTTAAATTTGCATATTCATTCTTTCTTTTCTTTCCTTACTTTCCTCTCAACATATTTGTTAGTTTTGTTTTCATTGCTCTATTCCCCACTTGGCACATTGCTTTAGTTTCATTTTCCAGTTTGTGCTTTAGTTATTTCTGTTCTTAACTGGTAAATATAAATTTTGATTTCTTTTGTTTGCCAGATTAATCTACTGCACTTTATTTTTGTTGGACTGTTTTGACTTTGCTCATGGGTGTATATGTATATATTCCATTATTTTAACTATTATTTGCCTGATTTTGTAACCACAATTTGTCTGGGGTTCATCTTTGGTTTCTCATTTTTGGATATTTGTTTTAATCTCACTTAATGCCATAACAAACCACGTGTGGAATCTTTGTTTCTGACCAGAGATAAAGCCCTGAACCTTTGGAGTGGGAGCACTGACTCCAAGACCCTAGATAGCTGCTAAGTCACTTCAGTCGTGTCCGACTCTGTGCGACCCCATAGACGGCAGCCCACCAGGCTCCCATGTCCCTGGGGTTCTCTAGACAAGAACACCGGATTGGGTTACCATTTCCTTCTCCAGAGAATTAACCGTAGGGAGTATCAAACAGTGAGAACTCACACAAAGGAAACCACTTGAACACAAGACCCAGTATCACCCAACCACCAGCAGCACCGTGTGCAGGACGCCTCATCTGAACAACAAACAAAACAAAAATACAAACTCAATCATCAGCAGAGAGGATTTACCATCTCACTCAGCCTTACCCATCAGAGGAAAAACAAAAAATCAGCACAAATCTCACTCTACACAAAGCTTACACAAACCACTGGACCAGCCTTCAGTTCAGTTCAGTTCAGTTGCTCAGTCATGTCTGGCTCTTTGCAACCCCATGAATCACAGGTCTCCCTGTCCATCACCAATTCCCAGAGTTCACTCAGACTCACGTTCATCGAGTCAGTGATGCCATCCAGCCATCTCATCCTCTGTCGTCCCCTTCTCCTCCTGCCCCCAATCCCTCCCAGCATCAAAGTCTTTTCCAATGAGTCAACTCTTCGCATGAGGTGGCCAAAGTCCTGGAGTTTCAGCTTTAGCATCATTCCTTCCAAAGAAATCCCAGGGCTGATCTCCTTCAGAATGGACTGGTTGGATCTCCTTGCAGTCCAAGGGACTCGCAAGAGTCTTCTCCAACACCACAGTTCAAAAGCATCAATTCTTCAGCACTCAGCCTTCTTCACAGTCCAACTCTCACATCCATACATGACCACTAGAAAAACCATAGCCTTGACTAGATGGACCTTTGTTGGCAAAGTAATGTCTCTGCTTTTCAATATGCTATCTAGTATGGTCATAACTTTCCTTCCAAGGAGTAAGCGTCTTTTAATTTCATGGCTGCAGTCACCATCTGTAGAGATTTTGGAGCCCAGAAAAATAAAGTCTGACACTGTTTCCACTGTTTCCCCATCTATTTCCCATGAAGTGATGGGACCACATGCCATAATCTTTGTTTTCTGAATGTTGAGTTGTAAGCCAACTTTTTCACTCTCCTCTCTTACCTTCATCAAGAGGCTTTTTAGTTCCTCTTCACTTTCTGCCATAAGGGTGGTGTCATCTGCATATATGAGATTATTGATATTTCTCCTGGCAATCTTGATTCCAGCTTGTGCTTCTTCCAGCCCAGCGTTTCTCATGATGTACTCTGCATATAAGTTAAATAAGCAGGGTGACAATATACAGCCTTGACGTACTCCTTTTCCTATTTGGACCAGCCTTAGGAGGGCAGAAACCAAAAGAAAGAATTCAACCTTCTTCAACTAAAGAATTCGACTTTGCTTGAAGCCTGGGAAAAGGAAATTTCAAACACAACAAGTTAAGAAAAAATTATGAAAAGGCAGAGAAATACTACACAAATGAAGGAGCAAACCAGAAACACAGAATTCCAAATAAATGAAGAGGAAATAGACAAACTACCTGAAAAACAATTCAGAATAAGGATAGTAAAGATGATCAGAAACCTTGAAAACATAATGGAGAAAATGCAAGAATCAATTAACAAAGACCTAGAAGAATTAAAAGAATGAAAAGAACTGAGGATAGTCTCAGAGACCTCTGGGACAATAGCAAATGCACCAACATTCAAATTATAGGGGCCCCAGAAGAATGAGAGAAAAAGAAAGGGTATGAGAAAAATTTTGAGAGATTATAGTTGAAAACTTCCCCAACGTGGAAAAGGAAATAGTCAATCAAGTCCAAGAGGCTCAAAGAGTCCCATACAGGACAAACACAAGGAGAAACACGCCAAGACACACACTAATCAAAGTAACAAATACTAAACACAAAGAAAGAATATTAAAAGCAACAAGGGAGAAGCAACAATAACATACAGGGGAAATCCCATATACTTAACAGCTATCTTTCAGCAGAAACTCTGCAGGCCAGAAGGGAATGGCAGGATATATTTAAAGTACTAAAAGGGAAAAATCTACAACCAAGATTACTGTACCTGGCAAGGATCTCATTCAAAATTGATGGAGAAATAAAAAGCTTTTCAGACAAGCAAAAGTTAAGAGAATTCAGTACCACCAAACCAGCTTTACAACACATGTTAAAGGGACTTATACAGTCAAGAAATATAACAGAAGAAAAAAGATCTAAAAAATCAACCCCAAACAATTAAGAAAATGGCAATAGGAACATATATATCAACAATTACTTTAAATGTAAACGGATTAAATGCTCCAACCAAAAGACACAGACTGGCTGAATGGATACAAAAACAAGACCCATATATTTACAGTCTACAAGAAACCCACTTTGGACCTAAAGACACATATAGACTGAAAGTGAGAGGATGGAAAAGTATATTGCATGCAAATGGGAAGTCAAAGAAAGCTGGGATAGCAATCCTCATATCAGACGAAGTAGACCTTAAATAAATAAAATTACAAGAGATAAGGAAGGACACTACATAATAATCAAGGGATCAGTCCAAGAGGAAGACATAACAATTATAAGTATCTATGCACCCAACATAGGAGCACCTCAATACATAAGACAAACACTAACAGACATAAAAGGAGAAACTGACAGTAACACAATAATAGTAAGAGACTTTAACACCCCACTCACACCAATTGACAGATCATCAAAACAGAAAATTAATAAGCAAACACAAGTCTTAAATGACACATAAGATGAGATGGATCTCGTTGATATCTTCAGGACATTCCATCCAAATGCAGAAGAATACACCTTCTTCCCAAGGGCACACTGAACATTCTCCAGGCTAGACCACATCTTAGGTCACAAACAAACCTCAATAAATTTAAGAGAATTGAAATCGTATCAAGCATCTTCTCTGACCACAACGCTATGAGACTAGATATCAATTACAAGAAAAAAACTGTAAGAAACACAAACACATGGAGATTAAACAACATGTTTCTAAATGATCAACAGGTTACTGAAGAATTTAAAAGGGAAATAAAAAAATTCCTAGAAACAAATGACAATGAAAACACAACAACTCAAAACCTATGGGATGCAGCAAAAGCAACTCTAAGAGGAAAGTTTATGACAATACAATCCTACCTCAAGAAACAAGAAAAACATGGAATAGACAATCTAACTTTACACCTAAAACAACTGAAAAAAAAAAAGAACAAAATCCCCAAAATTAGTAGAAGGAAAGAAATCACAAAGATCCAAGCAGAAATAAATGAAAAAGAAATGAAAGAAACAAGGGAAAGTGAAAGTGAAGTCGCTCAGTCATGTCCGACTCTTTGTGATACCATGGACTGTAATCTACCAGGCTCCTCAGTCCATGGAATTTTCCAGGCAAGAGTACTGGAGTGGGTTGCCATTTCCTTCTCCAGGGGATCTTCCCAACCCAGGGATTGAACCCAGGTCTCCCACAGTGTAGGCAGATGCTTTACCATCTGAGCCACCAGGGAAGCATGAAAGAAACAATAGTAAAGATTAATAAAACTAAAAGTTGGTTCTTTGAGAAGATAAACAAAACTGACAAACCTTTAGCCAGATTCATCCAGAAAGTAAGAGAGAAGAATGAAATCAACAAAATTAGAAATGAAAAGGTTACAACAGACAATGCAGAAATACAAAGGATTATGAAACTATTATGAACAACTATATGGTAATAAAATGGATAACCTGGAAAAAATTGACAGATTCTTAGAAAACTTCTATCTTCCAAGACTGAACCAGGAAGAAACAGAATTTATGAACAACCCAATTACAAGCACTGAAATTGAAGCTGTGATCAAAAATCTCCCAAAACACAAAAGCCCAGGACCAGATGGCTTCAAAGGAGAATTCTATCAAGCATTTAGAGAACATCTAATGCCTATCCTTCTAAAACTCTTTCAAAAATTGCAGGGGAAGGAACACTTCCACACTCATTCTACAAGGCCACCATCAACCTGATACCAAAACCAGACAAAGACAACACAGAAAAAGAAAACTCCAGGCCAATATCATTGATGAACATAGATGCAAAAATCCTCAACAAAATTTTAGCTAACAGAATTCAGCAACACATCAAAAAGCTCATACACCATGATCAAGTTGGGTTTATATCAGGAATGCAAGGATTCTTCAATATATGCAAACCAATCAATGTGATACACCATATGGACAAATTGAAAAAAAGATCATATCATCTCAATGGATGCAGAAAAAGCCTTTGACAAAATTTAGCACCCATTTATGATTAAAACTCTTCAAAAAATGGGCAGAGAAGGAACCTTCCTCAACATAGTAAAGGGCATATATGATAAGTCTACAGCAAACATTATTCTCAGTGGTGAAAAACTGAAAGCATTCCCCCTAAGATCAGGAACAAGATAAGGGTGTCCACTTTCACCACTATTATTCAACATAGTTCTGGAAGTCCTAGCTACAGTAATCAGAGAAGAAAAAGAAATAAAAGGAATTCAGATCAGAAAAGAAGAAGTAAAGCTCTCACTGTCTGAAGATGACATGATACTGTACATTGAAAACCCTAAAGACAGTATCAGAAAATGACTAGAGCTAATCAGTGAATTTAGCAAAGCTGCAGGATACAAAATCAATATACAGAAATCATTTGCATTTCTATATACTAACAATGAAAAATCATAAAGAGAAATTAAGGAATCAATCCCATTCACCATTGCAACAAAAAAAATTAAATATCTAGGAATAAACTTACTTAAGGAAGCAAAAGAACTGTACACAGAAAAGTATAAGACACTGATGAAAGAAATCAAAGATGACACAAACAGATGGAGAGATATTCCATGTTTCTGGGTACGAAGAATCAATATTATGAAAATGACTATACTACCAAATGCAATCTACAAATTCAACGTGATCCCTATCAAATTACCAATGGCATTTTTCACAGAACTAGAACAAAAAATTTCACAATTCATATGGAAACACAAAAGATCCTGAAGAGCCAAAGCAGTCTTGAGAAAGAATGGAGTTGGAGGAATCAACCTTCCTGACTTCAGATTACACTACAAAGCTACAGTCATCAAGATAGTACGGTACTGACACAAAAACAGAAATATAGACCGATGGAACAAGATTGAAAGCCCATAAATAAACCCATGCACCTATGGGTACCTTATTTTTGACAAAGGAGTCAAGAATTTACAATGGGGCAAAGACAGGCTCTTCAATAAATGGTGCTGGGAAAACTGGACAGCTACATGTAAAAGAATGAAATTAGAACACTTCCTAATACCTACACAAAGATAAACTCAAAATGGATTAAAGACCTAAATGTAAGATCAGAAACTATAAAACTCTTAGAGGAAAACATAGGCAGAACACTCGATGACATCAATCAAAGTAAGATACTCTATTACCCACCTCCTAGAGTAATGGAAATAAAAACAAAAGTAAACAAGTGGGACCTGATTAAATTTGAAAGCTTTTGCACAGCAAAGGAAACGATAAGCAAGGTGAAAAGACAGCCCTCAGAATGGGAGAAAATAATAGCAAATGAAACAACTGACAAAGGATTAATTTCCAAAATATACAAGCAGCTCATACAACTCAATGCCAGAAAAACAAACAACCCAACCAAAAAGTAGGAAAAAGACCTAAACAGACATTTCTCCAAAGAAGACATACTGATGGCTAACAAACACATGAAAAGATGCTCAACAATGCTCATTATTAGAGAAATGCAAATCAAAACTACAATGAGATATCACCTCACAGCGGTCAGAATGGCCATCATCAAAAAATCTACAAACACGATACTGGATGCTTGGGGCTAGTGCACTGGGGACGACCCAGAGGGATGGTATGGGGAGGGAGGAGGGAAGAGGGTTCAGGATGGGGAACACATGTATACCTGTGGCGGATTCATTTTGATAGTTGGCAAAACTAATACAATTATGTAAAGTTTAAAAATAAAATTAAATTAAAAAAATAAAAATAAAATAGTCAATGAAGCAAAAGTAAAAAAAAAAAAAAAAAAAAATCTACGAACAATAAATGCTGGAGAGGGTGTGGAGGAAAGGGAATGCTCTTGCACTGTTGATGGGAATGTAAATTGATACAGCCACTATGGAAGATGGTATGGAGATTCCTTAAAAAACTAGGAATAAAACCACCGTATGACCCAGCAATCCCACTTCTAGGCATATACCCTGACGAAACCAAAGCTGAAAAAGACCCATATATCCCACTGTTCACTGCAGCACTATTTACAATAGCTAGAACATGGAAGCAACCTCGATGTCCCCTGACAGATGAATGGATAAAGAAATTGTGGTACATATACACAATGGAATATTACTCAGCCATCAAAAGGAAAACATTTGAGTCAGTTCTGATGAGGTGGATGAACCTAGAACCTATTATACAGAGTGAAGTAAGTCAGAAAGAGAAAGGTAAATATTGTATTCTAATGCATATATATGGAATCTAGAAAAATAGTACTGAAGAATTTATTTATAGGGCAACAATGGAGAAACAGACATAGAGAAGAAACTTATGGACACAGGGAGAGGGTAGGAGAGGATGAGGCATTCTTCACCGCCTCAAATGCTATATTATGCCTGTGTTAGAGCCCAAGAAATCTGCATTTTGACAATTTTCCAGACTTGAGAAAGCATCACACGCACAGTACAGAAAAAACAGGGACATGCTGCAGACATTCTCACATGATCAGAAGTACTGTTCTCATGAACTTCCTGCATTTTCAGTTTTCTTGGCAGCATCAGTTTCTAAGCCTTCAGACTCCCATCAACTAGATATTAAGTAGTTACATGGATCAAATAGTTTCCAAGAAACTGCCAATGATATTAAGTTTGCCAAATACATGTATAACCTTACACTGAAGCTGATTAATACAAACCATTTTCTTCACAAGGCTTGGATTATAAAGCCATATGACAGAAACACTGCACAGAGGCATTTATTAGAACTCTGCAGTAAGCCAGGGCTTTAAGAGAAAAACACCTAAAAAACACTCTATCCTTGAGTCCAAAAGAAGGTACAAACTTGTAAATACAATACAAGATACAGAAGCATGATCTATGAAGCAATCAAAATTATGAAAGACTTCATATCAGTCCCTCAACACAAGATTTTTGAATCAGTATTTGCCAGTACTGGCAGTATGGCAATCAGTATTCTAACAAAAAATGCGAGCAAAGGCACAGAGGTTCAAACACGGTGTGTTTAGTATTGCTGGGGCACGAAGAGTGCATGAACTGTAAGCACAAGAGGTAAGCACTTTCAGAAATATGTGTGTGCATGTGTGTGCATAAACACTGATGTAAACATATCAATGGATATATCTGTACATCCAACTGCCAATTCACCACATACATACTCCTTACTTTTTAATCCTTCCAAAACCAAACTCTTTATTTCCACTCCTTAGTTTCTCCATTTTCACAAATGGTAATCCCACTCTTCTAGTTGCTCAGGCCGAAACCCTTGGGATCCTCCTTGAAACGGCTTCTGTCATATCCACCTCACAACTACCAGCACTTCTTGTCATTTGACTTCGCAACGCATCTAGAATCTGACCACTTTAAACGTCCTCCACAGCGTCCACCCAGTTTGAGCTATTAGTACCTCATCCTTGGATTTTTGGAGTGGCTTCCAGTTCATCTTCATTTGTACACAAGAACCAGAGTGATCCTTTAAAGACATGCCACCCCTGTGCTCATGATCATGTCTCTTCTGCTCAAAATCTTCTAACTCACTCAGAAGCAAATCCAAATTCCATAAAGGAGCTCTAAAGACACCCCCAACCCCAGTGCTTTGTGATCGTATTTCCTTCCCTTCTCCCTTACTCACATGGCTCTAGCCTCTGTGGTGTCCCTGTTGTTCTGTGAATATAACCAGCACACTTCCACTTCAGAGACTCTGTACTTGTTGCTCTGCTTCTTCTGCCTGGACTGATCTTCCCTAGATATCTGCATCATTTGTCCTCTCATTTCATTCACGTCCCTGTTACAGTGTCTCCTTATTAAAAAGGACTTCCCTAATGTCTCCACACTACATCAATATCACCTAACTATTCTTTCTTATTGACATTCATTGCCATATGACATCTATTTATTTATCTCCTACCACCTAACTCTATTCTTTCTTACTGGCATTCACAGCTATCTGACATTATATATTTATATTCTACCATTACAACCATCATTAGAACTGTAGCTCCATAAGAACAGACCACATTTTGTTCACTACTCATCTTCACTATCTAGAACAATGTCTAGCACTGTTGTGTCCAGTTGTGTTCAGTTGTGTCCAACTCTGTGTGATCCCATAGATGGCAGCCCACCAGGGTTACCCCCATCCCTGGGATTTTCCAGGCAAGAACACTGGAGTTGGTTGCCGTTTCTTTCACCAATGCATGAAAGTGAAAAGTGAAAGTGAAATCACTCAGTTGTGTCTGACTCTTAGTGACCCCATGGACTGCAGCCTACCAGGCTCCTCCATCCATGGGATTTTCCAGGCAAGAGTACTGGAGTGGGTTGCCATTGCCTTCTCCGGTCGAGCACATGGAAGATATCCAATTAATATTTGCTGAATGGATGACTGTTGACTAAGTATTTGCTGAATTGATGACTGTTGACTAAATATATTCATATAGCCCTTACCCAACTTAATGGCTTCCCTGGTGGCTCAACTGGTAAAGAACCTGCCCACCAATGCAGGAGACACAAGAGACATGGGTTTGATCCTGGGGTCGGAAAGATCCCCTAAAGAAGGAAATGGCAACCCACTCCAATATTCTTGCCTGGAAAATTCCATGCATGAACAGAGGAGCCTGGTGGGCTATATATATAGCCCATGGGGTCTCAAAGAGTTGTACATGACTAAGCGCTCACCCCACACACAAGTTAATTAGAAAGATGACTAGAAGGAGTATGGAAGACATTTGAGCTGTACAAAATTGAGAGCAGAGATATCTGATGAGCCATAACTAAAACCAGATAAGGCAGTGAGAATGAGACAGCTATGAAATGAGCTAAATAAAAGCAATAGAATCTACAACTGACTGGATGTGGAAGCTTAGGTCAATGAAGGAGGAATATGCCTTCTAGGAATTTAAAAAAAAAAAGAGCAAGGAGTAAAATCAATTTTAGACATGTTGAAGTTGAGGTATTTGAGACAAATTTGGGTTAGGATATCCAATAGCTGCTTGTTAGGCAGATTTGGAACTTACCAGAAAGATGCCAAGGCTATAGATTTGGATTTAGGAGTCATCAGCATGTGAGTAACAGTTAAAATCAGTGAGATGAAATTATCCAGAGGAAGCATGTAGAATCAAAAAGAACAGAAACAGATTGCTAAGAAGAAGAAGGTGCAAGAAAGGAAACTGAGAAGGACTGGACTGAGATGTAGCAGACCACAAGAGTCTGCACAAAATGCTGGAGTGATTTTCAGGAAAGGAGGACAGACTGAGGTTGAGGGGAATAAGGGTCTAGTATGGAATAAAGGTGAAATGAAATATAGGTTTGAAGTGAGTGACATAGATTTGGCATAAGTGCTGAGGAGAATGAATAGAAACTTTCCTGTTAACCACACTGGAAATTGACTAAAGACAAAGAGCAATTAGAACAGCTATGGTTTAAAATGTCTATCAATAGGAGAATGGGTAAGTAAAATACAGTAATCTATACAATGGAAGACAAGAAAAAGGCAAGACCTATTAATGAACACAAAAACATTAATGAGTCTTGAAAACAGAGCAAAGAAGAACAATCTTAACTCAAGCAAAATAAGAGTTATATGACATATGACTTCATTTGTATGAAGTTCTAGAATACACAAAGTAATTATCTAGGAAAGATGCTAAACAGTAGTTGCTTCCAGAGGATGGTATAGACAAGAGCTGACTAGCAAGGAGCATGAGAGCATGAGGTAATGGTAATGATCCAGTTCTACACCCTTCTAAGGATCTGGCTTTCTAAGCTGCAGGTTTTTATCAAAACTCAGGTGCTATCTTTAGATTTGTGCATTTCCTTGTAAAGTTTTAAATAGAAAAAAAAATACTATAGACAAATGTTTGGTGAAGGACCTGATAAAGTATCTGTGAGGACAATAACTGTTGTCTCTATTTTTAAATACAGTCAAAGAATAATGTAGATTAGTGAATCAGTAGAGGGATGGACAGATGTGATAAAGCAAATATAATAAAACAATGATAGAATCTGGACTGTAGTTAAAAAAAAAAAAAAAAAACAAGGAGTTGCTATGGTTTAAATAATTAAATATGCAGCATAATTAATTTGTAAGAAACTAGTTGAATTGGTCCAGCTAGAGATCTGAACAAGCACAGTAGACGGAATAAGTTGAAATTGTTAGCAAAAGTACTATCTTATGTGACAGACAACAAAGCTTAACTTAAGTAAGAAAAGAAATGAGATCAGGAAGGGAGCTATTAGGAAAGGCGACAGCAAACCCCACAACTTTGGGGTATCCATAAAACTGAAGAACAGGTGCAGTATGAACAAGGATATGAGAGATGTGGAAGAATGAAAGGTTATTATGAAAGAAAAGTTTGTCAGAATTTAAGTAAGAATTCAGAGTTAGGCAATTCCAGGCAAAATAGTGAGGACATAAAACAGATTTAATACTATCAAAACAGAGATCATAATGACATCTCTATAACTGTACATAATCTATTAAAATAAAAAGACCATTAAACAATAGGAGTTAGACACAAAACATAAAATAGGATTCCTGCCGAGGTAATTCATAACTGTTGTTATAAATACTAATAAATTTAGATTTCTAAAAGAGGAACTATAAATATTATAAGGTTTTGGGGAGACAGTGGATGAATGGTTTGATGGGTCTAGACAAGACAGTATGTCAAATAGATGGAAAATAGAGTAGACAAATAAAAGAAAGTAAACTGTCAGTGAACCGACTACAAGTAACTAATACATGTTTAAGTTTCTCCATCTATCAAATGACAGTAACAATGTAGGCTTTTTACCTATCTCCAAGGACTATTGACAGTTGACTCATTGAAAAAAGACTCTGATGCTGGGACGGGGTGGGGGCAGGAGGAGAAGGGGACGACAGAGGATGAGATGGCTGGATGGCATCACCGACTCGATGGACATGAGTTTGAGTGAACTCCGGGAGTTGATGATGGACAGGGAGGCCTGGCATGCTGCGATTCATGGGGTCGCAAAGAGTTGGACACCACTGAGCGACTGAACTAAACTGAAGGACTATTGATAGATGATAAATAAAATTAATTTTAAACACGAAGGAGAAAAAAAGTGTTCTGTGCAGCACTGCCCATAATAGCAAACCCTTGGAAATAACTTAAATGATCATCAGTAGAAGATGACTAAATAACTATAGATAATATTAACACAACTGGCCATTACACAGCAATTAAGAGGAACAAATATAAACAACAGACTAACAAATATAAACAACAGATACAGATATAAACACAGATACATAAACAACATTATATATTTATATATTTATAAAAAGTAAAAAAGTATATAATGTTGCTTATGGATATGTTTGTAATGTATGCTGCTAAGTTGCTTCCGTCGTATCCGACTCTGTGCAACCCCATAGATGGCAGCCCACCAGGCTCCCCCGTCCCTGGGATTCTCCAGGCAAGAACACTGGAGTGGGCGGCCATTTCCTTGTAATGTATAGTAAAAGTATAAAAACAAACATAAGAAGACTTAACAACAAATTCAACGTAATGATTATCTCATCTCTGAGGAGAAAAGAAGGAAATGAAATCAAGATGGATACTAACGTAGGAATCTTCAACTCTACCTGTACTGTTTTATTTCTTTAAAAAAGAAATCTGGGGCATTCCCTGGTGGTCCAATGGTTAGGACTTGGTATTCTCACTGTCTGGGCCCCAGGTTCCATCCTTAGTTGGGGGAACTAAGATCCTGCAAGCCATGTGGGATCTTGGGTGTGGCCAAGAAAAAAAAAATCTGAAGCAAACACTGCAAAATATTATTGGACAAAGCTAGATAGTAAAAGTTTTATAGGTATTCATCTATGCTTTATCCCTGAAACATTTAAGAACACAAAAAGGCACAATATTATAGTATAAAAAATGCAGTATTACTACCATACACATTATTACTAACAATTATGTTCTCTTACACAAATCTATAAGACTGTCAGGTAAATATCCTCAAACCTTTAGGAAATGCTTACAGTCTATATATTGGAAGTGATCTGAAAAGTATCTGACATTTTCTGGGTCTGGGTGTGTTAATACGTAACAGTAAAACAGAACCAAGGGAATTTCCTGGCAGTCCAGTGGTTGATTCCATGCTTCCAGTGCAGGGGCCATGGGTTCTATCTCTAATCAGGGAACTAAAATCCCACATGTTGCATGGTCGAGAAAACAAAATTGAAAAAAAAAAAAGAACGAAAAATAGAGAGGACAGCATTACTATAGTCATTAACACTGAAATCATAAAGATATTCAACTCCCATTAAATCATTAAAGATATTTAATAATGAGGCAACAAATGATTATGTTCTCTATATCTTCTAATCTTTTATAAATGGCATTACTTTTATAACCAGGAAAAAAAAAAGTGTAAGGGAAAGATATCAATATCTTGATTACATTTTTCTTAGTTATTTTAAAAATTTCTTCATAGAAATGTTTTTCTTTTTTCACCTTTTTCATTTCATTCCAAATTCCTTAGGAAATGAACAGCTCTGAGGCATGAAACTTCTGTTCAAAATTATAAGTAATATACACACTTCGAAAAGTTCTTAAAAACTGATGAACTAGAAGACAAATAATTTTAAATATGCTGCAAAAGAAACAATGGTCTATGAAAAATCTATGATTTTCGCACCTACTGCATTCCATATCTTCAGGCCAAGGAACATCAAACAGCTCCATGAGCTTCGAATATTCACTGTGAGCCCCTGACAGAGCCTAAGGCAGGGAAGTGTGACATGACTGTATTCCACACAGATAGGAGCACGGAGTGCACAGAGATGGCCGGAAACCCCGAGAGCAGTCCAAATTCACCACAGGGTGGAATAGCCAGGAAAAAGTTCAAATCAGATCATTAGGTGGAGAGTTGTACACAAGTCAAAGTTTTCTTCATATATAGTATGGCAATATTCTTGTTTTTTCTGTTTCAGAAGATTTCTGAAGGCAATTAAAATTTTCTGAAGGTAAATTTTTGGTTTTTTTCAACAAAACCCTCTTCACCCTACCCATAGAGATTCTGATTTGGTTAAGTATGAGGTGTACTGCTGAATCTATATGGATATTTTCATTATTACAGGTGGTATTAATGAAAAGGCCTGGCTGAGAACAACAAATAACAATACAGTCCATTTTACATAGAAAAATCCACAAAAGATATGTGTCAAAAGCTCAGAAACCTGATTACTGCTTGGTAATTGGATTACAAGAGATTTCAATTTTGTTTTTTCTTATGTACTTCAATTTCTGTATTTTTGTCAACTAACATGTATCAATAGGAGAGGAGGACAAAAATGAAAGAAAAGGGTAGGAGAGGAAGAGGATTCCTTATACGCAGTAGTACATATTCTGAGGTGGGAGGTAAAGGAAGAGATACCACTTTGGTCTCATATTTTCCTGTTCTTTTTACATTAAAAGAAAAATTTAAAAACATACACTAGAGTTCTTTGAACTCTGAAATCACATGATGTAAACAAAGCTAACACTGTAAGCTGATATTAAGGAAACAGAAAAAATAGTGGCCAAAACGACACCAAAAATGCAGTCCCTAAAAGGAAAAAACTTGGTAAACTGGACTTTGTTAAAATTTAAGACTTCTATTCTCCTAGACTTTGTAAAAGGATGAAAAAGCAAGCTATAGACTAGAATAAACTATTTACAAACTACATTTCCAACAAAGGATTTATATCTAGAATATATAAAGAACTCTCAAAGCTCAAAAATAAAAAACAATTCAACTGAAAATGAACAACAGACACGAACAGACATGAACAGACATTTTATCAAAGAAGATATATGAATGGTACATGAAAAGATGTTCAATATTATTAGTCATAAGGGAAATGCAAATTGAAATAATGTAAGATATCACATCATCAGAAAAGCTGAATAAAAAATAGTGAAAATACCAAATGGTTGTAAGAATACTGAGAACGTACGTCTCTCATACACTGCTGGTAGAATGTAAAATGGTAGAACTTCTATGGAAAATAGTTGAGTAGTTTCTTAAAAATTCAAATACATGAAAGTTATGAATAACCTAGATAGCATATTGAAAAGCAGAGATATTACTTTGCCAACAAAGGTCTGTCTAGTCAAGGCTATGGTTTTTCCAGTGGTTATGTATGGATGTGAGAGTTGGACTGTGAAGAAAGCTGAACGCCGAAGAATTGATGCTTTTGAACTGTGGTGTTGGAGAAGACTCTTGAGAGTCCCTTGGACTGCAAGGAGATCCAACCAGTCCATACTAAAGGAGATCAGTCCTGAGTGTTCAATGGAGGGACTGATGCTGAAGCTGAAACTCCAATATTTTGGTCACCTCATGCGAAGAGTTGACTCATTGGATAAGACTCTGATGCTGGGAGGGATTGGGGGCAGGAGGAGAAGGGGACAACAGAGGATGAGATGACTGGATGGCATCACCGACTCGATGGACATGAGTTTGAGTGAACTCCGGGAGTTGGTGATGGACAGGCAGGCCTGGCTTGCTGTGATTCATGGGGTCGCAAAGAGTCGGACGTGACTGAGCGACTGAACTGAACTGAACTGAACTGAAGTGAACTAAAGTGTGAGTTGAGTGCAACTGTGTGGTAGTTTGAGCATTCTTTGGCATTGCCTTTCTTTGGGATTGGAATGAAAACTGACCTTTTCCAGTCCTGTGGCCACTGCTGAGTTTTCCATATTTGCTGGGATACTGAGTGCCACACTTTCACAGTGACATCTTTCAGGATTTGAAATAGCTCAACTGGAATTCCATCACCTCTACTAGCTTTGTTCCTAGTGATTCTTCCTAAGGCCCACTTGACTTCACATTCCAGGATGCCTGGCTCTAGGTGAGTGATCACACCATCGTGATTATCTGGGTCGTGAAAATCTTTTTTGTACAGTTCTTGTGTGTATTCTTGCCACCTCTTCTTCATATCCTCTGCTTCTGTTAGGTCCCTACCGTATCTGTCCTTTATTGAGCCCATCTTTGCATGCAATGTTCCCTTGGTATCTCTAATTTTCTTGAAGAGAACTCTAGTCTTTCCCATTCTATTGTTTTCCTCTATTACTTTGCATTGATCGCTGAAGAAGGCTTTCTTATCTCTCCTTGCTATTGTTTGGAACTCTGTATTCAAATGGGTATATCTTTCCTTTTCTCCTTTGCTTTTCGCTTCCGGTCTTTTCACAGCTATTTGTAAGGACTCCTCAGAGAGCCACTTTGTTTTTTGGCATTTCTTTTTCTTGGGGATGGTCTTGATTCCTGTCTCCTGTGCAATGTCAACTGTACATTGGAGACAATTGTACTGTATCGTGTACTTGGCAATTTAGACAGTTCAAAATGGTGTGGGAAACTCAGGAATGAGCAATCTTTGTTTCCATCAAAAGCCACAATACTCGAGGAAAAGACAGACATCAAATTAAGAACTTAAGAAAAATTTAATGTGTGTGTTTGTGTATAAATGCATGTTTTGTAAAGTAAGAGAAATAAACATACTAACATACAAACAAGGATCTTTTCTCCAATTTAATAAATGGACATTCACCCCATTTATTTGAACATGTTCCAATTTCAATCGAAGTATTGAGGAACAATTCTCTATACACAACGAAAGAACACCCAACTTGTTGATTGTGAACAATAATAAGCAAATTTGAAGTAACCCAAATTCTGCAATTTCTCTCCTGGCATCCTTAGCTCAATACCATATATTATTTCATTCAAAGCATTCATTTTGATTTCACCAAACATCAGTACAGGAATGAACCTGAGGCAGGCTTGAAGCCTGGGTCTGCTGAAAGATGCTTTACCTAGGAAATGTCTGTCAACTCATCCAGTCCCACAAAGAACACTCAAAAATGTGGTGGGGTTACCTGCTCCAATTATTTGCTCCCACTAAAAGCTGGCAAGCTGATCCAAAGTTCCTGGATCAGAGACAGGAGGGTGTCATCAGCAGACAAGTCCTTGTAAGGATCTAAGAATCCTTACTTCTATTTGCAAGTGTGTTGTGTTGATTGCTGAATTTCCATATCCTTTGCTATTACAGACACTTTACACTCTGAGACTGTCAGGAGACTCTGTCAGTGGCATCAGTGTCCTGATATGACGACCAAGCCAACTATCCCCGACATGACTTCACATCACCAGAGCTTTCTCTTACTCATCTAGGTGCTCTCCCTAGAATGAGTGAAATTCAAAAAAATGCAGTCTCACTGCCAACAAAATGTCTAGCCTATATGGGCATGTTTGAAGAGAGGACAGAGACAGCTTACCACACCACCATTATGAAAGCCCCAGGAGCCCACAATGAGAGATGCAAATTCATATGAAACAAATACATCGTCTTTCTAGTACTTTCTCTCTAGGGTCACTTAGAAATGAAATTTGGAATAGAGTTAACACTTGTGGATCACCTATTCTGCATCGTGCATTGTGCTAGCTACTTAAATCTCTCATTTAATCCTAAAAGCCATTCAAAGTATTTTTGTTATTAGTGCCTTTTCACAAATATTTTCACAAAGATGTTGAAGTGAACTGAATTGACTCAGTCGTGTCCAACTCTTTGCAACCCCATGGACTGTAGCCTACCGGGCTCCTCTGTCCATGGGATTTTCCAGGCAAGAGTACTGGAGTGGGCTGCCATTTCCTTCTCCAGATCACAGAGATGTTAGGTGACTTAATTTCAAAGTCTGAAAGCTACTACGTGAAAGAGGCAAAAGTTAATCCCAAATCAGTATATAAATCTTTATGACTTATTTCTTACAACTCTATTTGCTTTCCAAAGGAGTTATACTGACTTAAAATGATACCAGAACCAAAGATATTTCTCCTTCATTTTTTTGGTGAGAGAACTGGGTAGTTTTAATACCCAACAGGGACTACCATGGAGAAGGAAATGGCAACCCACTCCAGTGTTCTTGCCTGGAGAATCCCAGGGACAGGGGAGCCTGGTGGGCTGCCGTCTATGGGGTCGCACAGAGTCAGACATGATTGAAGTGACTTAGCAGCAGCAGCAGCAGGGACTACCATGCCAGGAACCAAATTCCTATATTAAATCAATACCCATTTTCATATACCCAATCTAACAGTCTATACCAAATCTCTACTTACCAGTTAGACTTTGTGTAGTCAGTGGAAGAGCAGAAATATTTTATTCAACCTCTACAATATTTTCAAGTATTTGGACTATACAAGTTGCCCTCTATGTTTCAAAATCTATGAATAATCATCTTTCTACAAAATTTCCCAGATTTACGTTAGTTTACTTGGAAGTACTAAACCTTTGAATTTTACTATAAAATGAAGATTCCAAAACAAGTAGTATTCAATTTGCTGAAAGCACTGTAACAAAGGATTAAAGACTAAAATTAAAAAAAAAAAAAAACTTTAAATTCTATGTACTATGTAGCTACATTAATTTTAGAATATGAGAAAATGGTAAAATCTATCACTTTAAGAGAACTTACTCCAAAAGTACTGTGCCAAGTACTTTATAAACGCTTCATTTTATATCTTCCAAAGTGTTAACTCTATTTTACAAACAAAGTGACAATGGTAAGAAAGCTCAAGTAACTTGCCCAAAGTAATACAGATAGAAAGTGGTAGCTGCTGCTGCAGTTTATACAATTCCAAAGCTTTTACCTCTTATTGTCACAGTTTATTGCCCCCTAATTCTGATCTGGTAAACATATCTTTGTCTACAATTCTAAAACCATTACTGAAACACATACAAAATTATTTAAACCTATTATTAACTATATCCATTAATTTGTC
Source organism: Bos taurus (assembly GCF_002263795.3). Classification (NCBI taxonomy): domain Eukaryota; kingdom Metazoa; phylum Chordata; class Mammalia; order Artiodactyla; family Bovidae; genus Bos; species Bos taurus. Next base: position 489,195 of record NC_037332.1, read on the forward strand.
ATAGCTTCTAAAGTAAAATAATTAAAAAGTGCCTAAAGAATTATCATTAGAAAAATTCAAGTAAGGCAACAGATTTTCATGAAGTCCTGAGAGGTCAAGAACAGATAATTCACACAACAAAACCTTTATCACTGCTTGGGAGTTACTGTTCTTAAACTGATGTAAAGATAGTAAGACCAGGATACCATCTTAAGTATTTAAGACAATGTAAATACTGTAAACCCACCAGCCTAAAGGCTGAACCAAAGAACCCATTTTCAAAATCACATTACCTTCAATATTTACAAAGTGAATTATGAATATTATTATTATAGTCTGCTCTTTAAAGTCTTATTATCAAATAACAGAAAGGATGTAACCATAACTTGGACAATTTAAACTTCTGAAAGGCTATTACTTCCTTGTTCCAATGTTTCAAAGTTCTTCATAAAAGAATAGTATCTGAAAACTAAGATGAGTAACATTCCCCAAACATGAGATCTTCAATCATATCAGAGTCTGAACCTAAATACATAAATACTAAATACTAAAAACTTTTTAATGTACAAGATGCAGTTAAAAATTACGTATTAGTTTTTCCTGTTGTTTATCAAACACATTCATTAGACTGATTAAAAGGGCAATACAAGAATAATTTTCTACAACATGACAAATAATAGATGAAGTCTTACCTCCAATGCTAAAACTGCCATCTGTTGGTCGTAATGATTCAGAAGATTGGGCATGAAGGCAGTGTTATAAGGCAAATCCTGGCACATCCTCAAGGTAATAGGCTCAAAGAAAACAAACTGTGCCCACCTATATGGCCCACAAACATAGTCAAGGGCCACAGATAGAAGATGATCCAACTCATAGCCATGCTTTCTCGATTAAATGGGATTCAGATGATCAGGCCTACTCAATATGTATTTTAGATCTTTGTACACCTGCAGGTCTCAGCTTGAAAGTACTTCTTCTATCTTACTGTTAAGTTCTTCAAACAGAATTACTCTTTGCACTGTCAGAGGTTTGTTAGCTTGGTCTCACAAAAGGCATTTGTTTTTGGTTTCACAATATGGGCAAATGACATCATCTTGCCTCTTCTTTTCATTTTATTACATCGGGCACCATTTGGCCAATGTGTCAAGTTGATCAACCACATTCCCAAACAACAGATTCCATCTTAGGAGAAGAGCTATTTCTTCCTTTGACTGAAATACCTGAAAAATAATTTTTTTTAAAAATGGGAGAAATTAGCAATTTCCTCTTAAAATATTACAGGCTTGATATTAAAACTTTGATTAGCTCAGTAAAGTTGCAGGATACAAAATCAGTATACAAAAATCAGTTGCGTTTCTACACACTAACAATCAGCTACTAGAAAGAGAAATTTTAAAATACTGCCTTTGGGACTTTCTGGTAGTCCAGTGATTAAAACTGCACACATCCTCTGCTGGAGCTCCAGTGCACTCCCTGGTGGATAACTAAAATTCCAAATGCCGGGTGTGTGGCTAACAACAACAACACAAACTTTAATGAGAGGTACAATACTGCCTTACAAATAAAATACACGGGTATTTCATAAAAAAATACTATAGTTTTTCTACCTTATCATTCTTGCTATAGATACACCAGAGAATCCATAAATAGCATTTAAAGGTACTATTTCCTCCCTCAGTTGTTTATATAACATAGTTTAATTTCCCATCTATAATGGTAGTTTTTCATTTGTCACAAGATATAATTCATCCATTTTGAGAAACTTGCATGCTGTTGTCCTAAATTTAATTTAAATATCTGCCACACTTAATAACAAGTTATTTAAATTTTATGATATACATTTTAATCATTCCATGATTCAGCAGATGGTATCTGTGAAAGATGTAAACTATAAAGAAATCAAAAGATAAGGATTCAAGCCTCTTCCCAACTATGTGAATCACTTAACTTCTCTGAGCTCAGAATTTTCCTTTCTAAAAATTCCACCTCCCTACCAAAGATGGTATATGAGTGAATTATAAAATAATGTACTCTATAAAAGGTAAAGCAACATCAAACTTTAGGTAGTTTTATTACTGAATTACAACATACACAAAGATTTACTTCTATCAACCAATACTGAACTGGCAAACAGAAGATTCTAAAAGTAGTATCAGGACATTTTCCCAACAATGTTCATCCTTTTAGATAGTACAAAATTTTAGTACATAGATAGAGAAAACGTTTGACCAACAAATGCTTCATTACACACAGTCAGGCTGCAGAGAGGAGTCAACCCTAGAAAGTTACAGCGTGGGATATGAATGATTTCCAGTTAAGAGTTTCTACCAAGTTTCAGAGTCTGATTTGACACTGCCTTTCCTGGGGGCTTCCCTGGTGGCTCGGACAGTAAAGAATCCGCCTGCAATGCTAGAGACATAGGTTCAATCCTTGGGTTGGGAAGATTCCCTGGAGGAGGAAACGGCAACCCACTCCAGTATTCTTGCCTGGAGAATTGTATGGACAAAGGAGCCTGGCAGGCTACAGTCCATGAGGTCGCAGAGAGTTGGATGCAACCTTCACATTCACTTTTTTCTAGGGACAAAAATATGCATCTCTCTTGGGGCTGGAAGGGTAGGCAGAGTGGAAGGCAGGATTGGTAGGAAAAAAACATATTCTAAAACTATCATACTTCCATTTGGTTTTGTAACAATGCTAAGTCTGCTTTTGTTTTTCTTTCACGGATGTCAAATATTTCTGTTTGAAGTACACAACCTCGGCTGGGAAAACATGAGAAAGTCAGGTCAGAAATTCTCAGAGACCCAGGTTAACAGGACAACTCAAATAGATATTAGGGCCTGTGACAGCTTAGACCTTGAGAACTTGAACCGGCCTGGCTAAAGCAGAGAAAGAAACTGTCCTTTGCGCACTACCAATGATAGGGACCTCTGCATCCCAAGCTTTAATTACTGAGCAGAAAAAACTATTTGGAGAAAGCAAAGCATGGCTCAATCTTCCCAATTTCTCCCCCAAGCATATGGTCTTGAGTAGAAGAAGGGAAAAGGAGAGTCTACCTTAGGAATTAGAAACACCAAAGTTACAAGCAACCTCTGCCCCAAATGCTTCATCTCTCTAATACGGAAATCTCTAAATCAGAAATATTTGTTAAAGCTTCTTGGCCTGCCATATTTTTTCCTCCTTCAAGCTGGGCCCAGAAATGTGATGTCTGGCTATGGAAAAGATATATTAAACAAAGTCATGTATATTTAAGCTTAATTATCATGCAGCATGGTAACAATTATGCATATCATTAAATGTGTCAAATAAGCCCTGAAAGCTTTATTTGGCTACAGTACCAAACATCCATATAAGTTCCATTTTTGTAGTTTGCTCCTTATGTAGCATATTCATCTGCTTGCAACTTAAAAAAAATTAGAGGGAACATTGCTCCCTACTGAATATGTGTATAACAATGAAAATTTCAAAATTTTCATTTAGACTATTTTTCAAGCAGTATGGGTTCCAAATTTATGGTTCAAAGAAAATGACCATACAAAACTTGAGGAAGAAACAAAGTAATATGGAGTTTTTTAAACTAGATGAGAAACCCCCTTATACTTCTGTCTACTCTATTTTATTTTTCTCTCAGTTATTCTTTTTGCTTCATTTACAAACAATGCTTCTCACAGACTTACAAAAGTGCTTTCCTTTATATACTTTAACATTCCAATTTCCATCTATCAAAACATTTTTGTAAAATTATTGTTAGGTTGGGGTAGCATAAAACTTTAATAACATTAAGACTGTAGCTTATGATTATTAAGATAAATAAGAAAAAACAGTAGAATGCCATGAGACAAGAAAAATAGGAACAGTAAAAATATTAAGGAATTCACATTTCTTCCAAATCAGAGGTTCCCTAATTTTAATGTGCAGCAGATTCATAGAAACCCCATAGGTCTAAGAAATCCAAACCTCTGGAAAATGAATGATATACATGCATTCTAACAATTATCTCGGTACTGATCTGTAAGTCATATTTTGAGAAATGCTACCCTAAAACAGAATAACTTAAAATAGTACAGGATATTTGCACATAATTATGTGCTTAGTGAAAGTAATATATAAATGAATTTTTTAAAAAGCAGATAAAGAATACTACCTTAATAGAAAAATGGAAAAAAACATAAATTTACAAAAGAAATACAAATGGCCAACAAACATATGAAAAGATATTCAACTTTACTAATTAAAAGCATACAAACATGATATATAACATTTTTGCCAATCAGATGAGCAAAGTAAGAATAACAGAACACAGTATAGGAGAGGGTGCAGAAAAAAGAATATATTCAACATTCCAACACTTGGAAATACTTTTTTTTTTTTTTTTTAGCTGTCCCACATGGCTTGCAGAATTTTAGTTCCCCAAACAAGGACTGAACCCAGGCCAGGGCAGTGAAGTGTCTAACCACTAGACCACCAGGAAATTCTCCATTTTCAAATACTACTGGAGGAAAAGCAAACTAGTTGGTATTTCAAAAAAATAACTATGAACATCAAAAGCCCTTAAAATGTATATAATTTGATTCAGCAGACCTATTCTACAATTTATTCTAAGAAAGTAAACACAAGTACACATGATGTATAACTGAAATGTTAGTACAAAAACCCAGAGACAATCTGAAAGTCTGCCAATAAGGAATTGGTTAAACTAAGGTACAACCAACACATAATACACTCACTAAAAATGATGAGCAGGATCTGTATATACTGACTTGAAAAGACAGTAACAATACAATAAGTGAAAAATAAAATTTTAAATGGTTTACAAAACAGCATATAGTCTCCCACTTTTGTCAAAAATATACATACATGGAACAGAATAAAACTACCTGAATTGTCTAAAAATACAATATTATAGGAACTTCCCTGGCAATCCAGTGATTAGGACTCCACACTTTTTTGTCAGGGAGCTTGAGTTTGATCGCTGGTCAGGGAATTAAGGTCCCACAAGCTGCACAGTGTGGCCAAAAAACAAAAACAAAACAAAAGAGTAGTAAAGTATTATAAATGCTGAAATGTTATTTTAAAATCTGTGGCATGTTATTTGTGTGTGGGAAAATTAAGTGTGCTGAATCTATAAACGTGTGCTGACAATATTACTATTTGAATCAATGATTTCCTGGCTGTTGATTAAATAACAAGCCAAGGGACACAAAAATACCCTACTACAGGTAACAAGAAAAGCAAAAAAAAAAATTATGATAAACTTAGAATGGGTCAAAAATTGATTTTCAATACTGAAAAAAATCAGATCACCTCTCAGCTGAACCAAATATTATGCACAGTTAAAAAAAAAAAAAAACTTTTGATATATATTCTAAATTGCTTTTCAATGACATAATGAAATAAATGCTTCTAATCAGGATCACTTGAGTACGGATAGCAACATTCCTTTTTCCTACGAGAACCATCCTTGAAGAAGCTGCAAGTTTCAGACAGCAGGACACAGAAGATTGAGGAAACCAGGAAATACTGACAAAATACAGCAACCGATCACATGAAGGTTAAAAGATTTTTTTCTTTTTGACACTGTATCTTTTACTATAGGAATCTGCAGAATCTCAGCTGAATAAAGGGAATTGCTGGAGTAACTGAAGGGAACAGTCTCAGGTGCCAAGGACCAGTAAAAATTAAGGGATTTGGCAACAGTTTTTCATGCCCTAACCCTAAGAAAAGAGACATTCACTTCTTTACAGAGCAATATAAGATATGTGGAAAACTAATTTCCGATTAAGTGACCTGATGACTATTTCATCAGAAAACAAAAAGGACTGGATACATTTAACCCTACACTTTAATTTTTATCAATATGTAACATCAGGAATCTGATATTTCCCAATTTACCAGTTCTCTTTTGATGATAAAAAGTTCAGTTCAGTCACTCTGTCATGTCCGACTCTTTGCAACCCCATAAATCGCAGCACGCCAGGCCTCCCTGTCCATCACCAACTCCCAGAGTTTACCCAAACTCATATCCATTGAGTCGGTGATGCCATCCAACCATCTCATCCTCTGTCGTCCCCTCCTCCTCCTACCCCCAATCCCTCCCAGAATCAGGGTCTTTTCCAGTTAGTCAATTCTTCGCATGAGGTAGCCAAAGTATTGGAGTTACAGCTTCAGCATCAGTCCTTCCAATGAACACCCAAGACTGATCTCCTTTAGGATGGACTGGTTGGATCTCCTTGCAGTCCAAGGGACTCTCAAGAGTCTTCTCCAACACTACAGTTCAAAAGCATCAACTCTTCGGCGCTCAGCTTTCTTCACAGTCTAACTCTCACATCCAAACATGACCACTGGAAAAACCCATAGCCTTGAATAAACGGACCTTCATTGGCAAAGTAATGTCTCTGCTTTTGAATATGCTATCTAGACTGGTCATAACTTTCCTTCCAAGGAGTAAGCGTCTTTTAATTTCATGGCTGCAGTCACCATCTGCAGTGATTTTGGAGCCCAGAAAATTAAAGTCTGACACTGTTTCCACTGTTTCCCCATCTATTTCCCATGAAGTGATGGGACCAGATGCCATGATCTTAGTTTTCTGCATGTTGAGCTTTAAGCCAACTTTTTCACTCTCCACTTTCACTTTCATCAAGAGGCTTTTGAGTTCCTCTTCACTTTCTGCCATAAGGGTGGTGTCATCTGCATATCTGAGGTTATTGATAATTGTCCCTGCAATCTTGATTTCAGCTTGTGCTTCTTCCAGCCCAGCGTTTCTCATGATGTACTCTGCATGTAAGTTAAATAAGCAGGGTGACAATATACAGCCATGACGTACTCCTTTTCCTATTTGGAACCAGTCTGTTGTTCCATGTCCAGTTCTGTTTAATTTTTATCAATGTGTAACATCAGGAATCTGATATTCCCCAATTTACCAGTTCTCTTTTGATGTTAAAAAGTAAAAGCCCCTAAAATAAGTTGAGTATTTGTCCTGAAGAACAGCACTAAAGGGGATGCAATCTTGGAGGACTGTCTTCAGAGGCTGGCTAAAAAGCCAGACCCAAAGAACTCAGGTGGGAAAAGCAAGAGATGGCAACTGTGAAGAGGGAAGAAAGCAGGCAGAATCCCAGAAGAGACAATGACAAAAGTGGGCCCTGGGGGCTTGTCAGCAAAGCCCTGCAACAAAAGATGTTAGCAATTCTATTCCAATTCACACTTTCTGTACAGAAAGTGATTCCTTTCATCTTTCTCAGCTTAGATTTACTTATCTGGACACACTATACATGTACGTAACATTTTGCATTTCCAATTCAGAAATTAAAGGTTGCCTCAAACACACTGGCTACAATGGGAACAGGAGGATATTCTTTTGTCTTCTTTCAGAGTTTTCGAAGACTGCATTATAAGAATTAGCAATCACTACCTCTGAAGCTTCTTCTCTCAAGGAAATTATCATCTTGTTAGACAGCAAAGTACACACTGAGAGCATATCACTGCTCAAAGTGCTAGATTCCTTTTCCTAAAACTCATGTGGGTTTTGGCCTTTTGTTTTCAATATCTTATTTAAAAAATAAATTCATTCTCAGGATACTGTTTTCTGGTTGCTAAAGTGTATATAGCTCCATATTTAATTCATCGGAGAAGGCAATGGCAACCCACTCCAGTACTCTTGCCTGGAAAATCCCATGGGTGGAGGAGCCTGGTAGGCTGTAGTCCATGGGGTCGCACAGAGTCGGACACGACTGAAGTAACTTAGCAGCAGCAGCAGCAGCCTAGTTGTTTTTTCTTAAACTTTATTCACAGCGCATTCCTTGGATCCCCCAAAACTGTTGCTAGTTCTCAGCATAACAGATTGTAACTCAAAGATAGATTCATCATTTCTGATGCAACAGTCAGTTAAAACTAATTTCTAGTCAAAGAGGAGTTGTTGCTCTTCAAACATTCATTCCTAACCTTCTGGAAATGCCACTACTAAAAACCTTCACTTCTTTCGTCAAGATACTGTGACCCTTCTTCTCCCAAATCTATACTGAACAATTCCTCTCATACATATTTCAAAGTCTTGCTTTTCATTTGCACTACTGCTTTTTTTGGGCAGCTGCAGCTTTAAACGTCTCTAATTCTAGAGATTTAGGGGTTTATAATAGCCAGGACATGGAAGCAACCTACATGTCCATCAGCAGGTAAATGGATAAGAAAGCTTTGGTACATATACACAATGGAGTATTACTCAGCCATTAAAAAGAATACATTTGAATCAGTTCTAATGAGGTGGATGAAACTGGAGCCTATTATACAGAGTGAAGTAAGCCAGAAAGAAAAACACCAATATAGTATACTAACGCATATATATGGAATTTAGAAAGATGGTAACAATAACCCTGTATATGAGACAGCAAAAGAGACATAGAACAGTCTTTTGGACTCTGTGGGAGAGGGAGAGGGTGGGACGATTTGGGAGAATGGCATTGAAACATGTATAATATCAAATATGAAACGAGTCACCAGTCCAGGTTCGATGCACGATACTGGATGCTTGGGGCTGATGCACTGGGACGACCCAGAGGGATGGAAAACCAATACAATACTGTAAAGTTAAAAAATAAAAAAAAAACTTGAGGCTAACACTGCTCTTCACTGTGGAAGAACGTAAAGATGCAGTAAGAACTGTTTCCTATCACATGTCTCCTGAAGAAAATAAAGTCAACAGCAGTCTAACATCAACAAACCAACATGCTCAGAATAAATTTTCAGTATGAAATCTCGTAGTTTTACTAACACATACGAAATTTAAGTTGGGGAGAGAGATTTTTTGCCTGTCAAGTGGGCAACAGAGGACTTACAGTGATTTTAAAACCCCCCTCTTTGCCCAATGATGACGTGCTCACAACACTGTACTATACAAAAAAAGAACATGCACTTTACTATTTACCTTCCCCTCAAGCCTCCCTACTTCAAATATCTCAATCATGGCTGGGGATCTCTCTAGAAAAATCCACCTAAATGTTCAAGCCAAAATAAAGCTCAGAGGAATACAGTACCTAAGATGAAAAAAGGGATGAAAGAACCTATAGTCCTTTCTTCCTCTATTAATAGGGCACTGGTAGATTTAGGAGAGATGTAGAGCCAGGGAATATTAGTGGATGAGAAAAAAAAAAAAAACGGAGGAGGAGTTAAGAGAAGGTAAGACGACAGGTTTTACTAATTGTTGAGGTCCTTTAATGGACCAGAACGTGGTGGTCTGGAGTCGACAATAAGAAAGTAAAGGAGAGAAAGAGGCTGACAGTCCTTGGTTTACACAGAAAGCCAATAAAGCCCCTGGCATGGGGCTCACTATGTTCACGGAGGCCTCAGGAGCCCTCTCAATGGGGTGAAGGTGCACAGTGCCTTCTCGAGAGGGTCTTAAAAGCCCGGGCAGGAAAGTGAACTCAGAGGGCTTCTGTGATCCAAAGAAATAGCCTGAGAGAGAGAGAGAGAAAGACACGGGGACCAGAGCTCTGATGGAGCAAAGGTGTTTTAATTAACATGGTGCTGGCATACATATTGTCTTACAAGGTAGTTATTCTCAGCAAAGATAAAGATTAAAATTCCAGACTTACAAAACATAGGTGATCCATATTAAAGAGAGAGAGAGTTGTGAACAATCACTTTTACCATATGGTTCACAAGAAGGAAGAGGGTACTTATAGCCGTATAGAAAAACTAATGAAGGAAATGCCTGGATTCCTCAGCCCCCAGGAGAGGCTTGCCTCTCCTCGAATTCCTGACAGATCCAAAACAGTACACAGGAAGCCTCCAGTTAAATGCTTCCTGACAACTACTTACCTTATTTTCCTGAAAGCTTCAAAGCATTTGGGGGGAGGTGGGTCGAGGAGGAACCTGTTATTTCACTAAATAAAAGGCAACACTGTAAGAAGAATCTCAATTATCTTTTATTCTCAGCTCTATCCTTGCAAGCTTGCCCACTTAAGCTTTTACATCACTTTCCTATCTTATTACCTCTATGTTGTGGTTTGGTACTTGAAACAAACACTTTTTTTTTTTTTTTTTCCTTCTTATGGAGGAAAAAGAAGATACTGATTTGCTTAAAAATACGGATGGAAAGCATTATCTTGAGGAGTAAATGGTTCTTAAAAACAGAACTTGGAGAAGGCAATGGCACCCCACTCCAGTATTCTTGCCTGGAAAATCCCATGGATGGAGAAGCCTGGTAGGCTGTAGTCCAACTACGGATTTATCTACCCCTTTTCAGCACACCACTAAAAGCTAAAAGGCGGCTCAAGAGGGAGGTAACATCCCCCTTGTCAAGTCTTTGTTTCCTTGCTCCTGCGGTATTGGCTTTACCAAGTAACCCAATTCCCGTACATAAACATTACAGGTCTCTCCAAACTACTTCTATAAAATAAGATCTTGTTTGACCAACCGTATAGAGCAGTCATTTATTTCTATAGCTGCTGGTCTGCTCTGCTGCTCTGTCTGCCTACACTCGGAAGGGAACCAAAATTTAAAATTTCATTTATTCTGGGCCAAAAGCCAGACATTTTGTCCTTCCTAGATATTTTCCAACTTCGAGTTGACTCCTCTGCCTAAATTAGTGGCATTTGCTTTTGTTCTTTTAAGAAAGAAAGAAAAAAACACCCCTTTTTCTCTTATTGAGTAAGGCATCTAATTCTGAAAAAGGCCTCTAGGAAGATGTTAAAAATGTCTTGAAATGTTTAACAGCACCTTATTTCAGAGGGTATGGATGAACCTCCCCACGTTACCCCAGGGCAAACACACGGAGCATCCAAGGGGGCAGAGGGGGAAGCCTCGAGGAGGAATATGCAGACTTTGCAAAGCTGATGGGAGGGAGGAGAGGGGACAATTTTCAGGAGTAGAAACGGGAAGCAGTCCAGAAGCCCCGACGCCCCCGCGCCTCCGCACCCAGCCCTCGGTGCATTGTCCTCCCGGCCAGCGGTCGCGTGCTCCACCCACAGCCCCCAGCGGCCCGGGAGCGCCACACGCCCCCGCGGCGCCGACCGAGCCCCAGGGCTGCGCCTAGCGCAGAGCGCAGGCGCGGGCTCGGGACCGAGAGGGTTAACCCAGTCCGCGCGCATCGGTCCGCCTCAGCGCCCAGCCCCAAACTCGGGCTCCCCCGCCGGCCCGCAGCCCACCCCGAGAAAGCCCCGAGACACCCCTCCACAGCGCGGCGCCCAAGGCTTTTGTTTTGGCGGCGACGAGAATAACGATCCCTGAGGAGGAGGTGCCGCGGCTGCTGGTGGCTCTTTGGCACAGGGTTAGACCGAGGAGCGGGCAGCCGCGGCGGCATCTCCTCAGTCCCCACTCCCGAGCCCTTTTCCCGCTGAGCCTGACGGGAAGGGGCCTGCACGACCCGGGGCTCACCTCACACCGCGGGGCCGGGCTCCCAGGGGGCTGAGGCGCCGGCCGGGGGCGGCCTCAGATCCATGAGGTAAAGGGAGCCAGCGAGGACCGCCGCCGTGCGCCTCGGAGGTACAGCGATCTTTGGCGATCGCCGGGGCGCGCGGCCCGGCGCGGGGGGCGAGGAGCATGCGCACGCACGTACGGCGCAGGCGCGCTGCGCACGCTCGACAGAGTGCTCCAATTTTGAGCCCAGCTTTTGGATACCCGTCTGCAGGTTTCGTTGTTCTTTACCTCGCCCCGAGGCTGATGCCTGGCCCTGTCCTGCTCCGGCGGAATCGTTCCAAGCTCTGGAAGCTTTTCTTAAATGCCGGCAGTCCCCTTTGCAAAGCTCTCCCTCCCTTCCCTGCTGAGACAGTGCAGCGACTCTCATCACTCAAGCCTGGAACGCTATTATTGCGAGACCACCAAAACCTGTTTCGAGAACCAGCGTGCCCCATGGGGACCCGGGGATTGGAATTGGTTAAGAGGCGGGTGCTGAGAGTGGTACTGGGTGCAGATAGAGGTAGTCAGCTTTCATATTGCAGAGCTCCAGGGTGAAGCAGCAGAGCAGATACCCTCTTTACCAACACCCACTTTAGTGAGCAGGTGGGGCTTGAGGTTATTGGTGGCATTCCCCATCTTCTGTTCTTTGGGAAATGTTTCTTCTCTCTTTTTCTTCATAAGTAATTTTTTTTTCTACATAAGCTATTTCAGAACTTAAATATTCCTTAGAAATCATCTAAACCTAGCCTCTCATTATTCAGACGTGGAAAAGAACTGTCCAGAAAGGTTAAAAAGACTTAGCCAAAGCCAGGCAGCGTTTTAACAGCTGGGTCTGGATTCACTCATTCCAAGCCAAAGCTGTTACCTTTGCCTCCATCATTTTACCTACCTTCCTTTCTCTTCCTTTTCCTCCCTTTTCAGCCTAGACTTCACAGGCATCATTTTGTTCTATGGTAGCATACAGGACTTAAAGAAATACTTTGATCTTGTAGCATAGTATGACTGTACTTAACGTTATTCAACTGTACACTTGGTTAAGATGGTGTATTTTAATATAATCTTCTTTCTGAATCTTTGCCACCCCATGTTAGGAGACTGACCAAAAACAGCTATATAATCTGTGGTTTGTCCAAACCCTTGGGACACATCTCTGTGGCATCTTTAATTATAGGCAGCTATTTTATACAAAGAAAAGTGGAAGTGTTAGTCCCTCAGTCGTGTCCGACTCTTTGTGATCCAATGGACTGTAGCCCACCAGGCTCCTCTGTCCATGGACTTCTCCAGGCAAGAATACTGGAGTGGATTGCCATTCCCTTCTCCAGGGGATCTTCCCGACCCTGGGGTGGAACCCAGATCTCCTGCATTGCAGCCAGATTCTTTACTGTTTGAGCCACCAGTGAAACAATCTTTTTTACAGGTGCTCCCTAAATGATAATAAATACTGAGCTTAGACAGTCATAAATATAGTTTAACATCAGAAGATGAGCTATGGGAATTGCATTATAAAAGGGATCTGAAATGACATTTTCAATTTCATTGATAAATACTAATGCAGTAATACTTTTTTAAAAAAAAAAGTAAGGTTGATCCTTAGGCTGATTCTTATAAAGTCATTGTGTCTTGTGGAGCCAACCCTGCCTCTACTGAGGGTGAGTGAAGCAGCTAAGAGCATTTATGAAAATCAGTGTGGACCTGCTTCAGGCACTTCTAGATCCCTTGTACCTTCAGACCCTCTAGAGATGTGCTGCTCTCACATTTTTATGCAATTTACACATGGTCTTGTGAAAACTGTCAGGCATAGAACATATTTTGGCTCCTAGTGGGAGGTGGGAATGATGTAGAAATTATCATTGAATGTATCATCATGATCACATCTCAGAAATAGACCACTGAGTGAAAGAAGCAAACTACAAAGTACGTAAATTATGATAGCTCTTTAAAACAGTCACACTGTTTATAAGGCCAAGCATGTATATATAATAAGCATAAAAAGTGGACAAGTAGGCAGCACACTAATTTCATGACAGTGGATGCCTCTAGGCAGGCAGGGTGGGAAATGAGATCTGGGCAGCATGTAAAAGAGGCTTCAACTGTTAATCACACACAGGAAACAAAATGTTAACATGTTAAAAAAATCTCTGCAGGGAGAAAAGGGTGTTTCTTAGGCAAGTCTGTAAACTTTTCTTTATGGTTGAAATGTTTCCTTTAAAAATAATGTTGAGGGGCTTCCCTGGTAGTCCAGTAACTAACATTCCACCCTCCCAATGCAGAGGACCTAGGTTTAATCCCTGGTCTGGGAACTAGTGAAAGACAGGGAAGCCTGGCGTGCTGCAGGGTTTCAGAGTCAAACATGACTTAGCGACTGAAGAACAACTGGGAACTAGATCCCACAAACTTCAGCTAAAGATCAAATATCTTGTGTGCTGCAACTAATATGCAGTGCAGCCAAATAAATATTTTTAAAAGGAATTTTTAAAAATTTTAAATGAAAGTAATGTTAAATTTTCAAGGACATTGAGCCAATGTGCTCACCGCGAACACAATGTGAATGGTGGTGTTCATTGGGGGATCAGTAGTCACACTGATGAAGGGCTGAACAAGGAGAGGTCCAGAGGATGCTAGATGAGAGGATCAATGAAAGGGACCTTATTTTCAGGGATAAAAATATTCAGATCTAGCAGGAATAAAGTGTCAGACTCTCTTTAATCCCATCTTTCTTTCATTCAATGTTATAACCACCAATAGAAAGTCTTTAATGAGGAGGAACTTCACCGAGACCCAACAGTCTCCAAGAGAGTTGTTAAAACTGGTCTTTTTCTGGATGAACCCATTTTGAAACCATCCATGTTAACTGGTAATACATGGTAATTTAGTATTGCATCTACTTATCTCTCCCAGGCCTCCACCCCTGCAAAAGTCTTTGTTTATTCATTTTACTTACAACCTGATCATAAAACATACAGCCATACTTAAAACCACTGGGCTGGAATTCAGACAACATAAGTTCTAATTTCAATTTGACCACTTTGATCCTTTGTCAACTCTAAAGAAAGCAGCAACCTCTATGCGCTTTACTTTTCATTTTCTTTTTAAATGGGAGATACACGAATGCTGCCTATTTCAAAACAATGAAACAATATAAACATAGGGTTTACATTTATTTACCTTGGAAGAGAGTACATTTTTATGTATTTTAGAGAACGTGAAATAATGAGAAAAGTCTTCTTTTTTTAATTTGGTTAGCTGCTGCCCATAAGAACTGTTTTACACTTCCCAGATGTCCCTTCTGAAATGTTTTTCTCCAGCATTAGTTTATAGTTCTATCACAGTAGTTATTTCTACATTGCATTTTCAAATCCTCATTAGATTTCTTTTTTATTCTTGCATTCTCACTCTGCCTCTCATTACATGGTAGATGCTTCATAAATTTAATTAATTAAATTAGACCAGATCATAAAATTTCCCAAATTTGGAGTTATCCTTATTCAGGCATGCCATCTGCTGGTTCCCTGGTGTATCTGTTAGTCGGCCTGAATTCCTTAACCCAATAAATTAAAATTCATGTTGAAGCATTGCTGAGTTTGTGTGTTGGGCAATTTTCCCACGTTCTTCCACTTCGTGTGTGCAGGTGCTATTCTTTCACTGAACCTCTCCAGAATTGTTTTTCCTGCAACTTGTTGGCCACTCTAAAAACCCGGAGAAACGGAGTTTATGTTTCAGAACCCTGGAGTGACCAGAACGAAGTGACCAGAACGGAGTGACCAGAACGAAGTAAGTGGGCATGCTCAGTAGGTTGGCTTGATTTGAAACATGCTTACGGCTTGAATGGGGGCATTTCATGCTATTTGTTTCAGGACTGGCTGCATCTTCGTCCTAGCATTATATTGAGAGATGGTGGTCTTTCCCACCCTCTGGGCACTCCCAATTTTCCTTTTTGTCCCTGCTCCCAATTTTGAAGCCAGCCCTCTAGGATGTCCCGGCCAATCAAGAGACCACGCATTGTTGCCTAAGAGACCCCGGATGCCAGTGAAAAGATTTATAGGTAGTGATTGGCCTACTGAAAGGGGTGGGGGCTAGACAGAGTCACAGAAACAGGAGCTATGGCAACTCCAGCGATAAAGGCTTGAAGAGAAAGATTTAAAGTGGTGAGAGCAGTGATCACTGCATGAAAAAGATGGAGACTCTTTTGAGAGCTCTTCTCTCAGGTCCTCTTGGGCTTCTCACGAGCCTTGGCAGTGACCCCAGGAATTACATTTTTGCTCTGTGTTACCAGTTAAATTACCAGGTGCATCATATATATGAAATTAACAACCAACAAATAATTACTTTTATGCTTATCAAAGCACTGCTGCTGCTAAGTCACTTCAGTCGTGTCTGACTCTGTGCAACCCCAGAGACGGCAGCCCACCAGGCTCCCCCGTCCCTGGGATTTTCCAGGCAAGAACACTGGAGTGGGTATCAAAGCACTAGGTCTTTGCACTAGGTCTTTGCATTGTCTTATAGTTTCTCTTTGTTTCCACCTAGTTGAATGTAAGATGAACTCATATTTAAATCTAACCATACCCTATTTCAGAGAAGGAAATGGCAACCCACTCCAGTATTCTTGCTTGGAGAATCCCAGGGACAAGGGAGCCTGGTGGGCTGCCGTCCATCGGGTCGCACAGAGTCGGACACGACTGAAGCGACTTAGCAGCAGCAGCAGTACCCTATTTCCTGATCATTTCCTGGTAATCTCTATTTCCTTCTCTGATGAAACTGCAGTGTACAATGGGTGAGCTGTGTATTAGTGGAGAAACTCAACCGTGTTCTGCTCTGTAAACGCCAAATAAAAACCCAATTATCCTGAGTCTAACCCCAATGCTTGGTTCCTAATGTTGAGTTGTACCTTCTTTGCCACTAGCTTTAATCCTTAAACCACTCACCTCCACTGTTGTGTTCATTCATTCCGCTGATTGAGACAAGGTTTTATTGAGCACCTACTGTGTACTACTGAGTTTAGGATTCAGGTGAGCACATTCAGAAAACCACATTAGCAGAGAAGCACCAGTTTTGTACCACATTCTCTGATCTGAAGTTCAGTGTGTCTGTACAGATAGTGCATGAAGGGAGAGGAAGGAGGATGAACCAAAAAGGTAAACTCATGGTGTACCTAGATTAGCACGCTAAGGATTCTGTAGCCATTATCGAGTCTCTGAAGGTTTTTGAGCTGAAAAATGACTAACAGACCTTTTAAAAAATACTTCCCTGAATAGAGTAGTGGTTAGCCAAAGTTGGGGAGTAGGGAAATGTGGAGATATTGATCAAAGGGTACAAACCTTCAGTTATAAAATGAATAAGTTCTAGAGACCTTATGTACAGCAGAGTGACTATGTGGTGATGGTGGTGGTAGTTTAGTCGCTAAGTTGTGTCCCACTCTTGCAATCCCGTGGACTGTAGCCCACCAGGTTCCTCTGCCCATGGGATTCTCCAGGCAAGAATACTGGAGTGGGTTGCCATTTACTTCTTCAGAGGATTTTCCTGCCCAGGGATCATGGCGATTATAGTTAATAAGAATATATTATATACTTGAAATTTGCTAGAAGAGTAGATCTCAAGGGTAATCACACACACAGAAGTGCACACATGCACACACACCCACACGTGCACACACACACAGTAACTATGGGAGGTGATGGATATGTTACATAGTTTGATTGTGGTAAGCATTCCACAGTGTGTACATATATTAAAACATCACCTTAAATATATACATCTTTATTTGTTAAAAAAAAAAAGCCCTCTTGTAGTAGACTGTAATCTCCATTATAGTCAAAACTTGTCTTTATACCTGTAATACAGACCTAATAAGTCTTTAGTGAAGTCGTGCAATGGTGACAGTATGAAGGATGGCTTTGAAGATGGGATTGGAGGTATGTAAACACTGGAACTTTACCAGAGGACCTATCCTTGCCTTTAAGCATGACACTAGAAGCACACACTGGGGGTAAGGGCCATAAGCCCTTCTTCTTCCCCTTTATCCAAAGAAAAATTAAAGGGGAACATGCAAGGACAGCCATTAAGGGGGAAGAGGTCATGAAAAAACAACAGCAAGGTTTGCATGTAGAAGGAGGGAAGGCAACTTGCTTTGTCTTGTAATTTTTTTGTATGTTGTATGAAAGTGTCTGAGTGGTCTATACTGTGAACCAGTGTGGGCATACAGATATGCACACTGCCCATCTTCTAGAGTGGACAGAGGAAAAAATTGTAAAAGGATAATGACAAAAACCAGGGCAGGATACCTCCATTTGCCTGCTTCAGTAAGACTATTACAAAGAGGGCTCTTTTTCTCAGCCAGGCCCATCTCCTGAAAACCAAACTTTATTCAAGTTGATTTGAAAAAAAAACCTAATTCAAATAATTTCTAGCTCTGAAGAACCAGGAAGAAAAAAAAAAAAAAAAAAAACAATGCAAAACCTTAGGGAGGCCCTGGAAAAGCTACTTTGTCCTAATCAGAAATCGTGCTTACAATCAGTCAGATTGTTTTCTACTCAAACTGGGAAAAGAGAGTTTTTGAGCTTACAACAGAAGTTTTTAACCTGGTATAAGCAAAATGTAATGTTAATATGCATTTTTCTAGGGAGAAGATTCATAGTTTTCATCATATCCTCAAAGAGTCTTATGGCCCTGAAAAAAATAAAAGATTAAAAACAATTGGTTTAAGGAATTCCCTGGTGGTCCAGTGGTTAGGACTCTGTACTTTAATTGCTGAGGGCCAGAGTCAGTCCCTGGTTGGGGACTAAGACTCTGCAAGCCGAGTGGCTTGGCCTAAACAGATTAAAAAAAAATAAAACACACACTCACACACACAAAAAACTTCAATCAGTTTAAATAGAAGAAACATCAAACATGAATAAATAGCAATAAAAAAGGAAATATGTGATTTTTAACTGAGCAGATCTAGACTCAGTGACCGTGCTTTATATATTTGCAGCTTATATTTGCAACCCCATGGACTGTAGCCCACCAGGTTCCTCTGTCCATGGGATTCTCCAGGCAAGAATACTGGAGTGGGCTGCCATGGCCTTCTCCAGAGGATCTTCCTGAGCCAGGGATCAAACCTGCATCTCTTATGTCTCCAGCATTGGCAGGCGGATTCTTTGCCACTAGCACCACCTAGGAAGCCCCTACAAGAAGACTCTAAGAACAGCTTAACAGTCTACTCAGAGCATCTACGGTACTTTGAATGATCACCTTGGGTGTAAAGCAAGGATAAGCCAGCATCAGTTACCTGGCCTAGCTTAGTCTCAAGACTGGGCAGGGGTAGGCCACCTTGATTAAGCAACCCAGAAGACCCTAAACACTGAGGGAAAAGTAATCCCTCATGGAAATTAGAGTGCTTTAAACCAATGAAGGCAGACATAGGGACTTCCCTGGCTGTCCAATGGTTAGAATTGGATCATAAAGAAGGTTGAGCATTGAAAAATTGATGCTTTTTAATTGTGGTACTGGAGAAGACCTTTGAGACTCCCTTGGACAGCAAGGAGATCAAATGAGTCAATTCTAAAGGAAATCAACCCTGAATATTCATTGGAAGGACTGATGCTACAGCTGAAGCTCCACAACTTTGGCCACCTGGTATGAAAAGCCGACTCCTTGGAAAAGACCCTGATGCTGGGAAAGATTGAAGGCAGGATGAGAAGGAAGGCAAGAGAGGATGAGATGGTTGGATGGCATCGCCAACTCAATGGACATGAGTCTGAGCAAACTCTGGGAGATAGTGAAGGACAGGGAAGGCTGATGTACTTCAGTCCATGGAGTTGCAAAGAGCTGGACACAACTTAGTGACAGAACAACGGCAGTCATGGTTAAGACTCAAGTTTCCATACAAGGGATGTGAGTTCCATCTCCAGGGGGAGAACTGACCTCCCACATGCTGTGAGGCCACAAAAATGAAGGCAGACATATACAGTACTGGGTGCAAGGTATATTTTCCCCAGTGTCAGTTCAGTTCAGTCGCTCAGTTATGTCCGACTCTTTGTGACCCCATGAATCACAGCACACCGGGCCTCCCTGTCCATCACCAACTCCCGGAGTTCACTCAGACTCACATCCATCGAATCAGTGATGCCATCCAGCCATCTCATCCTCTGTCGTCCCCTTCTCCTCCTGCCCCCAATCCCTCCCAGCATCAGAGTCTTTTCCAGTGAGTCAACCCTTTGCATGAGGTGGCCAAAGTAATGGAGTTTCAGCTTCAGCATCATTCCCTCCAAAGAAATTCCAGGGCTGATCTCCTTCAGAATGGACTGGTTGGATCTCCTTGCAGTCCAAGGGACCCTCAAGAGTCTTCTCCAACACCACAGTTCAAAAGCATCAATTCTTCGGCTCTCAGCCTTCTTCACAGTCCAACTCACACATTCATACATGACCACAGAAAAACCATAGCCTTGACTAGATGGACCTTTGTTGGCAAAGTAATGTCTCTGCTTTTGAATATGCTATCTAGGTTGGACATAACTTTTCTTCCAAGGAGTAAGCGTCTTTTAATTTCATGGCTGCAGTCACCATCTGCAGTGATTTTGGAGCCCAGAAAAATAAAGTCTGACACTGTTTCCACTGGTTCCCCATCTATTTCCCATGAAGTGATGGGACCAGATGCCATGATCTTCGTTTTCTGGATGTTGAGCTTTAAGCCAACTTTTTCACTCTCCTCTTTCACTTTCATCAAGAGGCTTTATAGTTCCTCTCCACTTTCTGCCATAAGGCTGGTGTCATCTGCATATCTGAGGTTATTGATATTTCTCTCAGCAATCTTGATTCCAGCTTGTGCTTCTTCCAGTCCAGCGTTTCTCATGATGTACTCTGCATAGAAGTTAAATAAGCAGGGTGACAATATACAGCCTTGACGTACTCCTTTTCCTATTTAGAACCAGTCTGTTGTTCCATGTCCAGTTGTAACTGTTGCTTCCTGACCTGCATACAGATTTCTCAAGAGGCAGGTGAGGTGGTCTGGTATTCCCATTTCTTTCAGAATTTTCCACAGTTTATTGTGATCCACATATTCAAAGGCTTTGGCATGGTCAATAAAGCAGAAATACATGTTTTTCTGGAACTCTCCTGCTTTTTCCATGATCCAGTGGATGTTGGCAATTTGATCTCTGATTCCTCTGCCTTTTCTAAAACCATCTTGAACATCAGGAAGTTCATGGTTCACGTATTGCTGAAGCCTGGCTTGGAGAATTTTGAGTATTACTTTACTAGCATGTGAGATGAGTGCAATTGTGCGGTAGTTTGGGCATTCTTTGGCATTGCCTTTCTTTGGGATTGGAATGAAAACTGACCTTTTCCAGTCCTGTGACCACTGTTGAGTTTTCCAAATTTGCTGGCATATTAAGTGCAGCACTTTCACAGCATCGTCTTTCAGGATTTGAAATAGCTCAACTGGAATTCCATCACCTCCACTAGCTTTGTTCGTAGTGATGCTTTCTAAGGCCCACTTGACTTCACATTCCAGGATGTCTGGCTCTAGATCAGTGATCACACCATTGTGATTATCTGGGTCATGAAGATCTTTTTTGTACAGTTCTTCTGTGTATTCTTGCCACCTCTTCTTCATATCTTCTGCTTCTGTTAGGTCCATACCATTTCTGTCCTTTATCGAGCCCATCTTTGCATGAAATATTCCCTTGGTATCTCTAATTTTCTTGAAGAGATCACTAGTCTTTCCCATTCTGTTGTTTTCCTCTATTTCTTTGCATTGATCACTGAGGAGGGCTTACTTATCTCTTCTTGCTTTTCTTTGGAACTCTGCATTCAGATGTTTATATCTTTCCTTTTCTTCTTTGCTTTTCACTTCTCTTCTTTTCACAGCTATTTGTAAGGCCTCCCCAGACAGCCATTTTGCTTTTTTGCATTTCTTTTCTATGGGAATGGTCTTGATCCCTGTCTCCTGTACAATGTCATGAACCTCATTCCATAGTTCATCAGGCACTCTATCAGATCTAAGCCCGTAAATCTATTTCTCACTTCCACTGTATAATCATAAGGGATTTGATTTAGGTCATACCTGAATGGTCTAGTGGTTTTCCCTACTTTCTTCAATTTCAGTCTGATTTTGGAAATAAGGACTTCATGATCTGAGCCACAGTCAGCTCCTGGTCTTGTTTTTGTTGACTGTATACAGCTTCTCCATCTTTGGCTGCAAAGAATATAATCAATCTGATTTTGGTGTTGACCATCTGGTGATGTCCATGTGTAGAGTCTTCTCTTGTGTTGTTGGAAGAGAGTGTTTGTTATGACCAGTGAATTTTCTTGGCAAAACTCTTAGTCTTTGTCATGCTTCATTCCGTATTCCAAGGCCAAATTTGCCTGTTACTCCAGGTGTTTCTTGACTTCCTACTTGTGCATTCCAGTCCCCTATGATGAAAAGGACATCTGTTTTTGGTGTTAGTTCTAAAAGGTCTTGTAGGTCTTCATAGAACCGTTCAACTTCAGCTTCTTCAGCGTTACTGGTTGGGGCATAGACTTGGATTACTGTGATATTGAATGGCTTGCCTTGGAAACGAATAGACCATTCTGTCGTTTTTGAGATTGCATCCAAGTACTGCATTTCGGACTCTTTTGCTGACCATGATGGCTACTCCATTTCTTCTGAGGGATTCCTGCCCGCAGTAATAGATATAATGGTCATCTGAGTTAAATTCACCCATTCCAGTCCATTTTAGTTAGCTGATTCCTAAAATGTCGATGTTCACTCTTGCCATCTCCTGTTTGACCACTTCCAATTTGCCTTGATTCATGGACCTGACATTCCAGGTTCCTATGCAATATTGCTCTTTACAGCAGCAGACCTTGCTTCTATCACCAGTCACATACACAGTGGGGTACTGTTTTTGCTTTGGCTTCATCCCTTCATTCTTTCTGGAATTATTTCTCCACTGATTTCCAGTAGCATATTGGGCACCTACTGACCTGGGGAGTTCCTCTTTCGGTACCCTATCATTTTGCCTTTTCATACTGTTCATGGGGTTCTCAAGTAAAGAATACTGAAGTGGTTTGCCATTCCCTTCTCCAGTGGACCACATTCTGTCAGATCTCTCCACCATGACCCGCCTGTCTTGGGTTGCCCCACAGGCACGGCTTACTTTCATTGAGTTAGACAAGGCTGTGGTCCTAGTGTGATTAGATTGACTAGTTTTCTATGAATATGGTTTCAGTGTATCTGCCCTCTGATGCCCTCTTGCAACACCTACCGTCTTACTTGGGTTTCTCTTACCTTGGGCATGGAGTATCTCTTCATGGCTGTTCCAGCAAAGCGCAGCTGCTGCTCCTTACCTTGAATGAGGGGTATCTCCTCACCACAGCCCTTCCTGACCTTCAGCGTGGGATAGCGCCTCTAGGCCCTCCTGTGCCTGCATAGCTACCGCTCCTTGGACGTGGGGTTGGTCCTCCCGCCGCTGCCCCTGGCCTCAGGCGTGGGGTTACTCCTCCTGACTGCTGCCCCTGGCCTTGAGTGTGGAGTGGCTCCTCCCGGCCACCACCCCTGGCCTCAGACGTGGGGTAACTCCTCTTGGCCGCTGCTCTTCGGGCATGGGATCCTCCCAGCTTGTGCTCCTGACCTCGGACATTGGGTAGCTGCTCTCCGCCGCGCTTAGTACGCTGGTCGCAGCCACCCGTGCTTAGTGTGTTTCCCCAGTGTATTTTCCCCAATAAACCCAAATCTGTCCATATGTAAATTCTTAGCCTTGTCCATTGTACTATTCTACTTCTTAAATATGGTAGCAAGCTAGAGCCCTTGTTAGCTAGATGTCAGAAAGGTAACAGAGGAAGAAGGAGGTCACAAGGGACAAAGACGGAGTAGTTCAGATTGCACGATGACTTTATAAATACTTCTTTCTGACAAATATGGTATGTTCTTAGCTAAGAGTGATTCTGATTTTTTCCCATTTGTCCAATGAAAATCAAACAGAGTTAAACAGACCTGGATCTGATTCCCTGTTTCACCACCTATTGTCTGTATAACTCTGGGCAAAGCATGTAACTTCAGTGAGCCTCATTTTCTTCACCTGTAAAATAAGCTAAAACCCACCACCTTACCATATTTTTATGGGTTTTAATTGAGCAAACCTGTTAAGTACCTGACATATAAAATGCTCCTAGCAAATGTTACTCTCCCCCTAGTCCCTGTCCCAGTGTACTAAAAAAGATTATATGGTATTAGTATTTTTAGTATTCTGAAGATTGTATGATTCATTTCTTCTGCAGGAGTAGTTTTTCTTACAGCAGAATATCCAGTTATTTCATGATGGCATTTGCACCTCCAAAAAACACAAATGGTCCCAAAATGCAGACAAAGATAAGTACCTCGACACCCCTAAACCATCAGCTTTTGAATGACCGGGTGAGTAATAACAACTATTTTATTAGTTGAAATCATGTTTAAAGGGGAAAAAAGCATTAAAATTTTGGTAATCAAAACATGAACAGGAATTGCTTAGGATTGTGTAGTGGATTAAAAAAAATGAAGGATTTCTTCAAATTTTTTAATTGAAAAAAACTGAAATAAATTTAGAACAAAAAGAAAGAAAACTTTAATTGAGCCCCAGTTACATGGCCAGAGTTGGCAAGAGATACAGAGTTCCTGCTTAGAAAGAAAGATCTAAGGGACTTTCCTGGTGGTCCAGTGGCTAAGACTCTCTGCTCCCAGGGCTGGGGCCCAGGTTCTATCACTGGCCAGGGAATTCAGTCCCACATACTGCAACTAACGACCTTGTGTGCTGCAACTAAAACCCAACACAGCCAAATAAATTAATACACATTTTAAAAAAGATTTAGGAGATGAGAAAGCAGAGTGTCTACCAGCTCCCCTTCACCTCAATATCCAGCTGCTTTTCAGGTTCTGTGAGTCTTCCTCCTAGGTCTCTTCATCCAGTCCCCTCTTCTCCTTTGACTTGTGCACATCCAGCTCCACGTTCTCAGTTCACACATGCACCCTCCTTCGCCTGGCACATTGCAGTAACCCCTCAGCTGGTTTCACTGTCTCTAATCCATCCTCTATTCTGGCCTCAGAACGATCTTTCTAAAATACCAAACTAATCCTATGCAGCAAAACCGATAACAGACTGCTCCAAAGGATAAATTCGACCCTACCCCCCGTGCATAGCACTGAGGACCCTTCACGTGTGTTAGTCACTGAGTCATGTCCGACTCTTGGAGACCCCATGGACTATAGCTGGCCAGGCTCCTCTGTCTGTGGGATTCTCCGGGCAAGAATACTGGAGTAGGTTGCCATGACCTCCTCCAAGGGATCTTCATGACCCACGGATTGAACCCAGTGTCCTTTATATCACCTGCATTAGCAGGTGAGTTTTTTTTTTTTTTTTTTTAATTTATATGGTTGCAATTTTTGTTGAAGCATGTGAACCCTTAGTTGCAGCATGTGGGACCTAGTTCCCTGACCAGAAATCAAACCCAGGCCCCCTGCATTGGGAGCATAGAGTCTTAGCCCCTGGACCACCAGGGAAGTCCCAGCAGGTGAGTTCTTTAACACTGGCTCCACCTGGGAAGCCTGAAAAGCTTTTGTCAAATTTTATGAGAATTTCTAGGGAATTCCCTGGTGGCCCAGGGGCTCAGAGTCTGTGCTCCCAGTGCAGGGGGCCTGGGTTCCATCTGTGTTCAGGAAACTAGATCCCACGTGCTGCAAGAGTTTGCATGCTGCAGCTAAAGAACCCACATGGCACAACTAAGACCCAGTGCAGTCAAATAAATAAAAATGTTTAAAATTTTCATGATTATTTCTAGATGAGCAATGATAAGAGAAATAACAATTTCTATTAGAAATTATATTTATTTTGTTGTTCAGAACTCCCATTTTATCCGCCCCCCCCCCCATTTTTATTTTGGTTTAGTTAGGTTCTAGTTTGGAGTAAAAGTACTTTCAAAAATCTTAGCCTGCCATATGTAAAATAGATAGGCAATGGGAATTTGCTTCATGGCTTAGGAAACTCACACAGGGGCACTGTATCAACATAGAGGGGTGGGATGGGGAGGGAGGTTCAAAAGGGTGGGGATATATGCATACCTATGGCTGATTCATGTTGAGGTTTGACAGAAAACAACAAAATTCTGTAAAGCAAAATCCTTCAATAAAAATATAATTAAAATTTAAAAACTGTCAAATCACTATGTTGTACACCTGAAACTAATTATATTATATGTCACTTAATATACATATAATTATATTATATGTCAATTATACATATTCAATAAAAATTAAACATAATACAAATTAAAAAAATCTTGGCCCGTGTATATACCCATATGTATGTGAATGAATGTATCAATACTTAGACACACACATGGAATTTGCATATGTATACAGCAAACTGTTAGTGTGTGCACATGTGCTCAGTCTTGTCCAACTCTTTGCAACTCCACAGACTGTAGCCCTCCAGGCTCCTCTGTCCATGGAATTTTCCAGGCAAGAATATTAGAGTGGGTTGCCATTCCCTCCTCCAGGGAATCTTCCCATCCCAGGGATTAAACCCACATCTCTTTATGTCTCCTGCATTGGCAGGTGGGTTCTTTACTGGCTGAGCCACCAGAGAAGCCCAACTATCAATAGTGGTTTCCCCTAAAAAGTTGGGACGACATGGAAGAGTGGGAAGGAAGTCTGTTAGGAGAGAGTTCTTGTTTTTTACCGTATACACTGCAATGATATTTAAAAAACAAATATAAGTAAAAGCGAGCAAAGAACAGTAATGCTGAGAATTGAAAAACACAGGTTCCAGATCAGCTATACTAAATAATCTCCTGCTTGACTTCAGCGAGTCTCCTTTGCTTCTGATCTTTACTACCTGCCTTTGGAAACTGAGTGGCTTAGATCAGATGACCTCAAAGGTCCCTTCCAGGTCTAACATTCTGACACTGTGAAAGGGGTTAAAAATAGATACCTAAGTTTACAGCTGGGTAGACGGTGTCCATAGGATAACTTCAGGGGCTTTTCTACACTTCTACAACAGGGCATTTGCCAATGATCAGCGTAATTTTGAGGTCCACTTTTTTTGTTTTGGCCACACTGCACAGCATATGGGATTTTAGTTTGCTAGCTAGGGATAGAACCCAGGCACCCTGCATTGCAAGCGCGGAGTCTTAAACACTGTACCACTAGGGAAGTCCCTGGTTTTTGTTTTAATTTTGCCTTTTTTCTATTCTGTAGTAAAATGAAAAATATGAAACTGTTTCAGTCTAAAATAAACCTCATAGGAGTTTAACTTCACAAGAACCTTTAAGCAGAGAGGTTGAGTTCAAATCATCAGATTACAAGATAATTCAGGCCTTATGAAAACGTTGAGAGGAGGAATGTTTTATAAGTATGTATTTCTTTGCTGTGTAGTGTAGGGTTTTTTTTTTTCCATCTAGTATTTTAATGGAAAGTGATCAACATTTCTTTTTTTTCTTAATATGGTTCATACATGTAGTACAGTACACATGTAGTTAAAAGGGTGTTCTGAGAAAAAGCATCTAACCACCATCCATCGGTCATAATTTAGGAGCCCCCAAATGTCTTACACCTCCATGGTAATGGTGTCACATGGTGAAATCATTGTCAACAGACTAAAATAACAGCCATGGGATTTTGACTTAACAGCAGGCTCTAAGTAAACTGTGATATAAACAAACTGCAGCATTCTGCAAGGAAAGACGATTCTCTCTAATGTTTTCCACTTGAATTGATACTGTTTCTGGGCTCTTTTTTTATTTTAACTGAAGTATGGCTGATTTACAATGTTGTATTAGTTTCAAGTGTACAGCAAAGGGATTCAGTTATACATATCTATTCTTTTTCAGATTCTTTCCCTCATGGGTGATTACACAATATTGAGTAGTGTATGTACTATAAGTAGGTCCTTTTGGTTATTTATTTTATATATAGCAGTTTGTATGTGTTAATCCCAAACTCCCGATTTATCCTTCCAACCCTCTTCCAGCTTTTTAAGATCAAAAATCTGATTGCAAATCCTTGGAATGAAGACGTGCTCCCAACCAGAGACTATAAGATTCTGAGTCTGCCTACGGGCCTGACAGTTAAATAATTTGTTCCAAATTATGCTTCTTGTCAAGGATAGAGTCAGAAGCAGATCTGAGTTTGTCTAGTGTTTCTCTTTCTGCCCCTCATGCCTATCAGTTC
The DNA here is from genome assembly GCF_002263795.3 of Bos taurus. Lineage (NCBI taxonomy): Eukaryota > Metazoa > Chordata > Mammalia > Artiodactyla > Bovidae > Bos > Bos taurus. The sequence goes on from NC_037332.1 coordinate 516,724, forward strand.
CTACCTGACTCTAATTGCCTTTTGGTGAAGAACTGGATTTGCTTGGACTCTCCTTAGACTTGGTCATTGGCCCTCTAAAGACCCTATCTCCTACCCTGTTTATTTGATTTTATTATCAATGACTGACTTTATTTATTATTTATTTATTTAAATATTTATTTTATTTATTTGTTTGACTGCACTGGATCTTCATTATGGCATGCAGGATCTCTAGATGCGGCGTGTGGAATCTTTTTCATTGCAGCAAGTGGAATCTAGTTCCCTGACCAGAGATGGAACTCGGGCCCCTACATAGGGAGTTTGGAGTCTTAGCCACTAGACCACCAGGAAAGTCCCCCTGCCACTTTCTTACTGACTCTCCACACCCCTTCAAGTCAGTGCCCCTTTCTTTCTGATGCCTTCTGTTGTCATTGGACACCACGATGGTCCTCCCAACCTCCTTTTGAAAGGAGGTTGTCATCCTGGGACCTAATTGTGTGTGTGTGTGTGTGTGTGTGTGTGTGTGTGTGTGTGTGTGTGTTTAACCTCTGTCAGGTCAAACCATGGGCAGCAATTCATTGAGAATGTAGGGCTTGAGGTCAGAATAGGGAAGATCAAGGTTGGGGTCAGAATAGAAAGACCATGGTTCTAGCAGGGTTTCCTAGGTGATAGTGATAAAGAATCTGCCTGTCAATGCAGGATATGCAAGAGACATGGGTTTGATCCCTGGGTCAGGAAGATTCCCCTAGAGTAGGAAATGGCAACCCAGTCCAGTATTCTTGCCTGGGAAATCCCATGGACAGAGAAGCCTGGAGGGCTACAGTCCATGGGGTCTCCAAAACTTGGACATGACTAAGCACGTGTTCTTGCCTGGAGAATCCCAGGGACGGCGGAGCCTGGTGGGCTGCCATCTGTGGGGTCACACAGAGTTGGACACGACTGAAGCGACTTAGCAGCAGCAAGCACACTTGCACCGCATGGCTTTCTAGTGAGGAACCAAGTATACTATTCAGCTGAACATACAGTCTGCAACCAATGATTTTTCTTTAAAATCTATAAAGGTAACCCTTTGGACCTCTGCTTATCCTCTCTAAAACAGAAAAAATGAACAAAAAGATCCTAAGATTCCTTTTAGCCCTAAAATTCTATGACATCTGAATCTCTTGTTGTTGTTCAGTCAGCAGGTGTTTTGTTAGGAGCTTCCCCTGGAACCTGTGGATCATATAAGGGAAAGAGGCTGTAATCTACCTGGGAAGGGAAAATGAACAGAATCACCTGGCGGGCAGTAGTGAATCCTAGAAAGGCCAGGTGGAGCATGGGCTGCAAGTGGAGGAGGAGTTGGGAAGAGTGAGACCAGTGGGTGCCAGAAAATTGCTGGTGCCCGAGACTTCGGAGGGGAATTAGATGCTTGATAGGACTTTGTTAGACACTCTTGTGGGTGTAGGAAATGTGTGAATCCTAATTTTTCTCTTTTTTTTTTTTGTTATTCTTTATTTTTTCTTGGCTGCACTGAGTCTTCATTGGTGCACGAGGGCTTTCTCCAATTGCAGCAAGTGGGGGCTACGCTCTAGTTACAGTACATGGACTCTAGGACGTGCGGGATCAATAGTTGTGGATCACTGGCTTAGTTGCCCCAAGGCATGTGGAATCTTCCCGGACCAGGAATGGAACCTGTATGTCCTGCATTGGCAGGCAGATTCTTAACCCCTGGACCACCATGAAAGCCCTGAATCCTGATTTTTCAGTCTTCTGAAAAATTTTATAGGTTTTTTTTTTTTTTTAATTTTATAGGCTCTCTTCTATTTTCTTTTTCTTTGTTTGCTTGTTTTGACCACTCCATTGGCCTGTGGGACCTTAATTGCCCAACCAGGGATTGAACCCTTGCTTTCTGCAGTGGAAACACAGAGTCTTAACCACTGGACCACCCGGGAAATCCCCTCTACTATTATCTAGAAATTCTGAGATCATCTGTCACTGTTATTTGAGGGTCCTAGTAGCCCAGGGCCAGTTAATTAGGAGGGAGGAGAAAATGGTATTCTTTTCCTTCTTCTTTAAAGTATAAAAAGTGTCTACCTGTGATATATGATATTCCCTGGTAAGTAGCAAAGATGGCATTTTACAGGCCTTGAGGTTGTTGTTGAATCAATTATTTCAGTCTCCATTTTGTCTGCCCTTTGAAAGCAGAATTTGAGAGTCCAAAAAAAGAAAGGAAAACAGATCTGTTGGAAGCATGAAACCAGCTCCTCATCCTCCTCCACAAAAGGGAAGAAATAGCCCTGAGCTAGTTTCTAAATAAGAACATTCTGACAGTGCAAGAGAATTTAGAAAGTGCCAGGAGGAAGGGGAAACGTGGAGCCCAATTTTGAAAGCCGGTAGAGCACAGGGTGGGCAAGAGACAGTCACACCTGTCTCCTGCTGTCTCTGGCTTCCTGGCTCCAGCTCGCCCTCCTCTGCCAAACCTTCTCACTCGAGTTGTCCCTTCCTCACCCATTCAGATAGATACACAAATGACTGAAGCTCAGGAAAACACCTCTCCACTAATATGTAAATACAGTCACATGGTAGTGATACATCCAAAGGATATTCATTTGTCACAAGCATATTCATTCCTTCCAGCAAGCTTGAGCACCTGTAATATGCCACGTACAGCATTCTGCAGTGGAGAAGTCAAGGTGAATAAGACGTAATTTCTGTCCTCAATGGTATATAACAACAAACCTATACAGATAACACTGAGCTACAAGCCCAGAGGCGCACATATGCAAACATATATGTAATGTACACCCACTGGTATGTGAACTCATGAAATAAAAAAACAGAGCTGCTCACTCATACATTTCACAAGTTCTAATACTAGTCATGCTGAAATATTTGGAGGGAGGTTGTCCGCTTTCCTATTTTTCCTTTGTCAGTTTTGTCATCGCCTTTCAAATTCCAAAAATGATTTCACTTTATAGTTCCATTCTTTTCTTATTTCTTGCCTTAAAAGATTTATTTATTCTTTAGGATGAATTGTCTCACATGGAGAAACTAAGAAAAAGGAAAGTTTGTCCAAGTTATAAATAAAGTTACCCTTTCAGGTACAAAATCTGTCTCTTTATACTCAGTTGATAAAATGGAAAAGACTGTCAATGTTTAATGATTGATCCTTTAATGATGTCTTTTTAAAAATTTATTTATTTTATTCTTGACTGTGCTGGGTTTTCATTGCTGTGCATGGGCTTTCTTTAGTTTTGGCAAGCAGAGGCCACTCTCTGGCTGCAGTGAGCAGGCTTCTCATTATGGTGGCTTCTCTTGTTGGGGAGCAGGGCTCTAGGGCATGCAGGCTTCAGTACTTGTAGCACATGTGCTTAGTTGTACCAAGGCATGTAGAATCTTTTGGAACCAAGGATTGAGTCCATGTCCCCTGCATTGGCAGGCAGATACTTAACCACTGGACCATCAGGGAAGTCCTAATGATGTCTTCTTAATGGGTATTTTGAACCACAAAATATTAAATCATTCCATCTTTTTTTTTTTTTTTTTGATTGTAGGTATTTTAAGAAAGAAGAGCTCTGCTTGGAAAATGGGTAACTATTTAAAGTATACTTGATTCTAAGTCAGAAAGAGAAGGACAAACACCATATGAATATCACTTATATGTGGAATCTAAACTGTGGCACCAATGAACCTACCCTCAAAACAGAAACAGTTTCACAGACGTAGAGATCAGACTTGTGGTTGCCAAGCAGGAGGAGAGGAGGGAGAAGGATGGACCGGGAGTTTGGGGCTGGTTGATGCAAGCTATTACATTTAGAATGGCTGAGCAACGAGGTCCTACTGTATAGCACAGGGAACTATATCTAGTATCCTGGAATAAACTGTAATGAAAAAGAACATTAACAAAAGAATGTATATAAATCTATATATCCATATCTAAGTAACTTTCACACTTCCTCAAAGGAAACACCGTCTCAATGACCATTGTCCATGACCAAAGTACCGTAAGTCCACTCTGTATTAATGAGTTCTGTTCTAAAAGTGAATTCATAGGTCCAATTTGATCGTAAATCCAACAAAGTCAGCCTTGGAACCCAACTAACATAACTGGCTACACCCCGCTGTTTGTAAGCTTGCTTCCAGACATCCTGGGCTTGAAATTAAAAAACCGCTCTACTGTACTGTAAAGTACACAAAAGCACAGCCACCTGTAGTGGATGGACACACATGACCGTGCACGCCAGACACATGTACTAATGTGATTGAACATGCGAACACACATTCGCATCTTTGAAAGTTCGAAACTCAAATGTTTGTATGAGGGAACTTACTCTATCCATCTCTGGCTAATCTGTATTACTCAGCAAATTCCTCTACAGTCTCACTGAGAGTCTCTTCCACCCAAGAGAACTGGAAACATGGTCATACAAAAATGTGTACACTAATGTTCACAGTGGCATTATTCATAATCGTCAAAAATGTAAACACCCAAACGTCCATTTGGTGAGAAATGGATAAACAAAATGGGGTCTAGCCAAACAACAGAATAGTATTCAGCCTTAAAATGAAAGGCAGTTCTGTTTCAAGCTACTCATGAATGAACTTTGAAGACATTGTGCTACGTGAAATAAACCAGACACAAAAGGGCCAATATTGTTTGACTCCACTTATATGAAGTTCTTAGAACAGGCAAATTCACAGAGAAAGAAAGTAAAATAGAGGTTATGAAGAAATAGGGACGTTATTTAACAGGTAGAACTTCAGCTTGAGTTTTAAGAACAGTTCTGCAGACGGATGGTGGGGATGTTGCACAACAGTGTGAGTGTGCACCATGTCACTGAACTGTACACTTAAAAATGGTTAAATTTTAAAAAACAAGGGCAAGAAAAAAGAACGAAGTACTGATATATGCTACAACATAGATAAACTTTGAACATAGTATGCTGAGTGAAAGAAACCAAACACCAAAGCCATCTAGTATATGATTCCATTTATATGAAATATTCAAAATAGACAAATCCATACAGACAGAAAATAGATGAGTGGTTTCTAAGGGCCAGGGAGCAGGGGAGGAGTGACTGACTGTAATGAGTATGGAATTTATTTGGAGGGTAATGAAAACGTTCTGAAATTAGACAATAGTGCTGGCTTTACAGCCTTGTAAATATACTAAAATGCTGGGTGGTGTGGTGTATGATGGAGAAGGCAATGGCACCCCACTCCAGTACTCTTGCCTGAAAACTCCTATGGATGGAGGAGCCTGGTGGGCTGCAGTCCATGGGGTCGCTGAGGGTCGGACACAACTGAAGCGACTTAGCAGCAGCAGCAGTGGTGTATGAATTGTACCTTAATTTAAAAAAACAAATCAGGATCCCTTAAAAAAAATTATACTTGGATTTCTTTAACTCTAGATGTGTATAATGAACTTGAAATAGTCCATGTTTAAAGCATACAGTCAAAGCCTTCTTTCCTTTTAAGGGAGCATCTTTGCCCCAGAATATAGCAGTAGACAGAATATCCTACCCTGTGAGTTACTGGGATTCATTTTCCCGTATGTCTTAGTCCATTTCAGGTGCTATAACAAAACACTGGTGGGGGCGGGGGCTCATAAACAGCAGAAAATTTATTTCTCATAGTTCTAGAGGCTGGAAAGTCCAAGATCAAGGTGCTAGCAGACTCAGTGTCTGGTGGGAACCTGCTTTCCGGCTCAGAAACTCTCCATGTGTCTTTACATGACAAAAGGGCTAACAGGTCACTCTGTAGTCTCTTTAATAAAGGACATTAAACCCATTCATGCGGGCTTCCCTGGTGGCTCAGTGGTAAAGAATCCGCCTGCCAATCAGGAAACTCTGGGTCAGGAAGATCCCCTGGAGTAGGAAGTGGCAACCCACTCCAGTATTCTTACCTGGGAAATCCCATCAACAGAGGAGCCTGGGGGGCTACAATCCATGGGGTCCCAAAGAGTCAGACACAACTGAGCGACTGAGCATGGATGCTCGCAATCCCATATATGAATGCTCTCCCTCATGACCTAATCCTCTCAAAGGCCCCACCCACCTCCCTGGGTCATTACCGCAGGGTCAGGGTTTCAATTTAGGAATTAGGGGTGACATAAACATCCAATCCATCATAAAGCTCTGTATCTTACTGTTCTTGTTTGTCTGATTTACTCACCACTTCTTTTCTGTGCTGGTCTACAAGCTCCAGTCTAAAGATATTTACTAACCTAAGGAAGGGGGAAAAAGTCATATACACAGTGTTTCTGGAAGACTTTACATATCCCCTGGAGAAAGAAATGGCAACCCATTCCAGTATTCTTGCCTGGAAAACCCCATGGACAGAGGAGCCTGGCAGGTTACAGTCCGTGGGGTCACAAAGAGTTGGATATGACTGATTAACTTCACTTTACTTTTACAAGAAAAGGGGCAATATTGATTTCCTTCAGACAGGAAAACTGTCTAAAGGGTGGAAGAGACTCTTACCTGGAGAGCCTTTTGTGTCTTTTGAATTTTTAATCATGTGAATGTTTTTAATCAGGTGAAGGTAATATCTATTCAAAATAATAATAAAATTTTATAAAATAAATTCACTAAAAATGGCAAAATGAGAAATACCCGAAATTTAAAATCTAGCTAAGTTTTTCTCATATTGTATTTGTGTTTTTAAACTAACTTTGTTACCAACAACTTAAAAAAGAGACTTATAAAAAAAGCAAATAGATAAAATAAAAAGGGACATATTTAAAATGACTATATTTGCATTTTCATTCTACTTACTATGAATGGAAATCCCTAAATTAATATTACCAGGGCTAATGTTCAGGCAGAATTCATTGGTATGGCTGACCAGCCTCTGTCTATTTTGATTGGTTGGTAGCATTGCCAACATTTTTAATATCACCATGGATAAAATTCAAGGTCTTCAAACTTTTGAAAAGATCTTGTTAATTCTTTTCTTTTACCATAACTAATAGAAGCATAGATTTCAAAGGTCACTGATATCTGCAAAGATCACTAATTATCTCTCTCCTCCAATCAGCCAAACTACAGGATCAGGCATGGTTTTACCATGCTCCTTGTTGTACATTGCTTGATGCTATCAGGCATTTAATAAATATTTTCTAAATGAATAAATGATACTCACTGGTTTTTCTCTTTTGCCCAACAAACTTATTCCATAAATTCACTAGATCATATGGTAATCTTTATACCTCCATGAAAGCCACAGGAATTAAGTCTGAAGGGGATATTTCCAGTTTATTTTTATTCAGTTTTCTCTCTCCATTTTAGGTTTTAGGCTTTATTTGTCCATGTGTTTTATGAACAACATAACAGATGGATAGCATAAGGAATGCATTTTCAATAAAAAAGAAAGGAGAGAAGTAAGCATACAGGGTTTTTTTTTTTTTTCCTTTATTTATGGCTGTGCTGAGTCTTCCTCGCTGCACAGGCTTTTCTCTAGTTGTGGTGTGCAAGCTTCTCATTGCCATGGCTTCTCTTGTTGCCGAGACTGGGCTCTAGAGCCTTCTTGTTTAAGTCGTGGCATGTGGGATCAACATAGGCTCAGTAGTTGTGGCTCACGGGCTTAGTTGCTCCATTGCATGTAGGATCTTCCCAGATCAGGGATCAAACCCATGTTACCTGCATTGGCAGGTAGATTCTTTACCACTGAGCCACCAGGGAAGCCCAAGGATACTGATTTTTAAACTTAGCATTACTTGGGATTTTCACTGTAGGAGTCAAGTATTGGCTTTAAAGCTCAATCTCATATTAGAAGTAAAGTCACTTCTAAAAACAATCTGGATAGTAAGGGGCAAAATGTAATGTGAAACCTATTCAATGATAGACAATCCAAAAAGTATTTTCTATTTAGCCATGTGTGCATCCTCAGTCGTGTCTGACTCTTTTGCGACCCCATGAACTGTAGCCCTCCAAGTTCCGCTGTCCATGGGATTTTCCAAGCAAGAATATTGGAGTGGGTTGCCATTTCCTTCTCCAGGGGGTCTTCCCAACCCAGGGATCAAACCCAGGTCTCCTGCATTGCAGACAGATTCTTTACCAGCTGAGCCACCAGTGAAGCCCAAGCTAATATAACCAAAAAGCAAAAAAATAACAAGCCTCTTCCTTCATTTTGACCTCACTGCCTGAGAACTTTCCTTTCCTTGCCATTTGGTGTGAGATGAGTGGCGCTGATGCCCTAGCAATGGTCCTCACATCTTGAAAGCGCAGCAAGATCCTTGTAACAATCACTCTGAAAATGGGATTTTCACAATCCTATTGTCAAGAAATCCCAAAGTAACTATAAAATATAATTATGATATGACATAAGATAGTATTGCTGCTGTTTAGTCACTAAGTCATGTCTGAGTCTTTTGCAACTCCGTGGACTGTAAACTCACAGGCTCCTCTGTCCATGTGATTTCCCAAGCAAGAATACTGGAGCCAGTTGCCATTTCCTTCTTCAAGGGATCTTCCTGACCCAGGGATTGACCACGTCTCCTGCTTGGCAGGCGTATTCTTTTCCACTGAGTCACCAGTGATGGTCATATAAGATAGTATAGCATAAAATAATATAGCACAAAGTCATATACTAATTATATATGATATTAATATTAAAAAGGAACTAATTGTAAAATGAGGTATCATACATGGTACTAGGATAAGAAAATGGTCCTAGCTGCTCCCCTGTCTCACACATTAGATCCTTGGCTATGATGGTATGGCTCTTTTTTTTTGAAGAGCTGAAGCAAGAGATGTGGGACAGATATATATACTACTATATAATAGATTTGAAAAAAAAAAAAACAACCCAGGAACCTACTGTATAGCACAAGGAACTATATCCAATATCTTATAATAACATACAGTGGAAAAGAATCTAAAACAATATATGTGTGTGTGTGTATATGTGTATATATGTATGTGTGTGTGTATGTGTATATATATATATATATGTAAATCACTTTGCTAGATACCTAAAACATTGTAAAATAACAATGCTTCAATTTAGAAAAAAATTTTAAAAAGAGAAAGATACTGGGCGATTACCAAATTCATGTACAGTTAATTCTTCCATGGATTATCTACTTTTTGGATTATTCCCAGCACCTTTTAAATTCCAAGGGGATTTTCTCCAGCTGTTAAGCATTCTTCTCAGTCATCTACCCACCTTCAACTGGTAGAAGTTCAAGGAATGCAAATTCATTTTCTATTAGCCTAGATAAACACAATTAGAAAGGAGAAACTCCCGAAACCTATCAAAGCCAAATATAAATTATCTTTGACTGTTATAATCAAGGAAATAAATGAGAAACCAATGTAATTATCTTTTTATCTCTAGAGGAAAAGGTTTGAATGTTTTCTTTTATAGATTTCTTCAGCACTTTATAATCCTAATGTTCTTTTATATTTATTCTAAATCACTGTTCTTCAATCTGAGCCTGTTCTCTTCTGGGCATCCATGAAAATAATTGAGCTGACCTCAATCCTTGCAAATGTGCTTCCTGTCCTTGTTAATGTACAAACATGGTTACTTTATGCTTTGTAATTTAATTATTGTATATCTAATGATTTACCCCTCATGCTTATTATTTTTAACATCACTGTGATATTTTATAACAGGGGTCCCCAACCTCTGGGCCACAGACCCATTGGTACCTCACATCAGATCAGCAGTGGCATCACATTAGAAATAAAGTGCACAATAAATGTAATGCTGTAGTTTTTCCAGTAGTCATGTATGAATGTGAGAGTTGAACCATAAAGAAGGCTGAGCAATGAAGAATTGATGCTTCTGAACTGTGGTGTTGGAGAAGACTCTTGAGAATCCCTTGAACTGCAAGGAGATCAAGCCAGTCAATTCTAAAGGAAGTCAGTCCTGAATATTCATTGGAAGGACTGATGCTGAAGCTGAAACTCCATACTTTGGCCACCGGATGCGAAGAGCCGACTCATTAGAAAAGACTGATGCTGGGAAAGATTAAAGGCAGGAGAAGAGGACGACAGAGGACCAGATGGTAGGAAAACATCACTGACTCAATGGAGATGAGTTTGAGCCAGCTCCAGGAGATGGCAAAGGACAGGGAAGTCTGGCATGCTGCAGCCCATGGAGTTGCAGAGTCGGACATGACTGAGCGACTGAACTACCACAAAATGTAATGCACTTGAATCACCCCCAAAGCCATCCCTCCCTGCCTGTTCCCCCAGTCCGTGGAAAAATTCTCTTCTATGAAACTGGTCCCTGGTGCCAAAAAGTTTGGGGACTACTGTTTATAATATTAGCTACCATGAGTACAATGAGTCATACACTCTTTTAGAAATTTTATACATATTTTCATTTATTTAATCTTCCCAGTAACTCTAAATTTAGATATAGTCAATCAATGTATAAAGGAAGAAATTAAGAGATTCTTAGTGAGACTCTGAATGGCCTCACTCCCAAAGCCCCCATGCATCCTTAATGTCATATTTTATCTTATCATGTTGCTGAGCTGATTCACTATTGTGAGGCATTTGGGGTTATTTCTGTTTTTTTTGTTGTTTTTTTTTTTTTTGCTTGGAAAATTTTTTTAATTTAATTTTATTTTTAAACTTTACAATATTGTATTAGTTTTGCCAAATATCGAAATGAATCCGCCACAGGTATACCTGTGTTCCCCATCCTGAACCCTCCTCCCTCCTCCCTCCCCATACCATCCCTCTGGGTCGTCCCAGTGCACCAGCCCCAAGCATCCAGTATCGTGCATCGGACCTGGACTGGTGACTCGTTTCATACATGATATTATACATGTTTCAATGCCATTCTCCCAAATCTCCCCACCCTCTCCCTCTCCCACAGAGTCCACAAGACTGATCTATACATCAGTGTCTCTTTTGCTGTCTCGTACACAGGGTTATTGTTACCATCTTTCTAAATTCCATATATATGTGTTAGTATACTGTATTGGTGTTTTTCTTTCTGGCTTACTTCACTCTGTATAATAGGTTCCAGTTTTATCCATCTCATTAGAACTGATTAAAATGTATTCTTTTTAATGGCTGAGTAATACTCCATTGTGTATATGTACCACAGCTTACTGTAGTGATAATTATATCCCATAAAAATTTCTTCCCTAATCATCCTGCATCCCCATATAGCTCAGTTTCTACCGAGTAGCACGTAGCACTGCCCAAAGTAATTTTAAAGATGAATACCAATTTTCATGTTGTCTCTCAAAGAAAAATCACAAGGGATCCAATTCAGTACTCATAACACTACTTACCAGATCCCCTTTCTTCATTCCCCAGTTCTCTCACACTGTATAACTGCTGGAAAAGCAGTTACAGTCTGAACCACCACAAACTGCCTACAAGCCAAAACCCTGCAGCTCTCCTGTCTCCATATGCCCCCCACTGGCTCCTTGTTTTATAGATCACCGCAGCATCATGGGCTGGTCCTTCCTCTGGCCCTCACCACTCTGGTCTGGCTTCTCTATCATTCTAATAACCCATCCCCAAAGGAAAGAAGTCTCATGTTAGTTGGAAATATGGACTGTGCAGAAACAGGCTGAGAGGAAATCTGGGAACATTCATACATGAATAGATTTTATTCACTTATTTGTAAGTTAAGGTTTCTGATCTTTTTTTTTTTTTTTTCATTTGAGAGTCCCCCCTCCCCCATGAATGATAGTGTCCAAAGTGAGATTGATGAGCACTGAAAAGATCTGGTAACAGTGAATAGTTTTTGTTTTATTTAAACATCTTTGGTTTGGCTGCTCTGGGTCTTTGTTGCAGCACACAGGCTTTCTCTAGTTGTGGCATGTGGGCTCTTAGTTCCCTGAGCAGGTTATCAACCCTAGTCCCTTGCATTGGAAGGCAGATTCTTTTTATTTGTTTGTTTATGGCTGAGCTGGGTCTTTGTTGCTGTGTGCAGGCTTTCTCTAGTTGTCGTGAGCATGGGACCACTCCTCCCTACTTGCAGTACGCAGTCTTCCTACTGCAGTGGCTTCTCGTTGCAGAGCACAGGCTCTAGGGTGCTTGGGCTTCAGTCGCTGTGGTGTGTGGGCTCAGTGGTTGTGGCTCTCAGGCTTACTTGCTTTGCAGCATGTGGAATCATCCCAGACCAGGGATGGAACCCATGTCCACTGCACTGGCAGATTCTTAACCACTGGACGTCCAAGGAAGTCCCACAGTGAATGGTTTTAATCAAGAAGTACTCCAACTAATTTAAAAAAATAGATCCTATGATTACAAAGAAGTTGACTTGTCATAAGCCTTGTCAATACATTTTTATTTTATATGCCTTTTTAGGTGGTCAATGTATTTTATGATTAAAACTAAAGTATTATGAAATTCTGATTACTTTATAATAACTAGAAAATATCTATTGGTGAAATGCAATAGTGTATAAAATACAAGTAGCCCCAAACTTTCCTGTTTTCTCTTCTCTAATGGACTAAAGAAGAAAAACAGAGATTTAGACTCTGATAACAACTTTTTCAGCTGCTAGCTGTTCCCATAAGAACCTTTCTTTTGATTTTGGCCAGCTCTCACACTCTCCTCTTTGATCAGTCACTAATCTTGGGACTGGTTTGGGGTCATCACTAGGGAAAATTGTGAAGTAACCCAAGCGTTTGTTTGGTATGCCCCAGATTGCTTTGGCATGTACTTTCTGTCTCTGGCACTCTTTTTTTTTTTTTCTTTTTCCAGGTCCTCCTATCAACTTTTCCTTTCCAATGATTGATATGATTGGAAAGGAAAAGTTGATAGGAGGACCTGGAAAAAGAGCCTGGTAAAAGAGCCTGGTAGGCTGCAGTCCATGGGGTCACTAAGAGTCAGATATGACTGCGCAACTTCACTTTCTCTTTTCACCTTCATGCATTGGAGAAGGAAATGGCAACCCACTCCAGTGTTCTTGCCTGCAGAATCCCAGGGATGGGGGAGCCTGGTGGGCTGCCATCTATGGGGTCTCACAGAGTCGGACACGACTGAAGAGACTTAGCACCAGCAGCAGCAGGATTTAACTGGGGCTTCCCAGGTGGTGCTAGTGGTAAAGAATCCACCTGCCAATGCAGGAGACCCAAAAGACACAAGTTTCATCCCTGGGTCGGGAAGATCCCTTGGAATAGGAAATGACACCTCATCCCAGTACTCTTGCCTGGAAAATTCCATGGACAGAGGAGCCTAGCGGGCTCAGCAAAGAGTCAGACAAGTGAGTGACTGAGAATACACACACGCACAGGACTTTAACCCTACATATTCCCCCTTCTCAGAGATATTTGCTTGTATTGCCTTGTCTCTAATTGTGAACACAAAGGTTTGTTTCTGGTCCTGGAGTTTTAATCACTAATGAGCTGATGTAGAAACTGTGGGGGGAGACTGACTGCCCAGGTGTCTTCTCTTAAGGTTGTACAGACAGTCCGTGGCTTAAGATGCTTTGGCTTAGCAACTTTTTGGCTTTACAGTGATGCAAAAGTGATAGACGTTCAGTGGACACCATATTTAAAATTTTGTATTTGGGTTTTTTGGGGAGGAGTGGCTAGCCACGTGCAGTAGGATACTCATTTATGGTGCCGGGCAGCCAGTAAGCCACAGCTCCCAGTCAGCCACTCGGTCACAAGAGTACAGGCCAAATACACTTAAAACCATTAGTACCCAGACAGCCATTCTGGTTTCACGTTCAGTGTGCTTGTGTACATGCTAAGGTGCGTCAGTCGTGTCCAACTCTGTGCAACCCCATGGACTGTAGCCCACCAGGCTCCTCTGTCCATGGAACTCTCCAGGCAAAAATACTGGAGTGGGTTGCCATTCCCTTCTCCAGGTGTAGTAGTCAGTAAATTACATGAACTAGTCAACACTTTATTATAAAATAGGCTTTGTGGTAGATGATTTTGCCCAACTGTAAGTTCATGTGAGGCCTTCCCTGGTGGCTCAGTGATAAAGAATACCCCTGTCAATGCAGGAGACCCAGGTTTGATCCCTGGGTCAGGAAGATCCCATGGAGGAGGGCACGGCAACCTACTCCAGTATTCTTGCCTGGAGAATCCCATGGACACAGGAGCCTGGTGAGCAACAGTCTATGGGGTCGCAAAACAGTTGGACATGACTGAGCGACTAAACAACAGCAATAAGCATCAAGGTTCATGTAAGCGTTCTGAGCACATTAAGGTAGACTGGGCTAAACTAGGATGTTTGGTAGGTTAAGTGTATTATGTGCATTTTTAATTTATGATATTTTCAACTATATGATGGATTAATTGGTATATAGGCCCATCAGAAGTTAAAGATCTATATTTTACAAGTCTGTATATAGTCTCAGTTTATGACTATGACCAGCTCCCACATTTTTCTGTAACTCCACGTTTTGAGGTCAAGTGCACGTCTATGTCCACACTGGCCTTGCTTGGCTCACACACACAAATGTGAGAAAGAACAGGTAGGTGGCAAAACATGGGGTGTACTTGTTAGGGAAAGAAATGCATGCAATTCGTTAAGAATAAGTTACTAAACACACTTTCTATGCAATTCTTTATCTCTTTCATAATGCGTCTCTGGTGTCAGACTAAACCTGGAGCTTTTTTTTTTTTTGCTTTGCCTTTTTTTTTTTTTTTCCAGTTTGACAAATGGATGGATACTCAGAGGAGAAAAATCCTGACAGTCCTGTTAGAACACTGCTCCCTGTCACAGCAAAAGTTCTGTCGAAAGCTTCAGGAGAAAATTCCAGCAGAAGCTCTAGATTTTACTACCAAGCTCCCAAAGGTGTTATCTTTATGTATCTTTTCTTTCCTGGACCCCCGAAGCCTTTGTCACTGTGCACAGGTACAGATAAAGAAGCAGCGTTCGGTGTTTTGTAAAGACAGCCTAGAAAACACTGAAACTTGAGGGAAAAAAGGAAAGCACATATACAAAACCAAGCACTGACAAGATGCTCACTACGTTTTATTTGTACAGTTTGGATTGGCCCCATCTCTTTGTGTCTGGCTGTACACTTAGTGCTCAAAGGGGAGAAAAAGTAAGCCATCACTAAGTGTCCATAAAATAGCATTAGCCATTTGGGGAAATATATACACACGTATATAATGGTTCATCAGCAGAATAGTCTTATATTGCACAGCAGAGGACCATAGTAAAACTTAAAGTGTAGAGTGCAGGCCATTCATAAATAGAAAAGCATGAAATAAGGTGGTAATGTGATAAATACAGAAGCATGTGAGACTAAAGGAGTTCAGAGTGGGCAAATGTGTGCTCACAGGTTGGAAAAGCATCTGACCATTATTTTATTACAAGTAATTCCATGGTGTATTCAAGTATATTTTTTAAGATATAAAATTGATAGTCATTTTGTAGATTTCTTTTCATAGTCTAGAAAGACCAGAAATTACCTGTTACTGTGCATTCACATGGTAACTTTAGTTTTTAAAATTAAGAAAATGAAAAAAAAATTAAGAAAATGAATGCAGTAAGATAGATGACATATTTAATAATTGGTGTTGGGACAATCGGGCAGTATCTGGAAAAAAACTCTAGAAGGATAAAACATTGATATGAAATTATGGGAAACCATTCCCTACTCAAAGGAGGGAATTCCCTGGTCCAGTAGTTAAGTCTCTGTTCTTTCACAGCTGAGGGCAGAAGTTCATTCCCTGTTTGGGGAACTAAGATCCTGTAAGCCATCAGGCATGACTAAAGGGGAAAAAAATGTAATTAAAGGAAATCTAGGGAAGGAAGACTTTGTGAGTAATCTATAATATTCAGAGCCTCAAAAGAAAATGTATAACTTAAAATCTTGCTTTATTTATTTTACATAATTTGTATATATATTATATATGCTTTATAAATAAAGCAAGCAAGATTTTAAGTTGTGATTATAAAAATTAAAATTTTCTCCATAGAGAAGAAAACTGTAAATAAATACAGACAGTAAACAGGAGGGAACTCCCTGGTAGTGGTTAGGACTCAGTGCTTTCACTGATGAGGGCTCAGGTTCAACCCCTGGCCTGGAGACTAAGAACCCACAAGCTGCTGCAGTGTGGCCAAAAAAATTAAAATAAATGGGGGAAAAAACATATTGCCAGCAAAGGGGTGATTTTCTTATTTTTTTAAAGAAAGACTATAAATCTACATTAAGAAGAAAAAAAAGCAAAGCCTAGCAGAAAAATGAGCAAAGGAAGTGAACAAATAGTTCACAGAAAGAAAAGCAGATGTTTCTAAAATAGATAAAATGCTTAGCCTCATTTTCATGCCATTTTGTGACTCAGATAGATTGAGTTTCTTTCTTTTTTTTTTTTTTAGTTTCTTTTTTAATGATAACACTTTATATTGTTGGGGTGTGGGGAAACAAGCACCTTCATATGTTGCACCTTCATAGATAAATTGACGCAAACACCAAGGAGAGCAATTTTGTAGTACTCAATTTTTAAATTGGAGAAGGCAATGGCACCCCACTCCAGTACTTTTGCCTGGAAAATCCCATGGACGGAGGAGCCTGGTAGGCTGCAGTCCATGGGGTAGCTAAGAGTCGGACACGACTGAGTGATTTCACTTTCACTTTTAACTTTCATGCATTGGAGAAGGAAATGGCAACCCACTCCAGTGTTCTTGCCTGGAGAATCCCAGGGATGGGGGAGCCTGGTGGGCTGCTGTCTATGGGGTCGCACAGAGTCGGACACAACTGAAGCGACTTAGCAGCAGCAGCAGCCATTTTTAAATAAAGATTCCTAGACATTCCCTGGTGATCCAGTGGCTTTCACTACCAAGGGCGTGAGTTTGATCCCTGGTCGTGGAAATGAGATCCTGCATGCCATGAGACATGGCTAAAAACTTTAAAATTTTTTTTAATTAAAAAAAATAAGATTACCTTTGGCCAGTAGTTTCACTTCTTGGAATTTGTCTTATGGGTATACTTCAACACATGCAAAATTTATATCTATATAAGAATATTTCATCATTGCTTGTAGCAGCAAAATGTTGGAAACAATGGAAATGTCTGCTAATAGCAGACTGGTTGCAACTATCTCAATATATCATCAATAGAATAACTAAGGTGCAGAATTATACTACCGCTTTGGAAAGAATAAAAGAATGTATCCATATTTGTTGCCCTTCTGGAATGGCACACAAGAAGCCAGTAACAATGGTTATATTCAGGGAGGGAAATGAGTGGCTAGATGACAAGGATGAGAGAGGCTTTTATTTATTTATTTTTTTTAATGTTTTTTACAGTGTGCCTCTTGGTATCTTTGAATTTAGTATTGATGTACATATATTATTCTGAAATTGAAACAATTAAAAAAAAAAAAAAACATAGTGTTTTAAATGCCCAGTAATAGAGTATCATTCTGCCATATAATGAATTATTAGGCAGTCATTAGAAAACATGTTTTGGAAAAACAGAGATGTTTATTATGTGTAAAATGAAGAAAGCATGATTTTAAATTGCATGCAGTTTCCCAATTTTGCTTTCATATATACCTGAAAAACAGAAAGGAAAATAACTCTACCAGCTTGTTGATAATGTTTGGTCATCTCTGATTGACAGTGTTCTGGGTATTGTTTTTCTTCAGGTTTCTCAGAATTTTCCATGATTTTCACAGTGAGAATGTTATTATTCCAGGGAAATGTGATATGAAATAGATAATCTTATCATCTATATGTACCATATGTCAATCTTAGTAGATTTCAGCATCATATTTTATTTCCAGAACTGACTGTGAGGCAATTGTTCTTCAGCTAGATTTAAAGTAAACAATAAAGTCATTGCACCAAGATGAGCTTTGAGCTCATCAAAATGTGGTGGGGGTTGTCTTACAGTTTTGAAAATGTGGTTTAAAATTGTGGTGGGGGTTGTCTTACAGTTTTGAAAGAGCTTACCTACCCTCAACTTTCCTCATTCCTGTTTAGTTTTAAACAAACAAAAGGCAGCAAAAATAAAAAACAAAGCAAAATTTTATCTATCCCCAGTGCAGGGGGCAAACCCCAACTTAACTACCCAGGCCTAAACCCGATCTAAGTCAAAAGAAGAAAAGGGCGACAATTGAGAAAAACTGTCTCCCCATCCCCTCCCTCCCAAACTCCATATCTTGATTGAATTAACTAACAGGTCAGGAAGCAACAGTTAGAACTGGACATGGAACAACAGACTGGTTCCAAATAGGAAAAGGAGTACATCAAGGCTGTATATTGTCACCCTGCTTATTTAACTTCTATGCAGAGTACATCATGAGAAACGCTGGACTGGAAGAAGCACAAGCTGGAATCAAGATTGCCGGGAGAAATATCAATAACCTCAGATATGCAGATGACACCAGCCTTATGGCAGAAAATGAAGAGGAACTCAAAAGCCTCTTGATGAAAGTGAAAGTGGAGAGTGAAAAAGTTGGCTTAAAGCTCAACATTCAGAAAACAAAGATCATGGCCTCCAGTCCCATCACTTCATGGGAAATAGATGGGGAAACAGTGGAAACAGTGTCAGACTTTATTTTTCTGGGCTCCAAAGTCACTGCAGATGGTGACTGCAGCCACGAAATTAAAAGACGCTTACTCCTTGGAAGGAAAGTTATGACCAACCTAGATAGCATATTCAAAAGCAGAGACATTACTTTGCCAACAAAGGTCCGTCTAGTCAAGGCTATGGTTTTTCCTGTGGTCATGTATGGATGTGAGAGTTGGACTGTGAAGAATGCTGAGCACCGAAGAATTGATGTTTTTGAACTGTGGTGTTGCAGAAGACTCTTGAGGGTCCCTTGGACTGCAAGGAGATCCAACCAGTCCATTCTAAAGGAGATCAGTCCTGGGTGTTCTTTGGAAGGAGTGATGCTAAAGCTAAAACTCCAGTACTTTGGCCACCTCATGCAAAGAGTTGACTCATTGGAAAAGACTCTGATGCTGGGAGGGATTGGCGGCAGGAGGAGAAGGGGATGACAGAGGATGAGATGGCTGGATGGCATCACTGACTCGATAGACGTGAGTCTGAGTGAACTCCAGGAGTTGGTGATGGACAGGGAGGCCTGGCGTGCTGCGATTCATGGAGTCGCAAAGAGTCGGACACGACTGAGTGACTGAACTGAACTGAACCATATGAGGATTAACAGCAGTGTAGTTTCATTCAGGGTTGCACAAAGTGGTTGTGATTTCTGTTTCTGCCTGCAGTGTTGTATCAGATCCTCTAAGCCTTTTCCTCCATCTAGATCCTGAACCTACTGTTTCTCCTACTTGTGCCCCGTTCTGCTTCCCTCTCCCCTACATGTCTTATCTTCAGCCCATAAAATAATCTTGAACGTAATAGAAACTCCATACACATTGGATGGAAGGAGGGAGGAAGAGAGACAGATAGATAAACAGATGGATGGGTAGCGAGTTCCATTACAGAGTGTTCTGCTCCTTTGGGGGGCACTGAAACATTATTTATTATTGAGTTAACCTTGAAAAAGAGGCCAGTTTTCCAAGGATGAAATGAATGTGAAAATTAGCTATCATCTCTGCAATTCTTGATAAGAGACATGGAATGCCTAGTGTCAACTTTATATATGGACTTCATTCTAGTTTCTACTAAGACTTATTTAAAACCTGGAATAAATTATTTTAAAAACTACTACACATAATAGGGCCACCTCCGCCATTTGCTGGATATGTAGGATTGACCATAATGCTATGAAAATGGAATGTACAGAATACTTTAAAAAAAATTATTAATTTGGCTGCACCAGGCGTCAGTTGCAGCATGTGGAATCCAGTTCCCTAACCAGGGATCAAACCCTTGCCCCCTGCACTGAAAGCATAGAATCTTAGCCACTAGACCACCAGGGAAGTCCCCAGGACAAATACTTAATGCTCTATTGAATTTTAAAGGCTATTTAGAACACACCAACCTCATGCGAAGAGTTGACTCATTGGAAAAGACTCTGATGCTGGGAGGGACTGCGGGCAGGAGGAGAAGGGGACGACAGAGGATAAGATGGCTGGATGGCATCACTGATTCGATGGGCATGTGTCTGAGCGAACTCCGGGAGTTGGTGATGGACAAGGAGGCCTGGCGTGCTGCGATTCATGGGGTCGCAAAGAGTCGGACACGACTGAGCGACTGAACCGAACTGAACTGAACTGAATATAGTATTAGTCATTGTGTTCCCTTTATATATTTAGCTAAATCATAAGAACAGAGGGAAAACAGAAGCGTATTATGAAAAAAATAAGCAATGTACCAACTGGAGTTTCTGTAGCCTTCATACAACTTTCATACGCAGACTCCCAGAGATTCTTCAGTTCAGTTCAGTCACTCAGTCGTGTCCAACTCTTTGTGACCCCATGAATCACAGCACACCAGGCCTCCCTGTCCATCACCAACTCCCAGAGTTTACCAAACTCATGTCCATTGAGTCAGTGATGCCATCCAACCATCTCATTCTCTGTCGTCCCCTTCTCTTCCTGCCTTTAATCTTTCCCAACATCAGGGTCTTTTCAAATGAGTCAGCTCTT
The DNA here is from genome assembly GCF_002263795.3 of Bos taurus. Classification (NCBI taxonomy): domain Eukaryota; kingdom Metazoa; phylum Chordata; class Mammalia; order Artiodactyla; family Bovidae; genus Bos; species Bos taurus. The sequence goes on from NC_037332.1 coordinate 537,132, forward strand.
TGCATCAGGTGGCCAAAGTAATGGAGTTTCAGCTTCAACATCAGTCCCTCCAATAAACATCCAGGACTGATTTCCTTTAGGATGGACTGGTTGGATCTCCTTGCTGTCCAAGGGACTTTTAAGAGTCTTCTCCAACACCACAGTTCAAAAGCATCATTTCTTCAGCGCTCAGCTTTCTTTATAGTCCAACTCTCACATCCATACATGACTACTGGAAAAACCATAGCCTTAACTAGACGGACCTTTGTTGACAAAGTAACGTCTCTGCTTTTCAATATGCTGTCTAGGTTGGTCATAACTTTCCTTCGAAGGAGTAAGCATCTTTTAATTTCATGGCTACAATCATCATCTGCAGTGACTTTGGAGCCGAGAAAAATAAAGTCTGCCACTGTTTCCACTGTTTCTCTATTTTTCCATGAAGTGATGGGACTGGATGCCATGATCTTAGTTTTCTGAATGTTGAGCTTTAAGCCAACTTTTTCACTCTCCACTTTCACTTTCATCAAGAGGCTTTTGAGTTCCTCTTCATTTTCTGCCATAAGGCTGGTGTCATCTGCATATCTGAGGTTATTGGTATTTCTCCTGGCAATCTTGATTCCAGCTTGTGCTTCCTCCAGCCCAGCATTTCTCATGATGTACTCTGCATATAAGTTAAATAAGCAGGGTGACAATATACAGCCTTGACGTACTCCTTTTCCTGTTTGGAACCAGTCTGTTGTTCCATGTCCAGTTCTAACTGTTGCTTCCTGACCTGCATACAGGTTTCTCAAGAGGCAGGTCAGGTGGTCTGGTATTCCCATCTCTTTCAGAATTTTCCACAGTTTATTGTGATTCACACAGTCAAAGGCTTTGGCATAGCCAGAGATCATTAGGAAGTTCCAAAGTCTTATCTGAAGCTTAGTCTCCCTTTTGCAAGGGGAGAATATTAATTATACTACCCTTCAGGTTGTGATGAGGATGGTTAATAGGTACTTGCTTAGTTGACTTGGATTCTGTCTGAATTAACATTTAAAAAAAAGAAAAAGGGGTACCCAAAGCCAGTGCTTTCTGAGAACCTGGAGGGATGGGATGGGGAAGGAGGTCGAAGTGGTGTTCAAGTTGGAGGGGACACATGTATACCTATGGCCAGTGTATGGCAAAACCATCATAATGTTGTAATCATCCTCCAATTAAAATTTAAAAAAAAAATCTTCCTGCCTGGTTAGGAAGCACTTCAGGTAGGAGGTAACTTGGCTGTGATTTGGAGGAAAAGGACCAAAAAGAAACTAGTTGTGAATTCCAGGCCTGGTTTATGTAGTTAAAATTATGTTTGCTCTGATTCACTCATGAATGAATCCATGAATCCACTTCCCCAGTGGCTCCGTGGTAAAGAACCCCCCTGCAGTGCAGGAAACACAGAGAAGTGGGTTCGATCCCTGGGTCAGGAAGATCCCCTGGAGGAGAGCATGGCAACCCACTCCAGAAAAAAAATAAAGAAGTTCTCTCAGTACCAGGGTGACAGCTCAAAACCTAGAGAAAGTGGACATGTAAACTGAATAGATTTTTAACATTGTTTTTCCAGTTGAGCTGGCATTGGAAGAATTTAACTGAACTGGATCAGCTCTGGATGCTAAAATGTTTACGGTTTAACTGGTACATCAGTGTCTCCCCAACTCCCTATGAGCAGGATGTATGGAAGAAGCATTATATTCAAATGGTGAAAGAACTCCATGTTACCAAGCCCAAGGTAAATTTGGGAAATGAAGCAACAGAATTACTAATATCAGCTACTTAGGAATTCTAGAACTATGTTGGAGAAGGCCATTGGTTCAAAAGAAATATACCATGACTTCAAAATTCCCTAGTTCTAAGAACTTAACAGCTCTTTTCAAGATATCCATGTTAGTTGAAAGTCATCTGACACTCACAAACCACAATTCCATCCAGGTTAGGACTTGGAGCTCCTCATTCTCTCCAGATTCCTGGATTTCTGTGTCTCTGACGCCTACAGTACACAATTCTGACACAGGGATTCTGTGGGTAACATGCAGTATTTATGACCTATAGGTCATCAAATTTTACTTAACTAATTCAAATTTTCTGTGATTCTACCAGGAAAACTGAAGTTTATGTTTCTATCATTTATAAAGAAAAGTTTGCAAAAAATTAGTAATTAGGAAAGGGCATAATGGGCATATTAAAGTTCTTTTTACTTTAGAAACTAGCAATGTAAAGTCCTTACATAGACTCGTAAACAGTAAATAGTATGAGCATAAATTTTTCTAGTGGTTTTCTATGCATTGTAAGCAATGTTTATGTTCATTCTTATAGTCACAGTTAATTAGGTAACATGGGAAATTTTTATGAGCTTTTCCTTTATGGCATGATCTATATACACGCAGAGTTGTGCATCATTTCATATAATAGAAGAGTTCCTGAAAATTATGTGTAAATTAAAAATTTTAAATTATTTTTAAAACCACGGGGATTTTTTTTTTTATAGAAAAGCTACAGTGAGTCTGTTTTGAATTGAAGAATCCTTTTGAAATATGAATAGTTGGTTCTTAACATGCTCATTTACATTTCATTTTATTGCATTTACTTGAAGTAGAAACCCTCTACATTTAATGTAGTAATAAACTGCATAATTAATATTGTTATAATTACAATGATAAAAGCAGTCTTTCTGATTTCAATGATGGCTGTTCTTCATGAGAATTTCTTTTAAAAAGAAAAATGTAAAGTGCAGTGGTGGAAGAGTTATTTTAAAAATTACAATAGCTATGGCTCCTTTTATCACAAAGCTTTCCTTAACTCTCATTCAAAGTCACTCATAGGCAGGGAAAGGCTTCAATAGCTGAAGTGTGGGCTGTTCTGGGGCAGAGGAGAGAAAAGTGATTAACCAGGATGTAGAATGAAAAAAGGTTTTGAGTATTGTATGTAATACTGATTTTAATACTTGGTCTTCAACAATAACTCTTTTTCCAGAAACTGTTTATGCACTTCCCTTGTGGCTCAAATGGTAAGGAATCCACCTGCAATGCAGGAGATGCAGATTTGATCCCTGGGTCGAGAGGATACCCTGAAGAAGAAAATGGCTACCCACTCCAGTATTCTTGCCTGGAGAATGCCCATGGTTGGAGGAGCCTGGTGGGCTACAGTCCATAGGATCATAAAGAGTCATGGCTTTATGATCATAGATAAAGGACATGACTGAGCAACTGACAGACACATATTTTAAGATGATGAATAGTTCTGATACAAGAAAATTGCCACATTGTTGCTTAGTATTTAATTTCTTTAAGGAGTACTTTGTTATAGTAAATTTCAGTTTTTCTATTAAAGAAAAAATTGGCAAATTAAACCCAGTAAGATATAAAAAAAAGAATAATACATGATGACCAAGTGGGATGTATCCAAGGAGAGTAAGGTTGGCATACTATTCAAAAATCAGTCCATGTAATTCACAGAATAAAAGAGAAAAGATGTCCAGTCATTTCAATATATGTAAACAAAAGCATTTAAAATTTTTTCAACATTTGCGATTTACAAAAGTCTCAAACGGCTTTGGGTAAAGGGAACAAAGTTTTTGTTTACTTAATGAAAAAGTCACCAGTTTTCATTATTATCTATTCTGTTAATGGGTCAAATATTTTGTACTTTTCAGAATTAATGATGCTTATTTATGTATATAGTTCCTAGCATCCATGCCTAAATTTTCTCCCCTGAAACTGCTTTTTTATTATCATGTATTCTTTATTACCAGTGGTGTTAAACAAGACCTCTTCCAGCAAAAATAGATTTCATTCAATATAAACTCAGAAAAATGAAATGAATGTCCATCTTTTTTTATTTAGTTTATTTTTTTGGCCACCCCGTGTGACTTGGGCTTTTAGTTCCCTGACCAGGGATCAAACTCCTGCTCTTGGCAGTGAAAGTGTGGAGTCCTAACCGCTGGACCACCAGGGGATTCCTTGAATGTCCACTTTAAGTGAGATCCACACTGTGCTGTGCTTAGCTGCTCAGTCGTGTCCAACTCTTTTCAACCCCATGGACTGTAGTTCACCAGGCTTCTCTGTCCATGGGGATTCTCCAGGCAAGAACACTGGAGTGGGTTGCCATTTCCTTCTCCAACATATGAAAGTTAAAAGTGAAAGTGAAGCCTCTCAGTCGTGTCTGACTCTTAGAGACCCCATGGGACTGCAGCCTACCAGGGTCTTCCGTCCATGGGATTTTCCAGGCAAGAGTACTGGAGTGGGGTGTCATTGCCTTCTCCGTCCCTTAGGCTACAACCGTATAAAAACCCTTACAAACTTTATATACAAAAAAAACCAGACTTTCATTTTGGGCAATTAAAAAATAGACTTTCCAAAAAAAAAAAAAAAAGACTTACGTTTTCCAAGTCTTTGGAAATGGCTGAAGTTTTGATAATTGATAAAATCTATACTTTATCCCAGGCCCTTAAGCCCGAGGCCAGGGGTGGCGGCTGGGAGGAGCAACCCCACGCCCAAGGAGCCATGGCTGCGTGGGCACAGGAGTGCCTGGAGGAGCTATACCCCGTTGAAGGTCAGGAGATACCCCTCGTCCAAGGTAAGGAGCAATGGCTGCGCTTTGCTGGAGCAGCCTTGAAGAGATACCCCACACCCTAGGTAAGAGAAACCCAAGTATGATGGTAGGTGTGGCAAGAGGGCATCAGAGGGCAGACACACTAAAACCATACTCACAGAAAACTAGTCAATCTAATCACACTAGGACCACAGCCTTTTCTAACTCAATGAAACTAAGTCATGCCTGTGGGGCAACCCAAGACAGGCGAGTCATGGTGGAGAGATCTGACAGAATATGGTCCACTGGAGTAGGGAATGGCAAACCACTTCAGTATTCTTGCCTTGAGAACCCCATGAACAGTATGAAAAGGCAAAATGATAGGATACTGAAAGAGAAACTCCCCAGGTCAGTAGGTGCCCATTATGCTACTGGAGATCAGTGGAGAAATAACTCCAGAAAGAATGAAGGAATGGAGCCAAAGCAAAAACAATACCCAGCTGTGGATGTGACTGGTAATAGAAGCAAGGTCCGATGCTGTAAAGAGCAATATTGCATAGGAACCTGGAATGTCAGGTCCATGAATCAAGGCAAATTGGAAGCGGTCAAACAAGAGATGGCAAGAGTGAATGTTGACATTCTAGGAATCAGCGAAATGAAATGGATTGGAATGGGTGAATTTAACTCAGATGACCATTATATCTACTACTGCAGGCAGGAATCCCTCAGAAGAAACGGAGTAGCCATCATGGTCAACAAAAGAGTCCGAAATGCAGTACTTGGATGCAGTCTCAAAAACGACAGAATGATCTCTGTTCATTTTCAAGGCAAGCCATTCAATATCACAGTAATCCAAGTCTATGCCCCAACCAGTAACGCTGAAGAAACTGAAGTTGAATGGTTCTATGAGGACCTACAAGACCTTCTAGAACTATCACCCCAAAAAGATGTCCTTTTCATTATAGGGGACTGGAATGCAAAAGTAGGAAGTCAAGAAACACCTGGAGTAACAGGTCAATTTGACCTTGGAATATGGAATGAAGCAGGGCAAAGACTAATAGAGTTTTGCTAAGAAAATGCACTGGTCATAGCAAACACCCTCTTCCAACAACACAAGAGAAGACTCTATACATGGACATCACCAGATGGTCAACACCGAAATCAGATTGACTATATTCTTTGCAACCAAAGATGGACAAGCTCTACACAGTCAGCAAAAACAAGACCAGGAGCTGACTGTGGCTCAGATCATGAACTCCTTATTACCAAATTCAGACTTAAATTGAAGAAAGTAGGGAAAACCACTAGACCATTCAGGTGTGACCTAAATCAAATCCCTTATGTGAAAGGGAGAAATAGATTTAAGGGCCTAGATCTGACAGATAGAGTGCCTGATGAACTATGGAATGAGGTTCATGACATTGTACAGGAGACAGGGAACAAGACGATCCCCATGGAAAAGTAATGCAAAAAAGCAAAATGGCTGTCTGGGGAGGCCTTACAAATAGCTGTGAAAAGAAGAGAAGCGAAAAGCAAAGGAGAAAAGGAAAGATATAAACATCTGAATGCAGAGTTCCAAAGAATAGCAAGAAGAGATAAGAAAGCCTTCTTCAGCGATCAATGCAAAGAAATAGAGGAAAACAACAGAATGGGAAAGATTAGAGATCTCTTAAAGAAAATCAGAGATACCAAAGAAACATTTCATGAAAAGATGGGCTCGATAAAGGACAGAAATGGTATGGACCTAACAGAAGCAGAAGATATTAAGAAGAGATGGCAAGAATACACAGAAGAACTGTACAAAAAAGATCTTCACGATCCAGATAATCACGATGGTGTGATCACTGACCTAGAGCCAGACATCCTGGAATGTGAAGTCAAGTGGGCCTTAGAAAGCATCACTACGAACAAAGCTAGTGGAGGTGATAGAATTCCAGTTGAGCTATTCCAAATCCTGACAGACGATGCTGTGAAAGTGCTGCACTCAGTATGCCAGCAAATTTGGAAAACTCAGCAGTGGCCACAGGACTGGAAAAGGTCAGTTTTCATTCCAATCCCAAAGAAAGGCAATGCCAAAGAATGCTCAAACTACCGCACAATTGCACTCATCTCACACGCTAGTAAAGTAATGTTCAAAATTCTCCAAGCCAGGCTTTAGCAATATGTGAACCGTGAACTTCCTGATGTTCAAGCTGGTTTTAGAAAAGGCAGAGGAACCAGAGATCAAATTGCCAACATCTGCTGGATCATGGAAAAAGCAAGAGAGTTCCAGAAAAACATCTATTTCTGCTTTATTGACTATGCCAAAGCCTTTGACTGTGTGGATCACAACAAACTATGGAAAATTCTTCAAGAGATGGGAATACCAGACCACCTGACCTGCCTCTTGAGAAACCTGTATGCAGGTCAGGAAGCAACAGTTCAAACTAGACATGGTACAACAGACTGGTTCCAAGTAGGAAAAGGAGTTCGTCAAGGCTGTATATTGTCACCCTGCTTATTTAACTACTATGCAGAGGACATCATGAGAAACAGTGGGCTGGAAGAAGCACAAGCTGGAATCAAGATTGCTGGGAGAAATATCAATAACCTCAGATATGCAGATGACACCAGCCTTATGGCAGAAAGTGAAGAGGAACTCAAAAGCCTCTTGATGAAAGTGAAAATGGAGAGTGAAAAAGTTGGCTTAAAGCTCAACATTCAGAAAACGAAGATCATGGCATCTGGTCCCATCACATCATGGCAAATAGAAGGGGAAACAGTGGAAACAGTGTCAGACTTTATTTGGGGGGGCTCCAAAATCACTGCAGATGGTGATTGTAGCCATGAAATAAAAGATGCTTACTCCTTGGAAGAAACGTTATGACCAACCTAGATAGCATATTGAAAAACTGAGACATTACTTTGCCAACAAAAGTCCGTCTGGTCAAGGCTATGGTTTTTCCAGTGGTCATGTATGGATGTGAGAGTTGGACTGTGAAGAAAGCTGAGCACTGAAGAATTGATGCTTTTGAACTGTGGTGTTGGAGAAGACTCTTGAGAGTCCCTTGGACTGCAAGGAGATCCAACCAGTCCATTCTAAAGGAGATCAACCCTGGGTGTCCTTTGGAAAGAATGATGCTGAAGCTGAAATTCCAGTACTTTGGCCACCTCATGCGAAGAGTTGACTCATTGGAAAAGACTCTGATGCTGGGAGGGATTGGCGGCAGGAGGAGAAGGGGACGACAGAGGATGAGATGTATGGATGGCATCACTGACTCAATGGACGTGAGTTTGAGTGAACTCCGGGAGATGGTGATGGACAGGGAGGCCTGGCATGCTGCGACTCATGGGGTCGCAAAGAATCGGACATGACTGAGCGACTGAACTGAAATGAACTGAACTGGACTGAAGCATTGGGAGGAGCCTATCGACCTTGAGAAGAAGTACAAGCTGGAACAAGTAACTATCTGAAACTGAACTGACTCCATACTGCCCACAACAGCTCCAGAGATATTCCTAGATATATTTCTACTATTATCATTTTTAATTTGTTCTTATTTTTAAGTTCTTTATTACTCCTTTAATAATGTATTTTTTAGAATCTAACCTCTACTTTAGATTTCTAAGTTTTGCTTTTTGGTATTTGTTATCAATTTTGTACCTTTAAGAATCCAATTTTCAGTATCCATTTTCATTTAGGAGTGTGATTACTGGCTTGATTGCTCTCTCTCCTTTTGATTCTCCCTTTTCTCCCCTTCAGGTCAGCTCTATCTCCTCTCTCCCCTTCTCTTCTCTACTTAACTCTGTGAATCTCTCTTAGTGTTCCAGGCTGACTGCCCTCTTCTCCTCCTGGTCACCTCTATCGCCCTCCTCCATCTTCTCTTCTCCATGTAACCCTATAAGCCTCTCTGGATGTCCCTCACTCTGGAGAATCATTTCACCATTAACCTAGATGTTTTATCATCTGTGCTGTATGGATGGAGAAGTCTTGAGGCTACTGTAAGAATAAGATTGAAAGCCAGAGGCAGGAGGCTTAAATCCAAAATTTGAGAGCACCAGAGAACTCCTGTTTCCAGGGACCATTAATAGATAAGAGCTTATCCCAAAGTCTCCATACCTACACTGATACCAAGCTCCACCCAAGATCCAACAAGTTCCAGAGCAAGACATACCACACTAATTTTCCAGCAATGCAGGAGCACAACCCTGAGCATTAAAAGACAGGCTGCCTAAAGCCATGCCAAACCCATAGACACCCCAAAACACACTACTGGACACTTCATTGCACTCCAGAGAGAAGAGATCCAGCTCCACCCACAAGAACACAGATGCAAGCTCCCCTTACCAGGAAACAATGACAAGCCACTCGTCCAACCCCACCCTCATGGATAAGAGGAACCACAAACTTCCAGCCTACAGAAAGGCCACATCAAACACAGCAATCTAAACAAAATGAAAAGGCAGATAAATATTAAACAGGTAAAGGAACATGATAAATGCCCACCAAACCAAACAAAAGAGGAGGAGATAGGGAGTCTACCTGAAAAAGAATTCAGAATAATTATAGTAAAGATGATCCAAAATCTTGAAAATAACATGGGGTTACAAATAAATAGACTAGAGACAAGGATTGAGAAGATACTAGAAATGTTTAATAACGACCTAGAAGAAATAAAAAAGAGTCAATAAATAATGAATATGGAGAAGGCAATGGCAACCCACTCCAGTACTCTTGCCTGGAAAATCCCATGGACGGAGAAGCCTGGTAGGCTGCAGTTCATGGGGTCACAAAGAGTCAGACACAACTGAGCAACTTCACTTTCAATTTTCACTTTCATGCATTGGAGAAGAAAATGGCAACCCACTCCAGTGTTCTTACCTGGAGAATCCCAGGGATGGTGGAGCCTGGTGGGCTGCCATCTATGGGATCACACAGAATTGGACACAACTGGAAAAACTTAGCAGCAGCAGCAATAATGAATAATGCAATAAATGAGATCAAAAGCACTCTAGAAGGAACCAACAGCAGAATAACTGAGGCAGAAGATAGCAAAAGTGAGGTGGAAGATAGAATGGTGGAAATAAATGAAGCAGAGAGGAAAAAAGAATTAAAAGAAATGAGGAAAACCTCAGATACCTCTGGGACAATGTTAAAGGCCCCAACATTCGAATCATAAGAGCCCCAGAAGTAGAAGACAAAAAGAAAGGGCTCGAGAAAGTACTTGAGGAGATAATCATTGAAAACGTCCCTAAAATGAGGGAGGAAATAGCCACCCAAGTAAAAGAAACCCAGAAAGTCCCAAACAGGATAAATCCAAGGCAAAACACCCCAAGACACATATTAATCAAATTAACAAAGATCAAACACAAAGAGCAAATATTAAAAGCAGCAAGGGAAAAGCAACAAATAACACACAAGGGGATCCCCATAAGAACAATGGCTGATCTTTCAATAGAAACTGTTCAGGCCAGATGGGAATGGCAGGACATACTTAAAGTGATGAAAGAGAGAAACCTACAACCCAGATTACTATACCCAGCAATGATTTCATTCAAATACGAAAGAGAAATCAAAAGCTTTACAGACAAGCAAAAGCTGAGAGAATTCAGCACCACCAAACCAGCTCTTCAACAGATGCTAAAGGATTTTCTCTAGACAAAAAACATAGAAAGGGTTTACAAACGGGATCACACTTATCAATAATTACCTTAAATGTAAATGGGTTGAATACCCCAACCAAAAGACAAAGACTGGCTAAATGGATACAAAAAGAAGACCCCTGTACCTGGTGTCTACAAGAGACTCACCTCAAACCAAGGGACACATACAGACCGAAAGTGATGGGCTGGAAAAACATGTTTCATGCACATGGAGACCAAAAGAAAGCAGGAGTAGCAATACTCATATCAGATAAAATAGACTTTGAAATAAGGGCCATGAAAAGAGACAAAGAAGGACACTACATAATGATCAAAGGATCAATCCAAGGAGATATAACAATTATAAAATATATATGCACCCAACATAGGAACACCACAATATGTAATGCAAATGCTAACAAGTATGAAAGGGGAAATTGACAATAACACAATAATGGTGGGAGACTTTAATTCCCCACTGACACCTATGGATAGATCAAATAAACAGAAAGTTAGCAAGGAAACACAAACATGAAATGATACAACAGACCAGTTAGACTTAATTGATACTTATAGGACATTTCACCCCCAAACAATGAATTTCACCTTTTTCTCAAGTGCACATGGAACAGTCTCCAGGATAGATCACATCCTGGGCCATAAATCTAGCCTTGGTAAATTCAAAATAATTGAAATCATTCCAAGCATCTTTTCTGACCACAATACAGTAATATTAGATGTCAATTACAGGAGAAAAACTATTAAAAATTGCAGCATATGGAGGCTGAACAACACGCTGCTGAATAACCAACAAATCACAGAAGAAATCAAAAAAGAAATCAAAATATGCATAGAAATGAATGAAAGTGAAAACACAACAACCGAAAACCTGTGGGACACTGTAAAAGCAGTGCTAAGGGGAAGGTTCATAGCAATACAGGTTTACCTCAAGAAACAAGAAAAAAGTCAAATAAATAACCTAACTCTACACATACAGCAACTAGAAAAAGAAGAAATGAAGAACTCTAGGGTTAGTAGAAGGAAAGAAATCTTAAAAATCAGGACATAAATAAAGGCAAAAGAAACAAAAGGGACCATAGCAAAAATCATCAAAGCCAAAAGCTGGTTCTTTGAGAAGATAAATAAAATTGACAAACCATTAGCCAGACTCATCAAGAAACAAAGGGAGAAGAATCAAATCAACAAAATTAGACATGAAAATGGAGAGATCACAACAGACAACACAGAAATACAAAGGATCATAAGAGACTACTATCAACAACTATATGCCAATAAAATGGACAACTTGGAAGAAATGGACGAATTCTAAGAAAAGGATAACCTTCCAAAACTGAACCAGGAAGAAATAGAAAATCTTAACAGATCCATTACAAGCATGGAAATCTAAACTGCACTCAAAAGTCTTCCAGCAAACAAAAGCCCAGGACCAGACGGCTTCACAGCTGAATTCTGCAAAAAAATTAGAGAAGAGCTAACACCTATCCTACTCAAACTCTTCTGGAAAAATTCAGGGGAAAGTAAACTTCCAAACTCATTCTATGAGGCCACCATCACCCTAAAACCAAAACCAGACAAAGATGCCACAAAAAAAGATAACTACAGGCCAATATCACTGATGAACATAGATGCAAAAATCCTTAAGAAAATTCTAGCAAACAGAACCCAACAACATATTTAACAGATCATACATCATGAGCAAGTGGGCTTTATCACAGGGATGCAAGGATTCTTCAATATTTGCAAATTAAAATCAATGTGATATACCACATTAACACATTGAAAGATAAAAAACATATGATTACCTTAAGAGATGCAGAGAAAGCCTTTGACAAAATTCAACATCCATTTATGACAAAAAAATCTCCAGAAAGCAGGCATAGAAGGAACACACCTCAACATAATAAAAGCTATATATGATAAACCCACAGCAAACATTATCCTCAATGGTGAAAAATTGAAAGCATTTCCTATAAAGTCAGGAACCAGACAAGAGTACCTACTCTCACCACTACTATTCAGCGTAGTTTTGGAAGTTTTAGCCACAGCAATCAGAGAATAAAAAGAAATAAAAGGAATCCAGATTGGAAAAGAAGAAGTAAAACTCTCACTGTTTGCAGATGATATGATCCTCTACATAAAAACCCTAAAGACTCCACCAGAAAATTACTAGAGCTAATCAATGTAAATTATAGTAAAGTTGCAGGGTGTAAAATTAATACAGAAATGCCTTGCATTCCTATATACTAACAATGAGAAAACAGAAAGAGAAATTAAGGAAACAATTCCATTTACCATTGCAATGAAAAGAATAAAATACTTAGGAATAAATATACCTAAAGAAACAAAAGACCCATATATAGAAAACTATAAAACACTGATGAAAGAAATCAAAGAGAACACAAATAGATGGAGAAATATACCATGTTCATGGATCAGAAGAATCAATATAGTGAAAATGGGTATACTACCCAAAGCAATCTATAGATTCAATGCAAACCCTATCAAGCCACCAATGGTACTTTTCACAGAACTAGAACAAATAATTTCACAATTTGTATGGAAATACCAAAAAAATAAATAAATAAAACTCGAATAGCCAAAGCAATCTTGAGAAAGAAGAATGGAACTGGAGGAATCAACTTGCCTGACTTCAGACTATACTGCAAAGCTACAGTCATCAAGAGAGTATGGTCCAGGCACAAAGACAGAAATATAGATCAATGGAACAAAATCCACACACTATGGACACCTGTCTTTGACAAAGGAGGCAAGAATATACATTGGAGAAAAGATAGTCTCTTTAACAAGTGGTGCTGGAAAAACTGGTCAACCACTTGTAAAAGAATGAAACTAAGAACACTTTCTAACATTATACACAAAAATAAACTCAAAATGGATTAAAGATTTAAACATAAGACCAGAAACTATAAAACTCCTAGAGGAAAACATAGGCAAAACACTCTTCGACATAAATCACAACAGGGTCCTCTATGACCCACCTCCCAGAGTAATGGAAATAAAAGCAAAAATAAACAAATGGGACCTAATTAAAATTAAAAGCCTTTGCACAATGAAGGAAACTATAAGCAAGGTGAAAAGACAGCTTTCAGAATGGGAGAAAATAATAACAAACAAAGCAACTGACAAAGAATTAATCTCAAAAATATATAAGCAACTCCTGCAGCTCAGTTCCAGAAAAATAAACGACCCAATCAAAAAATGGGCCAAAGAACTAAACAGACATTTCTCCAAAGAGAACATACAGATGGCTAGCAAACACATGAAAAGATGCTCAACATCACTGATTATCAGAGAAGTGCAAATCAAAACCACAATGAAGCACCATCTCATGCCAGTCAGAATGGCTGCTATCCAAAAGTCTCCAAACAATAAATTCTGGAGAGAGTGCAGACAAAAGGGAACCCTCTTACACTGTTGGTGGGAATGCAAACTAGGATGTGGAGATTCCTTAAAAAACTGGAAATAGAACTGCTTTATGACCCAGCAATCCCACTGCTGGGCATACACATCAAGGAAACCAGAATTGAAAGAGACACGTGTACCCCAATGTTCATTGCAGCACTGTTTATAATAGCCAGGACATGGAAGCAATCTAGATGTCCATTGGCTGAAGAATGGATAAGGAAGCTGTGGTACATATACACAATGGAATACTATTCAGTCATTAAAAACAATGCATTTGAATCAGTTCTAATGAGGTGGATGAAACTGGAGCCTATTATACAGAGCGAAGTAAGTCAGAAAGAAAAATACCAATACAGTATATTAATGCATATATATGGAATTTAGAAAGATGGTAATGATGACCCTATATGTGAGACAGCAAAAGAGACACAGATATAAAGAACAGTCTTGTGGACTCTTGGAGAGGGAGAGGGTGGGATGATTTGAGAGAATAGCATTGAAACATGTATATTACCATATGTGAAATAGATGACCAGTCCAAGTTCGATGCATGAAACAGGGCACTCAAAGCCAGTGCACTGGGATGACCCTGAGAGATGGGATGGGAAGGGAGGTGGGTGGGTGATTCAGGATGGGGGACACATGTACATCCACGGCTGATTCATGTTAATGTATGGCGAAAACCACTACAATACTGTAAAGTAATTCGCCTCTAATTAACATAAACAAATTAATTTTTTAAAAGGAAACCATAAAATTTATAAGCATATTCACTGATTCATTCAGTCATTTTGCTAACATTTGTGAAGTCATCAGGTTTCCCATTAGAATACCAGGACATATCAGAATGTTAGGAACTCTACATAATTTCTAGATATTCTACTAATATCTATATTAGTAATATTTACCATACAGTATAACCTAAGAGGATTTATTACTCATTTGATAATATTTCCCATGTAATTTAACCTACCAAAAAAGCAGAATTAGTTTAATATCTCTCTTTGGAATGTTTCAGGGGTCCTCTAAAGCAACCCAAAGCTAGCTAGAGGTCAAAAGAATTTAACAGAATTTGACTTAGGAAGTTTTGTCAAAAAAAAAAAAGATCAATCAAAATGGTTTAGAACATTCGATCAGATTTAGTCAATGCAGATTGGTGTATCATTTAGCTTGCTGATATGTCACAATGGGTATATATACTGAGGCTCAAGGTCTAGTGAAAGTCAACTCTGCCATCTTGGACTTAGTTAGCTCTAACCAATTCCCCTACAGCATTGTCATTCCTAACAAAATCCATTTATCCAACTAATTGTAATCCAATTTTAGAAAATCCTGATCATGCATAACTCTTTTCAGTAATTGTTTTCATACCTTCTTCTACTGAAAATACATCTAAGTTTCCCTAAAGTATTTTACACAATGAGGTACATTTTCTTGTAGACAAATTTGTTACAGAACACAGTCTGATTTGACCTCTAGTAAACCTAGGTACAACAGGATTATTATACTTATTGATGGTTCTAAAGACATGTCTATGTTACCAGGTATATTTCCCAGTTCACATGAACCTAAAATTCATTTAATTTAATTTAAAATTATTTGATTTATAAGTGCTTACTTTTTTTTAAAGCCAATTAAATAGAACTTATTTACAAATTAATCTCAAAAATATTATCCAGAAACAAAGACATACTGAGACATACACATATTCAGACACAACACAAGATTTAGCTTCATTTTCTAAACTTAGTCATGAATTAGATGTTACAACATAAAATTCACTATTTTGTACATAAGTTGGATGAAATAAAATTTTTAAAGGCTTCTTCCCATTTTTTCTCAGTCTCAGGAGTTAGAGATGGCCTAGATACGTGTTCCTTGAGAGCCCTGGTCTCAAGGCACAAGGAAAGGAAATCAAGTTCTAACAAAATGGTGGCAGGTCCAAACCAAGTGGTGGCCAGGCAAAGCAAAATGGCCATTAAAAATCACAACACAGAACACAGAGTTAAAACAAAAATATAGACATGGCAGTCTTCATCAGATACTCCCTTAAATACAAGAATACAGTCTCAGAAAACCTCCTATAGAGACACAGAACTTCAGATCCAAGTACTAATAGAGTAAATGAAAACATCTCAGGACTTCAAAGAGAGGAAAGAATGCCAGGTTGAAAGAAGAGGGGAGAAGAGGCAGGAGAAGGGGACAAAAATGGTGGGCTTACAGACGTCTCCTGCCAGAAACTAGAACAGAACCAAAATTTGAGTTCTCTGCCAAGAAGAAGTGAGGCCCTTTGACCAGATTCTTGTGTCCAGGGGACTAGGGAAAAAAAAAAGGGTAGGATAGGAAGGGTTAAGGAGAGGAAAGAGAGAGAAAGGAGAGATCATTAAAGTCTCTTGTTCCTTACCCAGTTGAGTCACTCTCGGCAGTTGTCCATGCCAGGAGGAAACCAGGGATGAAAAGGTCCCAGTTGTGGCAGCTGGATCTGGTCCATCAGTGGGCAAGCTGGTCCCTGAGTACCCCGAGTGGTCAGGATGTCAGTCACAGCAAAGAAGAGTCCTGGCCGAGGGCCATTTGTTACAGGAAGGGGGACCCCTTCAAGGACCCAAAAGTGGGCTCTTGTCTAACACTTAGAAATGAATGTCTGAGGAGACACATGTGCTGACAAAGCAAGAGATTTTATTGGGAAGGGGCGCCTGGGCAGAGAGCAGCTAGGTAAGGGAACCCAGGAGAACTGCTCTGCCATGTGTCTCCCAGTCTTGTGTTTTATGGTGATGGGATTCATTTCCAGGTGGTCTTTGGCCAATCATTCTGATTCAGAGTCCTTCCTGGTGGTGCACACATTGCTCAGCCAAGATGGATGCCAGCAAGAAGGATTCTGGGAGGTGGTTGTGAAATAGAAGCAAGATCAAAGCCTCCCATTAAAGTAACAACCTTTTGCTTTCCCTTCCATTATCTTGTTTTTGAATAGCTTCTGCTCATCAATTACCACTTTCGCTTCTATGATCTTGCTTGTTCATTATATCCACAGGAACTAGGGCTACCTGGGGAGGAGAGGGATCTGACCTGTTTGAGTAGGAAGTTTACAGTGTATAAAAGATACCCAGACAAAGCCGGGGCACTCAGTCTTTGGAGGTGACGCCACTGGATCTGCACCAGTTCTGAATAAACCTTGCTGTTCTGTATCTTTGAGTGCCACCTTTGTCTTTTGGACACCATGGTTACTAAATATTTTCTGCTGTTTTGGCCAGGAAGCCAACAACCAAACTGGTCCCTTGTGCCACCATTGTCAGGTAACCAGAGAAAGCCGCAGCTGCAGACCTGGTGACAGATGGATAGGCACCACCCGGCCATCTGCCACATCCCAACTCTTACTCAAGCCACACTGGCCTCGGCCCATGCCACTTCCCAAATGGACTCAGAGCAGAAGTAGGTTCCAGGACAGGATGTCAGATGCGTGAGTGCCCCAGGGACATCTGCCTGAGTCGGGACCCACCATATGGCGGAAGGGGTGCCTGATCACCTCCCAGTGACCAGAGAGTTACTCAGAATAGGGTTTGTTCCTTCAGATGGTCATTTCTGGTGTGTGTGAGAGAATGATTGAGCAGAGTGAAAGCCAGCGCTCCACCGTCTTTGGATTATGGAGCCTGAGAGGAACCTGAGAGGAGCCCGAGAGGAACCTGTGGCTCCATGATGACCTCATTCAGCTCAGGGCAGTGCCAGCCTGTGGGGGATTTAATCTGTCCTTGAGAGTCTGGTCTTGGTCAGGGGTTTATACTGAGCTGCCAGTGCTAAGAGGCATCTAAATTTCCTTAAGGGGAGCAGCCAGGTGGATGAAAGTCAGTGTCCCCCTTTGTCTTGTGGAACACTGCCTCAGGGTGGAAACTGTCACATAATGGGCAATTTGACTTCTAAACTCATTATCTTAAGAGTATATGGTAAAGAATTTTAAGAAATGATTTTCTGGGGATTGGGCTTCCTTCATAGCTCAGTTCGTAAAGAATCTGCCTGCAATGCAGAAGACTCTGGTTCTCTTCCTGGGTTGGGAAGATCTGCTGGAGAAAGGATAGGCTATCTAGTCCAGTATTCTTGGGCTTCCCTTGTGGCTTAGCTGGTAAAGAACCCACCTGCAATGTGGGAGACCTGGGTTTGTATCCCTGGGTTGGGAAGAGCCCTTGGAGAAGGGAAAGGCTACCACTCCAGTATTCTGGCCTGGAGAATGCCATGGAATGTATAGTCCATAGGGGTCGCAAAGAGTGAGACACAACTGAGCGACTTTCACTTTTTCTGGAGATTATGGTGTAAAATTGAGTCCTGAAAAACTGCACATTCTTTGTATCCTGGACTGGCCCTCCTTTGGGGTCAGATGGCCCCCAGAAGGGACCTTAGATGTGCCCACTGTCTGAGCAGTGTCATAGCCAGAGACTCCAGCCACCTGGACCAATTCCCGTATATCAATCAATGGTTGGAAATTGTTCACTTAGGGCCCCCTTGGGTTCAATTTTATGCGGCAGGTCAGGGACAGTGTAAGGTCCTAGTTTTTCAATCAAGAAAAGGACCTCGTGCCTAGAGAAGGAACAACCTATCCTCCAGGGTGAAGCTGAAGAAATGCCTCCAATGCCCCCACCTTACATCCCCACGGCTCCTCCACCAAAAGCAGAAGATCCCTGTTTACCAGACAGCCACCTTCCATTCCATCTCCTCCTCCTGATGTTCCTAAAGCTGCTGTGCCCCCATGGCCAGCCACCCCAGCACTGATGGGTAGGCTCTTCTGGTCGGCTCAGGGAGCAGCTGCCTCAGCACTACAAATGCCCTTACGAGACACTCAAGGGCCATAGAACTTTGCTTCTGATGGGACCCTACAAGAGGAGGGACCCATTTTTAACTACCAGCCTTTTTCCACGACTGATCACCTTAACTAGAAACATCACACCAACCTCTATTCTGAAAAGCCCCAAGCACTGGTCAATCTCTTAGAACCCATCTTCCAGACCCACTGCCCCACCTGGGTAGACTTCCAGCAGCTTCTCCTGCTGGAACAGGAACACCTGTTCCTGTTACAGAGGATCACCAACGAGTCAGGTCAGAGGCTCAGAAATGGCTCTAGGCCAATGCCCCAGGGGGTCAATTAGATGCAGAGAACTGGGCTTGGGAGAACTCCCCAGAAGGAGAGCCTCTCTGGGACCCCAATATCTATGGGGAAGAAACCAGTTGGAGAGGTACCGACAGGCCTTCCTACAGGGAGTAAAAGCTGGGACTAAGAAGCCTACTAACATGGCCTTGACCACTGAGATGCTACAAAAGGCAGGTAAAAATCCAGTTGATTTCTACATCAACAGATGATAAATGCACCCTGTGTGAAACAGGCCCAATCAGACATCCAAAAAAACATTACAGACGTTAGAAGCGTTTGCAGGTAAAAATGCTAGGAATAGCTATTTCTAGCTATTTCAGTTCTATTTCACGAACTGCCAGAAATAGCTAACAAAGTTTTTGTCAATCATAACTAAACAGCACACCAAGAAGCAGAAAAGAGGATGAAGCAAAAAGCCTCACTCCTGGCAGCTGCCCTGTCAAAGTCTGTACCCCTGGCAGGACCACCCCATAAGGCAAGGGGCCCAGGTCCAAAAGGGAGAGTTCTCCTCAGCCGTAATCAGTGTGCCTATTGCAAGGAAAAGGGACACTGGAAAAATGAATGCCCCAGTTGCCCTCAGAAGAAAACAAAAGCAGCAGGCCCACTGAGCCAATATCAACCTGAGCCACCCAGTGCTAACCTGATCGGGCTAGCTGGAGCAGAATCCAACTGCGCAACTTGGGGCGGGGGGCGGCGGGTGGAGGCGGGCAGGTTCTCTCTAACTGGGCCCCCGAGAGCCCGTGGTCAGAGTTCAAGTAGGGGGCCATCCAATGGACTTTATGGTGGACACAGGCGCTGAGCATTCAGTGGTCACCCAGCAGACAGCCCCCTCTTGGGAAAAAAAACTACCGTCCTCAGGGCCACAGGCGCACAGATCCGCAGGCCGTTTTGCGGTCCTTGACAATGCCGACTAGGGGGCCGTGTGGTAATGCACGAATCCTGCTCAACTGCCCTGTTCCTTTGATGGGAAGAAACCTGCTTGCTAAGATGCGGGCCCAGATTTCCTTTTCTGCTGATGGGTCAGCTCCGCTAAAGCTAGCAGGACCACCCTCCTCCTTGATTATGATTCTCGCTCTAAGGAGAGAAGAATGGCACCTGTATTCCTCTCCTCCAGGAGAAGGGACCATTCCTCCTGAATTAGAGACTGAGTACCCACTAGTTTGAGCTGAGGAAAATCCTCTGGGTCTGGCAAAACACCATGCTCCCATCCTGATTTATCTGAAACCGGGAACTCAGACTGCAAAACTATGACAGTATCCAATTCCCCTGGAGGCCCGACTGGGAATCCAGGCTCATTTAGACAGACTACTCCAACACGGACTTCTGATGAAATGCTAGTCATCCTGGAACACCCCATTACTACCCATGAAGAAGCCAGGGACTCACGACTACCATCCAGTTCAGGACTTAAGGGCTATGAACAAGGCAACAATTACTCTGCACCTGGCAGTGCCTAATCTGTACACCCTACTAGGACTGATCCCTTCCACAGTCAAATGGCTTACTTGCTTGGACCTGAAAGATGCCTTCTTCTGCCTTTGGGTTGTACCTGTCAGCCAACTGCTGTTTGCCCTTGAATGGGAAAACCCACACACGGGAAACAAGGAACAGCTCACTTGGACAAGGCTTCCTCAGGGGTTCAAGAACTTCCTTCTTCAGCAGAGCTTTGGCTGCTGACTTGGCTAACTTTCCTGGACAGGAGTTAGACTGTGTCCTGCTGCAATACGACAATGACCTCCTGCTGGCCAGCACAACACAGGCTCGCTGCCTAGAAGGAACAAAGGCCCTTCTCTCCTTGTTAGTGGAAGCTGGGTCCTGGGTATCAAAGAAAAAGGCGCTCCGATGTGGGATGCCTCTGACCATAGGATCGGATAATGGACAGGCATTTGTAGCCAAGACAGTACAATAGGTGGCAAGGGCTTTGAAGATTTGGTGAAAATTACATACTGCCTACCATCCCCAGAACTCAAGGAAAGTGGAACGCATGAATCGAACTCTCAAACAAACCCTAGCAAAACTATGCCAGGGGACCAGCATACCTTGGGTAGGCATGTTAACTATGGCCCTTTTGAAGATGAGGTGTTCACCCCAGGCAGGGATAGGGTTTTCAACATTAGAAATCCTGTATGGATGGCCACCCTTGCTAGTCAGCTTAAGGGGAGACACCAGAGAACTGGGGAACTTGGCTTTACATAGGCAGCTGCAAGGGTTAGGACACACAGTCTCTCAAATACATACATGGACAGTATGTATTTGAGACCCATATATATATATAAGGACCCATATCCTTAAGCATAGCAATATATCCCCACCAACCAGGGGAGCAAGTATGGATAAAGGATTGGAAAAAAGAGCCTTTAAAATCCATGTGGACAGGGCCCTAGTCTGTAATCTTAACTACCCCCACTGCTCTCAAGGTGGCAGGAATAGACGCTTGGATCCATTACTCCAGAGTCAAAACTTCAAGTCCAACCAAGAGCTGAGGGAAGTGGGAAGCAACCCTCACTCAGTCCAGAGGAACCCCTGTGCTTGATCGTGTGAAAAAGGAAACAGCCTGAAGCCTTACTCTGACCACACTGGAAGCTGGCCAGTCAATGCAGGGCTGAAGCTTGATGAACCAACCGGACCAACAAAAGTCAGATGTATTGGTTATTAATTGGACTGCTGCTGCTACTGCTACTGCTAGTCAGTCGCGTCCGACTCTGTGCAACCCCATAGACAGCAGCCCATCAGGCTCCACTGTCCCTGGGATTCTCCAGGCAAGAACACTAGAGTGGGTTGCCATTTCCTTCTCCAATGCATGAAAGTGAAAAGTGAAAGTGAAGTCGCTCAGTCGTGTCCGACTCAGTGACCCCATGGACTGCAGCCTACCAGGCTTCTCTGTCCATGGGAGTTTCCAGGCAAGAGTACTGGAGTGGGGTGCCATTGCCTTCTCCTGAGACTCCCCTTATTCATCTTATTCAGAATAGGACTTTACTCTGTGTCTCCCCTGGAGTGGACTTGTATCCAAAAACTCTCCCTCTGCTTTGTCTACTTCTTCATTGTTCTTGTTTTTGGAGTCTCCTACTGTGATCAGCTTAAATATGAAAATGGCATATTTTTGCCTTATAGTTCTGTTAAGTTGTAAAACCCCCTCCTCATCTGAGAGTCAGGATGATTGTTCTGAACATATGCTGCTGCTGCTGCTAAGTCGCTCAATCGTGTCCGACTCTGTGCGACCCCAGAGACCGCAGGCCACCAGGCTCCACCATCCCTGGGATTCTCCAGACAAGAACACTGGAGTGGGTTGCCATTTCCTTCTCCAATGCATGAAAGTGAAAAGTGAAGGTGAAGTCGCTCAGCCGTGTCCAACTCTTAGCGACCCCATGAACTGCAGCCCATTAGACTTCTCCATCCATGGGATTTTCCAGGCAAGAGTACTGGAGTGGGGTGCCACTGTCAATCTTTCTATTATGAGAAGGGGTGGGTCCACTGCACCTTTGTTTACTGTATGCACCAGTCGGCCACATGTTATAGTTCAGCCTCTCCATGCACTAGAGAAGGGAAGCATTATTGGAAGGGAGAAATTAAAGCCCAAAGTATAGATGGTCAAAGATGTTACAGGTTTCCAGGACAAGCAACTTGTTGGAAATTAGGCAAAGAGAAAACAAAAATTCAGGTTGACCTAGCAAAATGGCCAAGTGAGTACATCTGGCTGGACTCCAACCCCTTAGTAGCCACCTCTGGCCCACCAACGTTAAGCCCTGGGCCAGGATCCAAGGGACTATATGATCAGCTCCAAACTTCCCTAAAAGATGAACTAATACCTACTGTTGCAAATAATCTCTTTATCCATTTAGCTGAGGAGGTAGGTAGCCGGAGAATTGGGTATCACTAACTGTTGGTTTTACAGAGGAGCCCAGATGAGTGAAACATGGCCCTGGAAGGGCACCAGACTGGACACCTTTCTGCTACTGCAATGGGATGGAACAATTAGTAGGCAGGCAGGAGGTCCTATTTGAAATTGGACTCTGTCCTTGGAGACAATAGGTGAAGAATGCCTGAGCTAAGAAAGGGAAGTTATACCTGAGTCGGAAAAACAAAATGCAGAAGAGCCCCAGTCTATAGTGACACCAGTAAGAGCCATTCATGGTGACCAGGAGCCCCAAGCTGGTATTGGGCTCCCCAAAAAGGAGGGAATGTAAATCACACTTGTGTTCCCTTCAACTCCACCACCAGGATTCTAGGGCAAAACTGTACAGGAAATCAACCTGATATTAATCCTTTTCTTGCAATCCTAGACATTAGCCCATATTGGAAGCATTTTAAGTCCACACACCCAGACTTATGGCAGGCCCCAGAAGAACTTTTTTGGATTTGTAGGAGAAGGGCCTACTTACAACTCCCATCCAGGTGGGGCGTAACCTGCACCATAGGAATGATTCAGCCAGATTTTTTCCTCCTAACTGGCTCACAAGGAGACATGCTTGGTGTTCCAATCTAGGATGACTTAAAATGTCGAGAAAGGCAGTCTCCAGAAATAGGAGGCCATCAGGAATGGGATGAAAATGACTGGCCTCCCCAATGGATTATTCAATATTTTGGTCCAGCCACATGGGAACAAGATGGAAATTGGGGATACAGCACACCCACTTATATGCTAAATCAAATAATCCGACTACAAGCAATGCTATAGATTATAACCAATGAAACTGCTGCTGCTTTGGAACTGCGGGCACAGCAACAATCCCAGATGAGAACTGCCATCATTCAAAATTGCTTGGCACTAGACTACTTCCTAGCAGAGGAAGGAGGAGTCTGTGGGAAATTCAGCCAAACTGACTGTTGCCTCCAAACAGATGATAATGGAAAAGGTGTGATAGTCATAGCTAAACATATCAGGAAAATTGCCCATGTTCCGATTCAGACCTGGAAGGGATGGGATACAGATGGCTTCTTTGGAGGATGGTTCTCTTGGCTGGGGTGTGTGGGGGGGGGGGGGTTGGCAGTTTAAAATAATGATTGGGATGGTTATAGTTATACTTGCCAGATGTCTGCTTATTCCCTGCCTCATACCTCTCCTAATCAGAGTTGTAACAGGGTTCATAGAGGCGGTTGTGGAACAGAGGAAGGCCATGCAGTGGCTGCTTTTAAAGGAATACCAGCAAGCTGATGTTCTCTGACAACTGCAGATGCACCCTAAACATCAAGAGGGGGAAATGAGGTAGGAATGAGATAAAAGCCCCCAATTAAAATAACAACCTTTTGTTTTCCCTTCTATTATCTTGTTTATATATATATTTTTTATTATCTTGTTTTTAAACAACTGCTGCTGCTGCTAAGTCGCTTCAGTCATGTCCGACTCTGTGCAACCCCATGGATCGCAGCCTACCAGGCTCCTCCAATCCATGGGATTTTCCAGGCAAGAGTACTGGAGTGGGGTGCCATTGCCTTTTAAACAGCTGCTGCTTGTCAATAACCACTTTGCTTCTGTGATCTTGCTTGCTCATTATATCCTCGGCAACTAGGGCTACCTGGGGAAGGGAGGGATCTGAGCTGTTTGAGTGGGAAGTTTACGGTGTATAAAAGATACCCAGACAACTGAGGAACTCAGCCTTTGAATGTGACTCCGCTGGGCCTGCGCCAGTGCTGAATAAACCTTGCTGTTCTGTATCTTTGAGTGCCGCTTGTCTCTTTCCGACACCACAGTTTCTATGTTGGACACGTGGTGTCACCTTTTGACCTTTCCTGAACTATTCCACTTGGTGATGACCTATGAGTTCCATGTTGCTTACCAGGACCTCCTATCGAAAAACAATTCATGCACATGATAACTATGGTGCCTGGCCAGGGTGGGTGGTTTCAGTCAGTATGCTTCCCCTAGCAGGTCCCTGATAAGCTAATGGATAATGAAAATTTTAATTCTCTAGACTGCAGAATTAGCACGTGCTTTCAGCATAATTAAAAACTAAGGTTGAAGTGTTTTTATTTAGCAGTAGAGACATTTAAGAACCGCAAAACTCACATTTTGAAATCCTACTACCCCCCCCCCTTTTTTTTAACGGTATACCCATTTGGACCTGACAAATATAAAATTAAAAATATGGTTTAGATGACAATTTGTTTGGAACTGAGAATGTTAACTGCCTCTGTAGGGAGGCCAGAGGTCCCCAAGCGGCAGGAGAAAATAAACTCCAAGTGGCACACTGTTTTCCCTTCTCTGTTGACACCTGGTTCCACCTGAAATTAACTTTTCTCAAACCTTGAGCTAACCAATGCGTTTTTCATATGGAAATGTTTTTCTTAAGCTATGTTAATGAAGCTGTCTATTTGCTTTGGAATCTGCCTTTCTTCAAATCGCCCAAGACTAAATCTTTTTTCTTTTCTCAAACCTTGGGCTGATCATGGCTCAACAAACCAGTGTTCATGTCAATTGTTTTATGGTGAGGGAGTGGGGATGACACACCTTGGGCCGTTCTATCTCAAAAATGCATATTGTGGGAGGAGGGCCTGGTGAGACTCCCTCAGCCTTGAGGTGTCTCCCTTATTTGATTAGCAGCTCACTAACACATAAAATGCCTTTCTGAAAACTAGCAAGTTGGCACTCTTTCTGTCTCCTTCTGATGTCTATGTCAGAAGCTTTCCCTATCTCTATTATACTTTAATAAAACTTTGCTACAGGAAAAGCTCTGAGTAGTCAAGACTCATCTCTGCCCCAGGATCGAAATCCTCTCCTCCAGAGGTCACGAATCCCACATAGCACATGGCTTGCAATGGCAACCTTTCAGAATCATACCGAAAAACAGTTTATATGAAATAATTAAAAACAAGCCTCTCCAAAATTGCTTGGTGGTCCAGTGTTTAGGACTCCAGGCTTCTACTGTAGGTGGCTGGGGTCTGATCTCTGGTCAGGGAACTAAGATTCCCCTGCCATGCAGTGGTGCGACCAAAAAAAAAAAAAAAAAAAAGCCTTTCTCCTTTAAAACAAAAACAAAAACATTTATTTGTTCATTTATGTATTTTGCCTGCACTAGATCTTAGTTGTGGCATGTGGGGTCCTGGTTACAGCATGCAAACTCTTAGTTGTGGCATGTGGGATCTAGTTCTCTGACCAAGGACTGAACCTGGGCCTCCCGCATCTTCGCCCCTGGACCACCAGGGAAGTCCTTTGCTCGTTCCAGTTGCTCTGTGACCCTGCTGACTGGATCCCTGGGGATCCAGGGATCGTCCCCTCTACTGTCCTGCCACACATCTTTGTGAGTGTTTCATGTCTTTATGGTTCTGGACCAAGTATCACCGCAAACAACCCAGTGAACACATCCTGGTGCTCTCCACATTCTTGCATTTATATTTGAGAGGGTTGACCAAGAGTTCCTGCTAGTTTCCTGAAGAGTCTCACCATTCTGCACTCCTATCAGCAAAATGGAAATTTTCTTGTGGATCTGAAGCCCCACATATGGTATGTTGTCTGCTGTTTTAGTCTTGCTGTTTTTGAACAGTGCAGAGTATTTTCCTATGTCTTTTTTTTTTTTTTTTTTTCTGGCCAAAGTGCATAGTTTATAAGATCTTAGTTCCCTGACCAGAGATCAAACCTGGGTCCACAGCAGTGACAGTACCAAGTCCTAACCATTGAATGGCCAAGGAAGTTGCTGTTTCATTCATTTTGACTTGCATCCCCAACCACCTCACTGCTGTCAATTGGCCTACGCAGTTTGCTCTCATGTGAAAAACTGTTCATGAATGACCCAGTTTTCTGCTGGGCTACCTGTTATTGGGACACAGATGATTATTGGGTTATTTTGTATGTGTGTGTATGTAGATCAAGTTAATATATATACATTTGTGAGAGGGTAACAGGCAGGAAGGCCAGGGGTCTCCAAATAGAGGAAATAGCCTGCAAGTGTCAGACATTTTTATCTCTCTTAAGCGGCAGGAGGAAACAAACTAGCAATATTTTTTCCTTCTCTATACAAATTTAAAGGGAGGTTTCTCTTAAAATATTGTGTTGCCATAATGACACCCGGCTTCGCCTGAAGTTAGCTATTCTCAAGTCTAGAGATAACCAATGCCTTTTTCTTATGGAAATGTTTGTCTTAAGCTATGCTAATGTACTATGCCTTTACCCCAACCTCTGTCTCCAAGTCGGTTCCGCCTCTTGGCCCAGAACCTACTTGACAAACCAGTATGGATATTGTTCCCCTAATCTATGTAAATGAAACTATTTGTATGGTGGTCTGCCCTTCTTCAAGATTCAAGTTAATCATTTTATGGCCCAGGATAAACCATTTGGTGCCAAGATTATCCCAAAATGCATCTTATGGGTGAGGGGCCTGGTGCCATTCTGAATTTTAAGACATTCCTTTCTTTCATTAACAGACTGCTAGGGACTATATAACATCCAGCTAAAGACTAGCAGGGGGGTACTCTTTCTGCCCCCTTCTGATGCCTATGTCAGAAGCTTTCTCTATCTCCTTTATACTTTAATAAAACTTTATTACACAAAAGCTCTGAGCGATCAAGCCTCGTCTCTGGCCCCGGATTAAATTCTTCTCCTCCGGGGGCCAAGAATCCTGGTGTATTCGCGTGATTCAACAACAGCCTTTCATTTGAACAAATGCACAATGTCATATATCCACCATTACAGTATCATTCAGAGTATTTTGCTGCCCTAAAAATCCTCTGTGCTCTCTTTGTTCTACATTCCCAGCCCCTGGCAACACCGTTCTCTTACTGTCTCCATAATCTGCCCTCCCCGACACGTCTTCTAGTTGGGGTCACACCAGACATAACATTTCAGACTGGCTTCCTGATCTTTGTTTTCTGTTTGAACCTGTCTTTTCACCCCACATCACTCAGAGAATGTTATTTCAATGCAAAAGACTTTGTCACATAAAAGCCTTGTTGATCACCCAACATGACCATGCTTAGAAGTACATAAGATTTTTTTTTTTTACTATGATCATAAAGTTCTAAGGGTTACATTTATTTCTGAATTATCATTACATTTATGAGTAATTCACCCTCATTAAATTAATATATATATGATTACACATTTTTATAATTATTAAAAATAAATATATTTGAAATACATTTTTAATAGAAAGAATACTTTTTCCTTTTATTTTTTTTTACATGTATCCAAAGATGACCAATGACTAATTGCTAGGAAGAGAAAAGATTCAATAGTTAGATCTATTTCTAGTTTGTATTTCTTAGATATTAGCACAGATACCTTGCTCAGAAGAGAATAACTTATTCACTCAATTCCTTCCCAATTACATAACCAAGTATCACAAGAAAAGCTGGATAACCTATCAGCTGACAACTTGATTAGTGTTTCCTTCAATCCTGTTGAAAGGACACAGTGGGAAGCTTTCAAGAGGGTTTATGAGAATCCTTTTTCAGTGTCTGGAAAGCAGGACAAAA
This sequence comes from Bos taurus, assembly GCF_002263795.3. Classification (NCBI taxonomy): domain Eukaryota; kingdom Metazoa; phylum Chordata; class Mammalia; order Artiodactyla; family Bovidae; genus Bos; species Bos taurus. The sequence continues at coordinate 565,261 of NC_037332.1, forward strand.
ACATCCGCAGGATCACTAACTGAGCAGCTGTCAACCTGACCAGCATCCCTTTCATTGAGAAAGTTTTGCTTAATCTGATGAGCTTAACAGGCTCGGGAAACATGCAACAATGTCCATCTTATTCTGCCTTCATACATGTAGTATTCTGTTTCAATAAAAGGTTCTTACTGTAGGATGTTCTTGAAGTGCATTTTCTTTAAATCTGTATATTAGCTTATTCTGCTTGTGGAATATAATTGGCATCTTCATCCCTCCCTGCCTGGCCACCAGCCTGGTCGAATTCTCTGACAGTCAAGACTCGAATTTCAGTGTTCACTGCAAGAAAAACAGGTGTTTGTGTTGCGAGGAGGCTTACCAAACCAGGGCTAGGCAAACTGCAGGATGCATCCCGCAAGCAGCCTCAACAAGATCAGAATAAGATGGAGCTGGGGTGAACACAGTTCCTATATAAGTTCAAAATAGGGAGGGACTTCCCTGGTTGTCCAGGGGTTTCAGTTCAGTTCAGTTCAGTCGCTCAGTCGTGTCCGACTCTTTGCGACCCCATGAATCGCAGCACGCCAGGCCTCCCTGTCCATCACCAACTCCTGGAGTTCACTCAGACTCACGTCCATCAAGTCAGTGATGCCATCCAGCCATCTTATCCTCTGTTGTCCCCTTCTCCTCCTGCCCGACTCCATGGGCGTGAGTCTATATTGAGCTGTTACTAGTGGTTTGTATGTGTTGAAGAGAAATTCCCTGTAGGTATCTTTGCAAGAATTTTGTTTTTCCATTCTGTGGGTTGTCTTTCTCTTTCACTGATGGTTTCATTTGCTGTGCAGATGCTTTTAATGTTTATTAGGTCCCATTTGTTTATTTCTGTTTTGTTTTCATGATTCTAAGAGGTGGATCAAAAAAGAACTTGCTGCATTTTATGTCAAGGCATGTGCTCTTTTCCTCAAGATTTTTGTAGTGTCTGTCCTTTTATTTAGATCTTTCATCTATTTGGAGTTTATTTTTGTGTATGGTGTTAGGGAGCATCAAAAATTCATTCTCATTTTCATGTTAAGGAACCTGCCCAGTGTCCTCCACAGTGGCTGCTCCCAATTTCCATTCGCAGCATCAGTGTAGGAGGGTTCCCCTTGCTCTACACCCTCTCCAGCATTTATTGTTTGTAGAGTTTCCATCTATGGCCATTCTGACTGGTGTGAGGTGATACCTCCTTGAAGTTTTGATTTGCATTTCTCGCATATTTAGCAATGTTGACATCTTTACATGTGATTTTTTAAACAGTGTGAGTTAAACTTATTTATTCAAACTGACTTCTTGAACGCCTGCTCTGTTTTCAATATTTTTCTGTTGACCTCCCCTAGAAAATTTCTTGAGGGCAGGTATTTTTTACTTACAGCCCACAGGCCTGCTGCTGCTGCTAAGTCGCTTCAGTCATGTCTGACTCTGTGTGACCCCATAGACGGCAGCCCACCAGGCTCCCCTGTCCCTGGGATTCTCCAGGCAAGAACACTGGAGTGAGTTGCCATTTCCTTCTCCAATGCATGAAAGTGAAAAGTGAAAGTAAAGTCACTCAGTCATGTCCAACTCTTAGCGAACCCATGGACTGCAGCCTACCAGGTTCCTCTGTCCATGGGATTTTCCAGGCAAGAGTGCTGGAGTGGGGTGCCTGGTGAATATTAAGTGCCTGTGAGCAAAGGTTTCAAAGTTGTTGTTATGGGAAATGGCCACAAGGCAGCAGCATGTCTTTACTCCTGGTTACTGGGGGAACCAGAACCTTAGGGAAAGTTCTGTTCCTGGATTGTCAATTAGAGTCAAATGTGCTAGAAGAAATATGCAAGGTTTATGTCCCATACCATCTTCCTTCCTTACCCTATGCCCTGGACACATCCTAGTTCCTGCACCCCTCTGTGGAAAGTGCTTTTATCATAGGTGGGGTGACCCTAAGGAAGGAAGCTGGAGGTGGGAACACCATCACCTGGAGACATGGAGCACAGGGGGCTTTCCAAAGCTCTTCCAGCCTAGAAGCTCCACCTCCTTTGGGTGCAGTAGGTGTAGTTTCACTGCAGGAGGTCCTGCCTGTATCTGGAAGTTGTGGGCCGGTGCAGAGGGGAAGAGGCATGCCAAGTCCATGGGCAGGGCTCATTGGCTGGCACATCCTCCCCACCTCCCTCAGCCCCAGGACAGTCCAGCCAAGGGACTCAAGCCTGCCCAGGCTTCAGGGATGTGGCAGCAGCCCAGCTCACTAAGGCCTGAAAGGAATAGAGTCAGCATTCTCTTTTTGTAAGAAGTATTTTTTTGGTGTAGATGTGACTTACAGTGTTGTAGAGTGTTTTTTGATTGTTTGTTTGTTTGTTTCAGGTGTACAGCAACATGATTCACTCACACATAGCCAGCTGCATGTTCTTTTTTGGGTTCTATTATGCAGTGTTGAGTAGGGGTCCTTGTCCTGTAGTGGGTTCGTGTTGGTTATTTTATAGAGTCATGTTTGTGTATATTCATCTCCATCTTCTCATTTTTTTGCCCACCACCTTTCCCTTTTGGTAGCCAGAAGGTGGTTTGCTATGTTGTGAGGGTGTTTCTGTTTGGTAAAGAAGTTCATTTGTATCCATTTTTAGAATCCACCTCCAAGAGATATCACATACTTGTCTTCCTTTGTCTTACTTACGTCACTTTGTATTATCATCTCTACTTCCTTCCTTGTTGCTGGACATGGCATGATGTCACCCTCTTTATGGCTGAGTGATATTGCCGTGTGTGTGTTACCCACTTAGGCTTCATCCATATCTTGGCTCTCGTACATAGTGCTGCCATGAACATTGCAGCACACGTGTCTTTTAAAATTGTGGTTCCTCTGGATCTGTGCCCAGGAATGGGATTGCTGGGTGTCATGGCACTTCTCCGTTTACTTTTTCATGAACCTTTGTCCTGTTCTCATTTGTGGATTTACTGACTTTCATTCCCACCAACAGGGAAGAGAGTTCTTTTCCTCCATTCCCTCTCCAGCATTTATTGTTGTAGGTGTTCTATACTGACCGTTCTGATGTGTGTGAGGTAATGCCACTTCTGATTCACAGTTCTCTAATATTTACAGATGCTGAGTGTCTTTTCATGTACTTCATGGCCATTTCTACGTCTCCTTTGGAGAAAGGTCCATTTAAATATTATGCCCTTATTTGATGGGTTGCTTCTTTGATATCGAGATGCATAAGCTGTTTGTATGTTTGGGAGAGAAATCCCTCGTGGGTGTCTTTGTTTGCACATATTAGCTCTACTATGAGGTTTGTCTTTCTGTTCTGTTTATAGTTTCCTCTGCTGTGCCAGCACTTTTTAAAAATTAATTTATTTATTTTAATTGGAGGCTAATTACTTTACAATATTGTAGCGGTTTTTGTCATATATTGACATGAATCAGCCATAGGTGTACACGTGTCCCCCATCCTGAATCTCCCTCCCACCTTCCTCCCCATCCCATCCCTCAGGGTCATCCCAGTGCACTGGCTTTGAGTGCCCTGTCTCATGCATCGAAACTGGACTGGCGATTCATTTCACATATGATAACATACATGTTTCAACTCTACCCTCTCAAATCATCCCACCCTCACCCTCTCCCACAGAGTCCAAAAACTGTTCTTTACATCTGTGTCTCTTTTGCTGTCTCATATATAAGGTCATCTTTCTAAATTCCATATATATGCATTAATATACTGTATTGGTGCTTTTCTTTCTGACTTACTTTACTCTGTATATTAGGCTCCAGTTTCATCCACCACATTAGAATGGCTGAATAATATTCCATTGTGTATATGTACCACAGCTTTCTTGTCCATTTGTCTGCCAATGGGCAACCAGGTTGCTTCCATGTCCTAGCTATTGTAAACAGTGCTGTAATGAACATTGGGGTACATGTTTCTCTTTAAATTCTGGTTTCTTCAGTGTGTATATCCAGCAGTGGTATTGATGGGTCATATGGCTGTTCTACTTCCAGTTTTTAAAGGAATCTCCACACTGTTCTCCATAGTGGCTGTATTAGTTTGCATTCCCACCAAGAGTGTAAGAGTGTTCCTTTTTCTCTGCACCCTCTCCAGAATATATTATTTGCAGATTTTTTTGATAGCAGCCATTCTGACTGGTGTGAGTTGGTGTCCCATTGTGGTTTTGATTTTCATTTCTCTGATAATGAATGATGTTGAGCATCTTGTCATATGTTTGTTAGCCATCTGTATGTCTTCTTTGGAGAAATGTCTGTTTAGTTCTTTGGCTCATTTTTTGATTGGGTCATTTATTTTTTTGGAATTGAGCTGCAGGAGTTGTGCATATATTTTTGAGATTAATTCTTTGTCAGTTGCTTCATTTGCTATTATTTTTTCCCATTCTGAAGGCTGTATTTTCACCTTGTTTATAGTTTCCTTCGTTGTGCAAAAGCCTTTAACTTTAATTAGGTCCCATTTGTTTATTTTTGCTTTTATTTCCAATATTGTGGGAGGTGGGTCATAGAGGATCCTGCTGTGATGTATGTCGGAGAGTGTTTTGCCTATGTTCTCCTCCAGGAGTTTTATAGTTTCTGGTCTTACGTTTAGATCTCTAATCCATTTTGAGATTATTTTTGTGTATGGTGTTAGAAAGTGTTCTAGTTTCATTCTTTAATAAGTGGTTGACCAGATTTCCCAGCACCACTTGTTAAAGAGATTGTCTTTTCTCCAGTGTATATTCTTGCCTCCTTTGTCAAAGATAAGGTGTCCATAGGTGTGTGGATTTATCTCTGGGCTTTCTATCTTGTTTCATTGATCTATATTTCTGTCTTTGTTCCAGTACCATTCTGTGTTGATGACTGTGGCTTTGTAGTAGAGCCTCAAGTCAGGCAGGTTGATTCCTCCACATCCATTCTTCTTTCTCAAGATTGCTTTGGCTATTTGAGGTTTTTTTGTATTTTCATACAAATTTTGAAATTATTTGTTCTAGCTCTGTGAAGAATACCGTTGGTAGCTTGATAGGGACTGCATTGAATCTATAGATTGCTCTGGGTGGTATGCGCCAGCACTTTTAAGGGGAATTAAGTCCCATTTATTTATTTTTGTAAACAGGAGGCTCCTGATGAAATTCAATGAGGAGAGTAAAAAAGTTGGCCTAAAACTTAACATTCAGAAAACCAAGATCATGGCTTTTGGTGCCATCACTTCATGGGAAATAGATGGGGAAACAGTGGAAATAGTGGCTGACTTTATTTTGGGGGGCTCCAAATTTACTGTAGATAGTGACTTCAGTCATGAAATTAAAAGACACTTACTCCTTGGAAGAAAAGTTATGATCAACTTAGACAGCATATTAAAAACCAGAGACATTACTTTGCCAACAAAGGTCCATGTAGTCAAAGCTATCGTTTTTCCAGTAGTCATGTGTGGATGTCAGAGTTGGACTATAAAGAAACCTGAGCGCCAAAGAATTGATGCTTTTGAACTGTGGTGTTGGAGAAGACTCCTGAAAGTCCCTTGGACAACAAGGAGATCCAACCAGTCTCAGTTCACTTCAGTCACTCAGTCGTGTCTGACTGTTTGAGACCCCATGAACTGCAACATGCCAGGCCTCCCTGTCCATCACCAACTCCCAGAATTCACCCAAACCCATGTCCAATGAGTCAGTGATGCCATCCAACCATCTCATCCTCTGTCGTCCCCTTCTCCTCCTGCCCTCAATCTTTGCCAGCATCAGGGTCTTTTCCAATGAGTCAGCTCTTTGCATGAGGTGGCCAAAATACTGGAGTTTCAGCTTCAACATCAGTCCTTCCAATGAATACCCAGGACTGATCTCCTGTAGGATTAAGTGGTTGGATCTCCTTGTAGTCCAAGGGACTCTCAAGAGTCTTCTCCAACACCACAGTTCAAAAGCATCAATACTTCTGCTCTCAGCTTTCTTCACAGTCCAACTCTCACATCCATACATGACCACTGGAAAAACCATAGCCTTGACTAGATGGACCTTTGTTGACAAAGAAATGTCTCTGCTTTTTAATATGCTATCTAGGTTGGTCATAACTTTCCTTCCAAGGAGCAAGCGTCTTTTAATTTCATGGCTGCAATCACCATCTGCCGTGATTTTGGAGCCCAGAAAAATAAAGTCAGCCACTGTTTCCCCATCTATTTGCCATGAAGTGATGGGACCAGATGCCATGATCTTTATTTTCTGAATGTTGAGTTTTAAGCCGAGTTTTTCACTCTTCTCTTTCACTTTTATTAAGAGGCTCTTTAGTTCCTCTTCACTTTCTGCTATAAGGGTGATGTCATCTGCATATCTGAAATTATTGCTATTTCTCCCGGCAATCTTGATTCCAGCTTGTGCTTCCTCCAGCCCAGCATTTCTCATGATGTACTTTGCATATAAGTTAAATAAGCAGGGTGACAATATACAGCCTTGACGTGCTCCTTTTCCTATTTGGAACCAGTCTGTTGTTCCATGTCCAGTTCTAACTGTTGCTTCCTGATCTGCATACAGGTTTCTCAAGAGGCAGGTCAGGTGGTTTGGTATTCCCATCTCTTGAAGAATTTTCCACAGTTTCTTGTGATCCACACAGTCAAAGGCTTTGACATAGTTAATAAAGCATAAATAGATGTTTTTATGGAACTCTCTTGCTTTTTCGATGATCCAGCGGATGTTGGCAATTTGATCTCTGGTTCCTCTGCCTTTTCTAAATCCATGTTGAACATCTGGAAGTTCATGGTTCACGTATTGCTGAAGCCTGGCTTGGAGAATTTTGAACATTACTTTACTAGCGTGTGAGATGAGTACAATTGTGCAGTAGTTTGAGCATTCTTTGCCATTGCCTTTCTTTGGGATTGGAATGAAAACGTCCTTTTCCAGTCCTGTGGCCACTGCTGAGTGTTCCAAATTTGCTTGCATATTGAGAGCAGCACTTTCACAGCATCGTCTTTCAGAATTTGAAATAGCTCCACTGGAATTCCATCACTTCCACTAGCTTTATTCGTAGTGATGCTTTCTAAGGCCCACTTGACTTCACATTCCAGGATGTCTGGCTCTAGCTAAGTGTGAGTGATACACCATCATGATTATCTGGGTCGTGAAGATCTTTTTTGTATAGTTCTTCTTTGTATTCTTGCCACCAGTTCTTAATATCTTCTGCTTCTGTTAGGTCCATATCATTTTTGTCCTTTATTGAGCACATCTTTGCATGAAATGTTCCCTTGGCATCTCTAATTTTCTTGAAGAGATTTCTAGTCTTTCCCATTCTACTCTTTTCCTCTATTTCTTTGCAACAATAACTGAGGAAGTCTTCCATAAGTCTCCTTGCTATTCTTTGGAACTCTGCGTTCAAATGGGTGTAGCTTTCCTTTTCTCCTTTGCTTTTCACTTCCCTTCTTTTCACAGCTATTTGTAAGGCCTCCTCAGACAGCCATTTTGCTTTTTTGCATTTCTTTTTCTTGGGGATGGTCTTGATCCCTGTCTCCTGTACAATGTCATGAAGCTCTGTCCACATTTCATCAGGCATTCTGTCTATCAGATCTGGTCCCTTAAATCTATTTCTCACTTCCACTGTATAAGGGATTTGATTTAGGTCATACCTGAATGGTCTAGTGGTTTTCCCCACTTTCTTCAATTTAAGTCAGAATTGGGCAATAAGGAGTTCATGATCTGAGCCACAGTCGGCTCTTGGTCTTGTTTTTGCTGACTGTATACAGCTTCTCCATCTTTGGCTGCAAAGAATATGATCAATCTGATTTCGGTGTCGACCATCTGGTGATGTCCATGTGTAGAGTCTTCTCTTGTGTTGTTGGAAGAGGGTGTTTGCTATGACCAGTTCATTATCTTGGCAGAACTCTATTAACCTTTGCCCTGCTTCATTCTGTACTCCAAGGCGAAATTTGCCTGTTACTCGAGGCGTTTCTTTACTTCCTCCTTTTGCATTCCAGTCCACTATAATGAAAACCACATCTTTTTTGAGTGTTAGTACTAGAAGGTCTTGTAGGTCTTCATAGAACCATTCAACTTCACCTTCTTCAGTGATACTGGCCAGGGCATTGACTTGCATTACCATGATATTGAATGGTTTGCCTTGGAAATGAACAGATATCATTCTGCCGTTTTTGAGATTGCATCCAAGTACTGCATTTCGGACTCTTTTGTTTACTATGGTGGCTACTCCATTTCTAAGGGATTCCTGGCAAACAGTCAATCCTAAAGGAAATCAATCCTGAATATTCATTGGAAGGACTGATGCTGAAGTCGAAACTCCAATACTTTTGCCACCTGATGCGAAGAACTGACTTATTTGAAAAGACCCTGATGCTGGGAAATATTGAAGGCAGGAGGAGAAGGGGACAACAGAGGTTGAGGTGGTTGGATGCCATCACTGACTCGATGGACATGAGTTTGAGCAAGCTCCGGGAGTTGGTGATGGATAGGGAAGCCTGGTATGCTTCAGTACATGGAGTCACAGTCGTACACGTCTGAGCAACTGAACGGACCTGAGCACTGCTTTTCATGGCGTTGTTAAATAAAAGGCCACAAGGGGGCAACACTTCTTCATGTCCCACTGTTTTCTTCTGGTAATTTCCTTGTTATTTTAGTGTGGAATATTTTTGATTTCTGATGTGTTTGTTTCAGTTGTACAGATACATGATTCAGATATGCATAGATGTTTATTTATTCTCTTTGGGTTCATTTCCATGTATAGGTGATTACAGTGTATTCATCAACTTTCCTATGCTTTTCAGTGGTTACTTTTTGATCATCTATTTGATATATATTACTGTGTATATATTAATTCCAAACTCTTAATTTCTCCCACTGATTCTGAAGGTTGGGGGCTCTGCAGAGGGCAACAGGCACTCCTGGTCCATTGTGGAGGCACGTGGCCTGCTTCGTGCCCCCAGGTCCCTCAGCCCCAGAACACTCCAGCCTTGGTACACAAGCCAAGCAGGCTCCAAGGATGAGACACCAGCCCAGATGGCTATGGCCTAAGGGGATAGAATCAGCATTTCTTCTTCCATATTTTTCTGTTTCTACACTATGATTTGAACTGGAAAGTTTCTTTTCTAAATCTGTCAGGCTGTGTTTCTTTGGGAAAGAACTTCATTTGTATCCATTTTTGGGTTACACCTAGTGTTGTGTGATGATACGAGAGTTGTGATATGATAGTTGTCTCTCCCTGTCACCCTTAATTCACTCGGAATGATCATCTCTACTTTATTTCTTGCGGCTGGACTTGGCATTATTCCCTACTTCCTTATTGTCGAGAAATATTGCACTGTGTACATGTGTCCCATCTTCTGTTTCCATTCATCTGTAATTTCTACATTTAGCTTGCTTTCCAGACTTGACTATTGTACCTTGTTGGGCCAAGATTGCAGGGGTTCCCATGTTGTTTAAATTTTTATTTTCTCTGGGCTTATGCCCAGGTGTGGGACTGCTGGGTCCTAAGGTACTTGTGTTGCAATGAAAAGGGAAAAAAGAGAGAGAGAAATGAATTTTTCTCTTTCCCCTTCCTAAGAACAAAGGCAATGAAGAGAACTGTGAGCAGACCTGAACATTCCTAGATTTCTTTTTTTTTTTTCCTTTTTTACTTTAGCCACTCCTAGCTTTGCATGTCTGTTGCCAAGTTTGCTTTCCTGCCCCTAACTCTGTAGGAACTACAGTTTGTCCTATGTAAAATCTCCTTTATACTGGGAACAGTTAAATCATACTAAGGACAGTCAGTCTAATAACACTAGAAAGCTAGGCTGGGTGCCTTATAATAATGCCAGTATATAGTTTCCCTAAAAAATACGGATTGGTATGGAACAAACTAAGGCAGGTGACTTACATATATACTGGGCTATGCATAATGGAAGTTCTTGCCTCAAGTTCTTACTGATGACCTTATCATTATTGCTAGCTATATTGTTTTCTATATTGCCTGTTTCAAAAGTGTTGTCCTGAGCCTATTATACAGAGTGAAGTAAGTCAGAAAGAAAAACACCAATATAGTATATTAAAGCATATGTATGCAATTTAGAAAGATGGCAATGAGAGCCCTATAAGGCAGCAAAAGAGACAGATGTAAAAACACATTTTTTGACTCTGTGGGAGAAGGTGAGGGTGGGATGATTTGAGAGAATGGCATTGAAATGTGTATTACCATGTGTAAAATAGGTGACCACTGCAAGTTTGATTCGTGAAGCAGGGCACTCAAACCTGGTGCTGTGGGACAACCCAGAGGGATGGGAGGAGGAGGGAAGTGGGAGGGGTTTCGGGATGGGGGGACACATGTGCACCTCTGGCTGATTCATGCTGATGTTTGGCAAAAAGCCACCACAATATTGTAAAGTAATTATACTCCAATTAAAATAAAGTAATTAATTTTTTAAAGAATTTTTAAAAAGCGGTGTCCTCTACATTACCAAGTGTGTGACAAAATGGTTATGTAATGCCCCCAAACTATGGTCAGATTCATGACCCGGAAGAGGCTCTGCCATCTGCCACTGAGGCCACTGACCTTTAACACCCCCTGAAAGGAGTTCAGGGTAGAAATTAGGAATGAAGCACTCTGTGCTCTGAAAAAAACTGCAGAAAAGGCATTCAGATAGTTGCACACTTTGGGGAGGAAATTTTTATGACCCCTGATTCTTGGATCTTAAACTTAGAGAAGCACTAGCATCACTGACAGCAGCAGCCACTTTGGCTCTTAAGAAAAAACTTTACAATTAAAGTCAAAATAGAGTAAATAACTAGGTGACACTATGGTGTGATTTCAGACACGTCCTTGTATTGTTGAGAACTTGAGTTTTTTGAGCTGTATCAAACTTAGGATGTCATCAGCCATTTTGAAAACCAAGTCTGCTAGCAGTAGGTGACTACAACCGTACTTTTTAAAGGTCTGTTCTTGTAACTGTTATATGTTTAGACAAGGAAATTGCTCTGGATCATATGTTGACAAGAAAAATTATGTGTAATGACCAATAGCCACATTAAAGGTTAAGACCTACCTAGATAAACCTAGACAACTGGTGACCGGGCTACAAGTCCCCTCAAAGTGTTAAGTCTAAATTAGGACTCAGGCTCAATTTCAGGCTTAATTTCTTCTAGTTTGTCTATTTATGTTTAGGTTGTCATTCCTCCGACTATTTCTGAGTCCTAATGGCTCCAGCCCTTTGGACAGGATGACCTAAGCACTGACCCTGTCTTGACCACAGTCAAAATTGCCATCAAACATAACTTGGTTCTTACTCGTTCTTTGAGCCCTAGTTACAATAACTCTTTTACTCATCTATGGCCTCTGTTTTCTTAACTTGTCTCCTCCAGATGACAACAGATTTATATAAAGATAATAACGATGAAGAGAGAAAAGCCACGCCCCCAAGGCGATTACAGCCACTCCTCTGAACAGATCCTGTGGGAATAACCACAAAAGTCACCCTGGGGCCCCTTAATCAAACAAGGCGAGAGTGCCATGACCCCGATTAGACAGGGTCTTTGAGTTCCATGTCAGCATTCAAGATGCTGTGAAAGATTGATCTTCTGTCCCTCATCACCCCAATAAAGATTTCTTGGAGTTCACATCTCTCAAGGAAAAATTGAAGTAAGAGAAAGATGGGCCCCTGGGCTGAAGAAAAGATGGGCCCCTGGGCTGAACAGCTGGTGATTGTCAAACTGGGCAAAACTGAGGTTTTGTCCTCAGCCAGGCAAGAACAAGAACGACACCCATTTACCTTTTCACTCATATGGAGGAAATAAAATGACAGGGGAATTTGTTGCAGTGAAAAGGGAAAAAAAAAAAAAAAAAGTGAGTTTTTTTTCTTCTTTCCTGAGAACAAAGAAGATAAACAGAACAGTGAGCAGGCCTAAGCATTTCTAGTTGTTTTTTTTATTATTATTATTTTTATTTTTACTTTAGCCACTCCTAACTCTGCATGCTGTAACCTAGTTTGCTTCTCTGCCCCCTCACTCTGCAGGAGCTACATTACACACCTATTGTCCTTTGATTACCCTTACAACATCCTTCTTCCCCTTGTAGTTACAAATCAGAAAGAAGGCTGCAGAGCCACCGAACTACCAGACTCAATTACTGGGTTACTGATGCTAGCCTGTGACTATTTTTTGAGACGATTCTAACACGTCTGTTCCTCCTCACCAACCCCTCACTGTGAACCCTTGCCTTATATAAGCCACTAGACTCCTCGTGGAGGGGAGTGCGGGGCACAGTTTTTGAGGCATGAGCCCACTGTGTTCCCCTCTCCACTGGCTGAGGATTAAAGCCACCTTTCTATTCCTCCAAGCTTTGTCTCCATATTTTTTTGAATACGGTGGACCGAGAAAGCCAAGATTTTGGCCAGCAACACGTGTAGGTTATTTTTATGTGACCCTCCATACATTCTCCTAAGTACATTGCAAACAACAATGCGGGAGGGTTTCTCTCTCTCCACAACCTCTCTAGCACTTATTCTTTAGGATGTTTTGAGGTGGCCAATCTGATGAATGTGAGTGCTTACCTCATTGGACTTTTGATTTTAATTTCTCTAGTCATTAGTGATGCTGAGCATCTTTTCATGTACCTATCTGCTCTCTGTAAGTTTTCCTTGGAGAAACATCCATTTCAATCTTTGGCCCCCTTTTTTTTTTTCTTGGTTTGTATGTATTTTTGATATTGAGCTGCATAGGCTGTTTGTATGTTTTGGAGATGAATTCCTTGTGGGTCTCTTCCTTTGCAAATATTTCTTTGTATTCTGAGGGCTGCCCTTGTCTTTCCTTGAGGGTTTCCTTTTGGTATGCAAAAGCTTTTAAGGTTAATTCGGTCTCATTTTCTGATTTGTGTATTTTTTCATTTTTTATTTTTCTAAGAGGTGGATCCACAAAGAACTTGCTGCATTCATGTCAAATTGTGTCCTATTTCTATATTTCTGAAGAATTTCATAGTATCCATCCTTAACAATTAGATTTTTTAATCTATTTGGAGTTTATTTCTGTGTATGGTGTTAAGGAGTATTCTAATCTCTTTCTCCTTTTCATGGCTGAAGGAAGCTTCACAGTGTCCTCCACAGTGGCTGTTACCAACTTACATTCCAAGCATCAGTGGAGGAGGGTTCCTTGTCTGCACACCCTCTCCAGCAGTTACAGTTTTTAGAGTGTTTGACCATGGTCCTTCTGACTGGTGCGATGTGATGTGATACCTCGCTGTAGTTTAGATTTGCACTTCTCTAATAAATAGTGAGGTTGACATCTTTTCTTGTAATTATTTTAAAGGGTGTGAGTCAAACTTACTTCTTGAAATTGGCTTCATTAATGCCTGCCTTGTTTTGAATTCTTTTCCGATGACCACCCCTAAGGCAGTTCTCCATGCCTTAGGAGGGCAGGTGTTTTTTACTTTGTGAAATGTGAATATCTCCTGCCATATTCATAAACGTGAAACATCACAGACATCAGTGATTTCTGGTGTCCAAATGTGAATGAAGGCTCCCCAAACGGCGACCCAGAGGATGCCGTCACCCCCACGGTGATGGCTGAGGAGCGGGGGGGATGCAAGGGCAAGGTGAGCAGGGAAGCAGGGCTGGCCACGGACGGCTGAGGCGATTGTGAAAGGAACGGACTCAGCGAGCCCAGTGGCTGCGCCTTCCCAGAGAACGCTGAATCAGAGGCTGCGCCTTCCCAGAGAACGCTGGATTCCTTAACTGTATATCTGATCTTTGCTTTTCAGACCGCCTGCTTCCCTTGGTGTAAACTTGTATAGCCTGACTTCCCCTGACTTCCCCTCCTGCCTCCTTGGAGCAGTTTTCTCAGAGATACTGAGATGCTGTCTCCCAGACTTGGACTTGTTAACATTCCCACCAAGTAAAATAACTTTCTCCTTTCAGGTTGTGACTGTTAAGTTGTGTCTGTTAACTTAACAGACCTTAAATCCTTACATAAATGCCCGGCAGCACTACTCTTCATAGTGTTGTTACAGAAAATTGCCACAAGGCGGCAGCACTTCTCCAAGCTGCACACTTTTTTGTTTTGTTTTGTTTTAACCTGTAATTTCCTTATTTTCTATTGGATATAATTGATTTCTAATGTGTTTGTTTCAGATGTTCAGGAACTAGATTCAGTTACATTAATACCTAGACATTTATCTATTCTCTTTTGGTTTCTTTTTCACATGTAGATGATCACAGTGTGTTCAATCAGATCAGATCAGTCGCTCAGTCCTGTCCTACTCTTTGCGACCCCATGAATCGCAGCACGCCAGGCCTCCCTGTCCATCACCAACTCCCGGAGTTCAATGAGACTCACGTCCATCGACTCAGTGATGCCATCCAGCCATCTCATCCTCCGTCGTCCCCTTCTCCTCCTGCCCCCAATCCCTCCCAGCATCAGAGTCTTTTCCAATGAGTCAACTCTTCGCATGAGGCGGCCAAAGTACTACAGTTTCAGCTTTAGCATCATTCCTTCCAAAGAAATCCCAGGGCTGATCTCCTTCAGAATGGACTGGTTGGATCTCCTTGCAGTCCAAGGGACTCTCAAGAGTCTTCTCCAACACCACAATTCAAAAGCATCAATTCTTCCGCGCTCAGTCTTCTTCACAGTCCAACTCTCACACCCATACATGACCACAGGAAAAACCATAGCCTTAACTAGAGGAACCTTTGTTGGCAAAGTAATGTCTTTGCTTTTGAATATGCTATCTAGGTTGGTCATAACTTTCCTTCCAAGGAGTAAGCGTCTTTTAATTTCATGGCTGCAGTCACCATCTGCAGTGATTTTGGAGCCCCCAAAAATAAAGTCTGACACTGTTTCCACTGTTTCCCCATCTATTTACCATGAAGTGGTGGGACCGGATGCCATGATCTTTGTTTTCTGAATGTTGAGCTTTAAGCCAACTTTTTCACTCTCCACTTTCACCTTCATCAAGAGGCTTTTAAGTTCCTCTTCACTTTCTGCCATAAGGGTGGTGTCATCTGCATATCTGAGATTATTGATATTTCTCCCAGCAATCTTGATTCCAGCTTGTGCTTCTTCCAGCTCAGCATTTCTTATGATGTACTCTGCATATAAGTTAAATAAGCAGGGTGACAATATACAGCCTTGACGAACTCCTTTTCCTATTTGGAACCAGTCTGTTGTTCCATGTCCAGTTCTAACTGTTGCTTCCTGACCTGCATACAAATTTCTCAAGAGGCAGATCAGGTGGTCTGGTATTCCCATCTCTTGAAGAATTTTCCACAGTTTATTGTGATCCACACAGTCAAAGGCTTTGACATAGTCAATAAAGCAGAAATAGATGTTTTTCTGGAACTCTCTTGCTTTTTCGATGATCCAGCGGATGTTGGCAATTTGATCTCTGGTTCCTCTGCCTTTTCTAAATCCAGCTTGAGCATCAGGAAGTTCACGGTTCACATATTGCTGAAGCCTGGCTTGGAGAATTTTGAGCATGACTTTACTAGCGTGTGAGATGAGTGCAATTGTGTGGTAGTTTGAACATTTTTTGGCATTGCCTTTCTTTGGGATTGGAATGAAAACTGACCTTTTCCAGTCCTGTGGCCACTGCTGAGTGTTCCAAATTTGCTGGCATATTGAGTGCAGCACTTTCAGAGCATCATCTTTCAGGATTGGGAATAGCTCAACTGGAATTCCATCACCTCCACTAGCTTTGTTCATAGTGATGCTTTCTAAGGCCTACTTGACTTCATATTCCAGGATGTCTGGCTCTAGGTCAGTGATCACACCATCGTGATTATCTGGGTTGTGAAGATCTTTTTTGTACAGTTCTGTGTATTCTTGCCATCTCTTCTTAATATCTTCTGCTTCTGTTAGGTCCATACAATTTCTGTCCTTTATCGAGCCCATCTTTGCATGAAATGTTCCTTTGGTATCTCTGATTTTCTTGAAGAGATCCCTAGTCTTTCCCATTCTGTTGTTCTCCTCTATTTCTTGGCATTGATCGCTGAAGAAGGCTTTCTTATCTCTTCTTGCTATTCTTTGGAACATTCAGATGTTTATATCTTTCCTTTTCTCCTTTGCTTTTCGCTTCTCTTCTTTTCACAGCTATTTGTAAGGCCTCCCCAGACAGCCATTTTGCTTTTTTGCATTTCTTTTCTATGGTGTTCAATAAACTTCCCTATGTTATTCAGTAAGTACTTTTTGATCATCTATTTGATATATATTAATGTGTATATGTTAATTCCAATCCCTTCAATTATCCAGCCTGTGTCTGGAGGGCAACAGGCCCTCCAGGTTCATCGTGGAGTCACACTGCCTGCCACATGTCCCCAGCTCCCTCAGCCCCAGGACACTCCAGCCTTGGGACCCAAGCTAATCAGGCTCCAGGAATATGACACTAGCCCAGGTTACTGTGTCCTGAGGGAAATAGAGTCACTATTTCTTTTTTGCTTTTACTGTTTTTATCTCCTCATTTGAACTGGAGTATATAGGTGAATTACAGTCTTGTGGGTGGCTTTTTTTTCCTTTTACCACAACTAGTTTTACTTCTATTAATACATATTGAGTTTTTTTTTCCATATAGGTTATTACACAGTGTGGAATAAGTGTCCTTGTGTTATACAGTGGACCTTGTCATTTATTTTATATATAGTAGTGTGCATATATTAGTCTGAAGCAACTCATTTCTCACATCTTTATATCCTGATGATTAGAAGTTTCTAGTCTGTGAGGCTCTGTCTCTGGGTAAGAAGTTCAATTGTATCCATCTTTAGATTACGTCTATCCTATGATTCTGATCCTTGTCTCTTCTGTGTCCCTTACTTCACTCAGAATGATCATCTCTACTTCCGCTCCTGTGCCGTGCCTTGGCATTATTTCCTACTTCTTTATGGTTGAGAAATACTGCATTGTGTTCATGTATCCATCGTCTGCATCAATTCAACTGTGCTTCTACAATTAGCTTGATTTTCAGTCTTGGCTATTGTACCTTAGGGGGTCAAAATCACAGGGTTACCCATCTTTTTTTTTTTTTCAATACTCTGGCTGTATTCTGGACCCCACCCCAGTTCAAACATAAGACACAAGCTGGCTCAGGCTCCAGGGCTGGGATAGCAGGCCAAATCAGGGAGGTTGCAGGGAATAAATTAGGCACTGATTTTTTTTCTTTTTGTCTAGGACATGCTGAAGTTATGTCAGAGTGCCTCCTGATAGTGTACAACCGCCTGATTCAGTTATGACAGCGTATCTGTTCCTCTTTGGATTCTTTAGCCACAGATATGATTGCATAAGCTCAAGCAAAGCTCCACTTGCTGAACATCAGGTCCTTCTTGAGCATCTATGACAGCTACTGATTTCTGTGTATGTATGGAAGGAAGGAAAGAGATAATCCTTTTGGATTATCTATTACAGCTATTTATTTATGTGTATATGTAAGTCCCTACCTCCAAATTCATCCCCGCCCTTTCTTCTTCTTTTTTTTTTTTAACTTCCTTTTTTTTTCATTGTGTTTGAATTCTGAGTCTCTTTTTGGGTTGAAACTTAGTTCCTTTGTATCTCTTTTTTATTTTTCCTACAAGGGACATCAAAGGCTGTTGCCTTCCTCAGTTTGGCTGATTTCACTTAGCATATGATCCTTCAAGGTCCATCCTCCTAGTAACCAGTGGCGTAATTTCATAATTTCAGTGATGCCTTTTCATGGCTGAGTAATCACCCATCGTCTGTATGTAACACATCTTCTTTAACCTTTAATGTCAGTGGACATTTTGCAGGTTCTGTTTTGGCTGTTGCAAGTAGAGCTGCAGTGAAGGTTGGGGTGCACGTGTTTTTTGAATGATGACTTTCTTGGGATATCGGCCCAGGTGCGCAGATGTCTGATCCTAGGACTGGCTCCCTTGAGAGGTGTTTTGTTTTGTTTTGTTTTTTGACATGCGGAGGCCACGCTTTTTAGGGGCTGTTGTCAAGTCCATTTCCACTGAACATGCACTGCATTCACCTCACCTGCCGGCTCTCTCCTGCGTTTATTGTTTGTAGACCTGTAAGGATGGCCAGTCTAACTGGTGGTATTTGATTTCTCATTGTTTTGATTGACATTCCTGCAGCAGTTAGGGTTGCTGTGCATCTACTCCTGTGGTGGAGGTTGGCTTTTTTTTTTCTTTTTTCTTATTTCCTTTACATTAAAGTGTGTGAGGAAAATTTACTGTGGCAATTGGTTTCTTGAAACTCTGTTGTATTTGGAATTTATTTCTACAACCCCCACCCTGGGAGATTTCCTGAGGGCAGCTGTCATTAACAAAAATCCCAGGCCTTGTGAATTAGAAGTGCTAGTCAGCCTCTTTGGTCAAGTTGTAGTTACAGAAAATGTTTACAGGCACTTTTTAAAGTTCATCTCTGGTTCCTGGGAAAGTCAGCATCCTGAGCTGTGGATTAGAGTGAATTATACCTAAGCAAACACCTAAGGGCTTGTGTTTCACTCCTTTTCCCCATAAAGCATCACACACACACACACACACACATACACCAGATTAATTACTACTGGGTCAACAGCACCCTGCTGAACGTGCTTAGGTGCCTAGGAGGCTGCACTCCAGAAAGAAGGCTTGAGCTGGAGCGCCCAGCACCAGGGCATGTGCAAGGTTTGTAATAGTTGCTCTCAAGTCCCTGGAGGCCTGGATCCTGCTGGGGAGTCTGGTCTGAGCCAGAACATAGCAGACAGTAGATGTTTAAATAAAAGGGTTCAATGAAGGGCACCCTACCAGGCTGTGTCAAACTTACCCCAGTCCATCAGTGGGACCTAAGCCTGCTTAGGCTCTAGGGATGGGATAGCAGCTCCAGTCAGGGAGGTCGGAGGGAATAAAGTAGGCACTGCTTCTCTTTCCTTCTCTTTAGTATCATGCCAATGTTATTTTGCAGTATAGTTGATTTGCAATGTTCTGACTGCTGTCATATATAGCTGCCTGATTCAGTATAATGTATCTATGAGATATATCTATTCTTACTTGGATTTTTTTTTTTTTTTTTTTGCCATAGAAGGTCAAACAGAGTGGTGAGCAGCAGATCCTGTTGGATTATGTATCTCACACAGTTTTCTGTGTATACAAAGAAGGAAGGTAGCAGATAATTTCTGTGGATTCTCTCCTAGAGATACATATTTCCATGTGTAGGTGAGAGGTACAAATCCCCATGTATATGGGAAAGGACGGAAGGAAGGGAGAAAGGAAGAGAATAATCCTTGGGGATTATTGATTACACATACAGGTTTCTATGTTTATGTTAGTTCAGAGCTCCTAATTCATTTTCAAGGCCTTCACATTCTTTTCTTTTTTATTTTTCTTTTCTTGGAATCCTTTGTGTTTGAAACCTCAGAGTCACTTTGGGCTTGTAAATTTGGTTCTTTGTATGTCTATTGATATTTTACCGAGAAGGTACATCACACACTATTGTCTTCCTATGCTTGACTGATTGCTCTTAGAAATGATCCTTTAAGGTCCATCCCTGTGCATACCTGTGGATGTGTGATCCCAGCTTCAGGGTCTGGGAAGGGGTTCACCTTGGGAGACTGTGAACATGTAACCCAGTTTCAGGGTCTGGGAAAGGGGTCACCCTGGAGACTGTGGACGTGTGACCCCATGTATAGGATCTGGGGGTGGGGTCACCTTTGAGAGTGTTTACAGGTGACCTCAGGTGCGGGGTTTGAATATTGTGTGGGTCTCACCCCTCTGCACGAGTCAGGATCGTGTATACCCAGAGACCTCCTCTCTCTCCTTTTCCTGTAGCGTATCTTGTTCCCCTGAGATTTGCAGCATCTGAGTTGAGGGTGTTGCCCTGATTTACCTGTGGTCCATTGTCTGCTCTTGTTGCATTCATGAGGTCAGGAGCTTTGGGGCAGCTGTGCTCCCTGTTCTACTGAGTGATCGGTAACCCTTGGTGTTCAGTTTCGGAACCCCACTTGAGATTCTGGCCCCAGCAGAGTGAAGCCCGTCCACTGACCCCACGTTGTAGTGAAGGAAAGGAAGCCTGTGTTGCCGGTGCTGAGCAAAGAGTCCAGGGCAGACCATGCTAAGAAGGCTCACATTCCCTGAAGGCTTTCACAGTAAGTTTAAAAACAAAGTGAAGGAGGGAGTTATAATACTTGAGGATGTAATAGTTGAAAACTTCCCTAAAATGGGGAAGGAAATAGTCACCAAGTCCAAGAAACCAAGGGAGTCCCAAACAGGATAAACCCAAGGTGAAACACCCCAAGACACATATTAATCAAATTAACAAAGATCAAACACAAAGAACAAATATTAAAAGCAGCAAGGGAAAAACAATAACACACAAGGGGATCCCCATAAGAATAATGGTTGATCTTTCAATAGAAACTCTTCAGGCCAGAAGGGAATGGCAGGACATACTTAAAGTGATGAAAGAGAAAAACCTACAGCCCAGATTACTGTACCCAGCAAGGGTCTCATTCAAATATGGAGAAGAAATCAAAAGCTTTACAGACAAGCAAAAGCTGAGAGAATTCAGCGTCACCAAGCCAGCTCTGCAACAAATGCTAAAGGATCTTCTCTAGACAGAAAACACAGAAAGGGTGTATAAACTCGAACCCTAAACAACAAAGTAAATGACAACTGGATCGTACTTATCAATAATTACCTTAAAGGCAAATGGGTTGAATGCCCTAAGCAAAAGACAAAGACTGGCTAAATGGATACAAAAACAAGATGTATGTTGTCTACAAGAGACCCACCTCAAAACAAGGGACACATACAGACTGAAAGTGAACGGCTGGAGAAAGATATTCCACGCAAAAAGAGACCAAAAGAAAGCAGGAGTAGCACTACTCATATCAGATAAAATAGACTTTAAAATAAAGGCTGTGAAAAGAGACAAAGAAGGACACTACATAATGATCAAAGGATCAAACCAAGAAGATATAACCATTATAAATATATGTGCACCCAACATAGAAGTACCACAATATGTAAGGCAAAGGCTAACAAGTATGAAAGGGGAAATTAACAATAACACAATAATAGTGGGAGACTTTAATACCCCACTCTCACCTATGGATAGATCAACTAAACAGAAAATTAAAAAGGAAACACAAACTTTAAATGATACAGTGGACCAGTTAGACCTAATTGATATCTATGGGACATTTCACCCCAAAACAATGAATTTCACCTTTTTCTCAAGTGCACACAGAACCTTCTCCAGGATAGATCACATCCTGGGCCATAAATCTAGCCTTGGTAAATTTAAAAAAATTGAAATAATTCCAATCCATCTTTCCTGACCACAATGGAGTAAGATTAGATGTCAATTACAGGAGAAAAATTATTAAAAATTCCAACACATGGAGGCTGAACAATATGTTGGTTATTTTGCTGAATAACCAACAAATCACAGAAAAAATCAAAGAGAAATCAAAATATACATATAAATGAATGAAAATGAAAACACAACAACCCCAAACCTATGGGACACTGTAAAAGCAGTGCTAAGGGGAAGGTTCATAGCAATACAGGTTTACCTCAAGAAACAAGAAAAAAGTCAAATAAATAACCTAACTCTACACCTAAAGCAACTAAAAAAGAAAGAAATGAAGAATCCCAGGATTAGTAGAAGGAAAGAAATCTTATAAATTAGGGCAGAAATAAATGCAAAAAAAAAAAAAAAAGACCATAGCAAAAATCAACAAAGCTAAAAGCTGGTTCTTTGAGAAGATAAATAAATTGACAAACCATTAGCCAGACTCATCAGGAAACAAAGGGAGAAGAATCAAATCAACAAAATTAGTCATGAAAATGGAGAGATCACAGACAATACAGAAATAGAAAGGATCATAAGAGACTATTATCAGCAACTATATGCAAATAAAATGGACAATTTGGAAGAAATGGACAAATTCTTAGAAAAGTACAACGCTCCAAAACTGAACCAGGAAGAAATAGAAAATCTTAACAGACCCATCACAAGCACAGAAATTGAAACTGTAATCAGAAATCTTCCAGCAAACAAAAGCCCAGGTTCAGACAGCTTCACAGCTGTATTCTACCAAAAATTTAGAGAAGAGCTAACACCGATCCTACTCAAACTCTTCCAGAAAATTGCAGAGGAAAGTAAACTTCCAAACTCATTCTATGAGGCCACCATCACCCTAATACCAAAATGAGACAAAGATGCCACAAAAAAAGAAAGCTACAGGCCAATATCACTGATGAACATAGATGCAAAATTCCTTAAGAAAATTCTAGCAAATAGAATCCAACAACATATTTAAAAGATCATACATCATAAGCAAGTGGGTTTTATCCCAGGGATGCAAGGATTCTTCAATATCCTCAAGTCAATCAACATAATACACCACATTAAGAAATTGAAAGATAAAAACTATATGATTATCTCAATAGATGCAGAGAAGCCTTTGACAAAATTCAACATCCATTTATGATAAAAACCTTCCAGAAAGCAGGCATAGAAGGAACATACTTCAACATAATAAAAGCTATATATGACAAACCCACAGCAAACATTATCCTCAATTGTGAAATATTGAGAGCATTTACCCTAAAGTCAGGAACAAGACAAAGGTGCCCACTCTCACCACTACTATTCAACATAGTTTTGGCCATAGGAATCAGAGAAGAAAAAGAAATAAAAGGAATCCATATTGGAAAGGAAGTAAAACTCTCACTGTTTGCGCATGACATGATCTTATACATGGAAAACCCTAAAGACTCCACCAGGAAATTACTAGAACTAATCAATAAATATAGTAAAGTTGCAGGATATAAAATTAACACACAGAAATCCCTTACATTCCTATACACTAACAATGAGAAAACAGAGAAATTAAGGAAATAATTCCAATGAAAAGAATAAAATACTTAGGAATATATCAACCTAAAGAAACAAAAGAATGATATATAGAAAACTATAAAACACTGATGAAAGAAATCAAAGAGAACATTAATAGATGGAAAAATATACTATGTTCATGGATCAGAAGAATCATTATAGTGAAAATGAGTATACTACCCAAAGCAATCTATAGATTCAATGCAATCCTTACCAAGCTACCAACGGTATTTTTCACAGAACTAGAACAAATAATTTCACAATTTTTATGGAAATACAAAAATCTCGAATAGTCAAAGCAATCTTGAGAAAGAAGAATGGAACTGGAGGAATCAACCTGCCTGATTTCAGGCTCTACTACAAAGCTACAGTCATCAAGACACTATGGTACTGGCAGAAAAACAGAAATATAGATCAATGGAACAAAATAGAAAGCCTGGAGATCAATATGTGCACCTATGGACACCTTATCTTTGACAGAGGAGGCAAGAATATACAATGGAGAAAAGACAATCTCTTCTAAGAGTAATGCTGGGAAAACTGGTCAACCACTTGTAAAAGAATGAAACTAGAACATTTTCTAATGCCATACACAAAAATAAACTCAAAATGGATTAAAGATCTAAATGTAAGACCAGAAAACTGTAAAATTCCTGGAGGAGAACATAGGCAAAACACTCTCCGAAATAAATCACAGCAGGATCCTCTATGATCCACATCCCAGAGTGATGGAAATAAAAGCAAAAATAAACAAATGGGACCTAATTAAACTTAAATTTTCCTTTTGCACAACAAAGGAAACTATAAGCAATGTGAAAAGACAACCTTCAGTATGGGAGAAAATAATAGCAAACAAAGCAACTGATAAAGAATTAATCTCAAAAATATGCAAGCAATCCCTGCAGCTTAATTCCAGAAAAATAAACAACCCAATCAAAAAATGGGCCAAAGAACTAAAGAGACATTTCTCCAAAGCAGACATATAGATGGCTAACAAACACGTGAAAAGATGCTCAACATCACTTATTATCAGAAATGCAAATCAAAACCACAATGAGGTACCATTTCAGGCTGGTCAGAATGGTTGCTATCAGAAAGGCTACAAACAATAAATGCTAGAGAGGGTGTGGAGAAAAGGGAACCCTCTTACACTGTTGGTGGGAATGCAAACTAGTACAGCCACTATGGAGAACAGTGTGGAGATCCCTTAAAAAACTGGAAATAGAACTGCCATATGACTCAGCAATCCCACTTCTGGGCAAACACACCAAGGAAACCAGGATTGAAAGAGAAACGTGTACCCCAATGTTCATTGCAGCACTGTTTATAGTAGTCAGGACATGGAAGCAACCTAGATGTCTATCAGCAGATGAATGGATAATAAAGCTGTGGTACATATACACAATGGAATATTACTCAGCTGTTAAAAAGATTACATTTGAAAAGTTCTAATGAAGTGGATGAAACTGGAGCCTATTATAGAGAGTGAAGTAAGCCAGGAAGAAAAACACCAGTACAGTATACTAATGCATATATATACTTTGACTGCATGGATCACAATAAATGGTGGAAAATTCTGACCTGCCTCCTGAGAAATCTGTATGCAGGTCAGGAAGCAACAGTTAGAACTGTATATGGAACAACAGGCAGGTTCCAAATAGGAAGGTACTTCAAGGCTGTATATTGTCATCCTGCTTATTTAACTTCTATGCAGAGTACATCATGAGAAATGCTGGGCTGGAGTAAGCTGGAATCAAGATTGCCGGGAGAAATATCAATAACCTCAGATATGCAGATGACACCACCCTTATGGCAGAAAGTGAAGAAGAAGTAAAGAGCCTCTTGATGAAAGTGAAAGAGGAGACTGAAAAAGTTGGCTTAAAGCTCAACATTCAGAAAACTAAGATCAAGGCATCCGGTCCCATAACTTCATGGCAAATAGATGGGGAAACAGTGGAAACCATAGCTGACTATTTTTCTGGGCTCCAAAATCTATGCAGATGGTGATTGCAGCCATGAAATGTAAAGACACTTACTCCTTGGAAGAAAGGTTTTGACCAACCTAGACAGCATATTCAAAAGCAGAGACATTACTTTGTCAAAAAAGGTCCATCTAGTCAAGGCTATGGTTTTTCCAGTGGTCATGTATGGATGTGAAATTTGGACTATAAAGAAAGCTAAGCCCCAAAGAATTGATGCTTTTGGACTGTGGTGTTGGAGAAGACTCTTGAGAGTCCCTTGGACTGCAAGGAGATCCAACCAGTCCATCCTAAAGGAGATCAGCCCTGGGTGTTCATTGGAAAGACTGATGTTGAATCTGAAACTCCAATACTTTGGCCACTTGATGTGAAGAGCTGACTCATTGGAAAAGTCCCTGTTGCTGAGAAAGATTTTAGGTGGGAAGAGAAGGGGACGACAGAGGATGAGATGGCTGGATGGCATCACCGACTCAATGGACATGGGTTTGGGTGGACCCAGGAGTTGGTGATGGACAGGGAGGCCTGGCGTGCTGTGGTTCATGGGATCACAAAGAGTCGGACACAAGTGAGCAACTGATCTGAACTGAACTGAACTAAATGAGTATATGTGGAATTTAGAAAGATGGTAACGATAACCCTGTGTGGGAGATAGCAAAGGAGACACAGATGTATAAAACAGTCTTATGGACTCTGTGGGAGAGGGCGAGGGTGCGATGATTTGAGAGAATAGCACTGAAGCATGTATATTATCATATGTGAAACAGATTGCCAGTCCAGGTTCGATGCATGAGACTGGGTGCTCAGGGCTTTTGCCCTAGGATGACCCAGAGGGATGGGATGGGGAGGGAGGTGGGAGGGGGATTCAGGATGGGGAATATATGTACACCCATGGCTGATTCATTTCAATGTATGACAAAACCACTACAATATTGCAAAGTAATTAGCCTCCAATTAAATTCATTAAAATAAAAAAAGAGAAAAGAACAGTTGGAAAGGCAAGTGAAGCAATAAATGTTGAAAAAATACAATAGGTTTAAAAATTGAAAATTAAAATTTAAAAAAGAGAAAAGAGAGGGAAAGAAATGGAAGAGAATGAAAAGGAGGTGGGGGAGAGGGGAGGAAAACTCCACAGAACTGCAAAAGCCCAATGTAGACGCAGAGGTCTATAACAACAACAGAAATAGTGACTGAATATACACATATTCATATACACCCATAAGCAAAATCAAAACAGTCCAACAAAAATTAAGTAAAATAGATTGACCCAGTGAACAAATGAAATAAAAAATTATATTTACCAGAACAAATCTAATTAAAATACAAACTGGAAAACAAGACTAAAGCAAGGTGCCAATTGGGGAATATATCAATAAAAATAAAACTAACAAATATGTTGAGAGGAAAGGAGAGCATGAGAAGAAAGAAAGAATAGATATGTAAAGTTAAATACAGGTAGATAAAGAAGATTTATATATATTAAAGACAAATTGCAAGGGGAAAAGAACAGTAGGAAAAGCAAACAAAGAAATAGATGTAGAGAAAAATAGTAATAGGTTTAAAAAATTAAAATTAAAAAAAAAAAAAAGAGAGGAAAATTTCACAGAACTGCAAAAGCCCAATGTAGAGACAGAGGTTTATGACAACAATAAAAAAATGTGACTGAGGAAAAAGAAAAGAAAAGCTCAAAACCTTAATTTGGATTCTTAGTGCCAATAAAATTGACACCTACAACAGAGGGGGAGATTAAGGGCGGGGGGGGGGGGGAGAAAAAATCCAAAAGAATCTACAGAATGAGTTAAAAATAAGAATAATAAATGTTTTTCTTGAGTCACTGCTGTTAGAATACTTTCCCTCACTGGGAATCACAGTCTACCTTACCTCCCTAGGATGCCCTCCAACACTGTACTGATTACTCTTTGGACCTACTTTGAGGGCTGCTCAGATTCTAATCTGGTCCTATTCCAGTGTATTCTTGCTTCCAATGTCCACAGCTATCAGAGCTACTGCATTTTCTTTTGTGGGAGCTCTCAGTGGTCTTTTATATATACCATAAACACAGAGTCTGCTTAGTTGATCATGTGGATTTAATCTGCAGCTTGTATAGCTGGTGGGAAGGTTTTGGGTCGTCTTCCTTAGCCACACTGTGCCCGGGTTTCAATTGTGGTTTTATTTCCACCTCTATATGTGGGGTTTAGCTTCTGAGGCTGCCCTGGAGGTCTTGGGTTTACCCCTGTGAAGGCCAGGTGTGGAGGTGGTGCAGCTGCTTGGGTCGCAGGGGTTCTGGCAGCTCCAGGTACCCAAGGGGGTTGGCGGCTAGGGTAGTAGGAAATACAGTGCTCTAGAAGGGTATGGCAACCAGTGTTGGCCAATGTGCTCCAGTATTCTTGCCTGGAGAACCCCCTCTCTGACAGAGAAGACTTGCAGGCCACAATCTACAGGGTCGCAAAGAGTCAGACAGGACTGAAGGGATCCTGTGCTTATAAACACAAGACTTCCCCGCGCCCCCCCCCCCCCCCACCGCCCCGACTGGGGCAGCTCTGCCCCAGTGACAGTTGAGTGTGAAGGTGGTGCAGCTGTTTGGCTTTTGGGGACCCAGGCGGGGCCAAGTGTGCAGGGACACAGACTGTCTCTGTGGCAGGAGTTATGGCCCTATCAGAGTCTTTTTTTCAAGCCTCTTGTAGCTGGAGATCAGAAGGCCTCTTTGACAAGTCTTTCTCCTTAGCCCTGCCCATTCAAGCAAATCAGAGGGATCCCTTGCCTGGGGTCCTTCATTCCACTGTTTTAAATTGCATTTCCTTGATGACGTATGATATGGAACATCTTTTCACATTTTTATCTGCCATTTATTTATCTTCCTTGGTGAGGTATATGTTAAGGTGTTTGCCCCATTTTTAATGGGACTGCACTGAGCTGAGTATCATGTACAGGTTACCACTCCAACTACATGGAGAATAGAAAACTTACTTCTGATAACCAAGTGGAGTAAAATTCCAAACAATTCTGCCCATTGCATCTTGGTTTTGGAGTCACTAAGAAAAATACAACACTGTCAAGCACTTTATTTAGATGGGCTCCTTTATTTAGGAACCAAACTTTATTTAGATAGAAGAGGATCAGCTTCAGTAGTGGGCATCAGTGCCCCATGGCCAGCAGGTCTTTCCCTCTCACTTGCTGCAAATGCAAGGAATTCCATTTATTCTTGCTTGGAGAACAGACAGAGCAGTGAGGTTGGCTAGGTGTCATATGATGCATACTCCAAGCCAGGCTTCAGCAAAACATGAACTGTGAACTTCTAGATGTTCAAGCTGGTTTTAGAAAAGGCAGAAGAACCAGAGATCAAATTGCCAACATCTGCTGTATCATCGAAGAAGCAAGAGAGTTCCAGAAGAACATCTATTTTTGCTTTATTGACTATGCCAAAGCCTTTGACTGTGTGGATCACAAGAAACTGTGGAAAACTCTGAAAGAGATGGGAATACCAGACCACCTGACCTGCCTCTTGAGAAACTTGTATGCAGGTCAGGAAGCAACAGTTCAAACTAGACATGGTACAACAGACGGTTTCCAAATAGGAAATGGAGTACGTCAAGGCTGTATATTGTCATCCTGCTTATTTAACTTATATGCAGAGTACATCATGAGAAACGCTGGACTGGAGGAAGCACAAGCTGGAATCAAAATTGCTGGGAGAAATATCAATAACCTCAGATATGCAGATGACACCACCCTTATGGCAGAAAGTGAAGAGGAACTAAAAAGCTTCTTGATGAAAGTGAAAGAGGAGAGTGAAAAAGTTGGCTTAAAGCTCAACATTCAGAAAACTAAGATCATGGCACCCGGTCCCATCACTTCATGGCAAATAGATGGGGAAACAGTGGAAACCGTGGCTGACTTTATTTTTCTGGGCTCCAAAATCACCACAGATGGTGATTGCAGCCATGAAATTAAAAGACGCTTACTCCTTGGAAGGAAAGTTATAACCAACCTAGACACTATATTAAAAAGCAAAGACATTACTTTGTCAACAAAGACCCATCTGGTCAAGGCTATGGTTTTTCCAGTGGTCATGCATGGATGTGAGAGTTGGACTATAAAGAAAGCTGAGTGCAGAAGAATTGATGCTTTTGAACTGTGGTGTTGGAGAAGACTCTTGAGAGTCCCTTGGACTGCAAGGAGATCCAACCAGTCCATCCTAAAGGAGATCAGCCTTGGGTGTTCATTGGAAGAACTGATGTTGAAGCTTAAACTCCAATACTCTGGCCACCTGATGTGAAGAGCTGACTCATTGGAAAAGACCCCGATGCTGGGAAAGATTGAGGGCAGGAGGAGAAGGGGATGGCAGATGATGAAATGGTTAGATGGCATCACCAACTCAATGCACATAGGTTTGGGTGGACTCCAGGAGTTGGTAATGGACAGGGAGGCCTGGCATGCTGTGGTTCATGGGGTCTCAAAGAGTTGGATATGACTGAGCGACTGAACTGAACTTAAACAAAGATGGAGTACTCATTGAGACTAAAACAAGGAAAGCTATTTCCACAGAAGGTGATAAGCCTCGCAAAGCCTGTTGTGGGTACTTTAACTCTTCCTAAGGAAGTGTTCCCAAGACCCATCCTTGTGCACAGAAGAGGTGGGGCGGGAGCAGAAAGACTGAATGCATGAGACTGTCATCCCCATCGTTTGTGCCTTTATTGTTGAATTTGAGTTCTTTGCATATTTTGAATAACAGTCATTTATCAGAGAAGTCATTTGCAAATATTGTCTCCCAGTCTATACCTTTTCTTTTTATTCTCTTGATATCTTTCACAGGGCAGAAATTTTTAATTTCAATGAAGTCTAGGTCATCAATTCTTTTCTTCATGGATCCTGCCTTTTGTGTTGTATCTAAAAAGTTATTGCAGTACCCAATCCCATCTAGGTTTTTTCCTGTGTTATTCTAACATTTTTACAGTCTTGCATTTTACATTTAGGTCTGTGATCCATTTTGAAGTAATTTTTGTGAAGGATGTGAAGCCTGTGCCACGATTCTTTTTTTTTTCTCCTTTGCATGTGGATGTCCAGTTGTTATATCATCATTTGTTGAAAAGACTATTGTTTCACCATTATATTGCCTTTGCTCCTATATCAAAGATCAGTCAAATTACATAGTAAAATGCACTTTATAGATGCATACTTCCAGTAATCCTGATAAGATTCTACCTATTTTGTGAGCAATTCCTTAACAGGGTTTTCTATGATCCTAAACAGGGACTTAAGGCCTAGTGCTTTGTTAAAAGAAAAGTTATGACCAACCTAGACAGCATATTAAAAAGCAGAGACATTATTTTGCCAACAAAGGTTCATCTAGTCAAAGCTATGATTTTTCCAGTAGTCACGTATGGATGTGAGAGTTGAACTATAAAGAAAGCTGAGTGCTAAAGAATTGATGCTTTTGAACTGTGGTGTTAAAGAAGATTCTTGAGAGTCCCTTGGACAGCAAGGAGATCTAACCAGTCCATCCTAAAGAAAATTAGTCCTGAATATTCATTGGCAGGACTGATGCTGTAGCTGAAACTACAAAATTTTACCACCTGATCTGAAGCATTGACTCATTTGAAAAGACCCTGATGCTGGGAAAGACTGAGGGCAGGAGGAGAAGGGGATGACAGAGGATGAGATGATTGGGTGGCATCATCAACTTAATGGACCTGAGTTTGAGTAAACTCCAAGAGTTGGTGATGGACAGGGAGGCCTGGTGTGCTGCAGTCCATGGGGTCACAAAGAGTCAGACATGACTGAGTGACTGGACTGAACTGAACTTTTATGAGAGAATATTGGACATGGAATTCTGGGAATTTGTTATGGTCAGTAAAAGCTTTTCTGTGTTTATACATGTGTTCATCATTTAAAACCCACCATGTGTTACACGGCATAACTAAACTGCCACATATCTACCTGCATTATTCATTTAAGCAATTTCATGATCAATATTGACTGCTGTAGCCAAATTATATAAAAATCCACATCACCTAGTAAGATTGACCAACCAATTTGCCACTCCAGACACTTATTTTAGGTGTACTAATCAGTTCTATATGTCTTTACTTAAGACTCATTAAAAAAAAAAAAAAAGTAGAGTACTGATTATTTTGTTTAGATGACTCAAGGAGAGGTGTGAGACTAAACCTTCTCATGAATGACCTCTTTGAACAAGCAGGAGAATGTGCTTCTCTTAACAAGAGAATAGTAACAAGGGATAATATCAATCTGCATTGCAAAGCAAGATTTTCAAAGGCCTTTCTACTGCATTATTTCATATAGTTTTCATGACGATTCTGTTATTCAGACAGCACAGTTAGTCTTCACTTCATTAGGCAAATGGTGAAACTAACAAAGGTCACACTGAAAACATAAAAAAGAAAACTTAATTCTTTTACCTGGGATTCACTGTGGAATCCAGCTTGCTTTCCCTGAGACCACTAAAGCACTTTAATTTTCTGAGTGCCACATGGTCAGCAACTGCATTAAGAAATGTCTCCAAGTTCATTCACGTACCTTCAAAATTCCCTTTTTCCTTTCCTTCTTTCAGCACTTTACCTGACTTACAATGGGAATAATAAACCTCCAAAATTGGTGGGTTTGACTCATGTATAATGGAAAATGACTCCATTGGTTATGAGCTATGATGTGAGACATCTGCTAGAATGGTCTGGCTACTACTGGCTGGACAACTCTTTTATTCTTTGTATTTTTCATGATCATTTTATGTGCTTTAATTATTTCCTTAACTATACTTTAAACTACTCTAGGGAAGAAATGATAATTTATAGTTTGTATTCTTAGCACCTATGTTTAAATATAGGTAGTCACTGAAATGAATTTTTGTTGATAGATTCATGTAGAAAAGGGTTTGATGTATGCATGCAATATGGATCCTACAGTTTCCAAATGAATAAAATTTGCTGAATGAATAGCTCCTTTCAGGTTATTAAATGTACCATGCAAACTAGCTATGGCTCAACATCTGCTATATTTGGGCTTTTTATACTGTATCACGTTTCGTATAGGAAATGTTGCTATAATACTAACTTTATGATGTTTTTCTCCACTGCTGTATAGTATATTTTGATCTGTATGAAATTAATTCATCCAGAAAACACTTACTAATCTGCTTTTATATGCCAGACACTTGATATGAGCTTGGCACATAGGATGTGCATAAAATTGGCTCAGACTTTAAGGAACTTTACATTTTGTAGTTAATTTAAAACATGCTGTGCATTCCTTATTTCTTCTATTTCCTCTTTTGCTTCTCACTTCCCATTTCCCCTCAGCTTTTGTCATGTTTGTTTATATAGTCTAGCAGCAGCTGGTTAATACCAAGAAGGCTTCCATTTACTGCATACTCACTGAAGAGCTGTGCTAAGTGCTCTTCACACAATGCCTCATTGAATTTCATTTTAAGCCTTGGAGCAACCTACTAAGTGGTTGTTATTGTCCTGTTCATTTTACAGCCTAGTAAATAAAGGCTTGGAGTGGCTGGATAATTTGCATATGATTAATAGCTTAGGTAGGGGAGCTGGGATCCAACCCAGGTCTTTCTTCAAATTCCACTCCCTTACCCACTACTCCATTGCTGCCTTTTAACTAAGGATGAAGTCATTCATTTGTATAATGACAGACATTTTATAGTTCAGTGGTAAAGAATCTGCCTGCAATGCTGGAAACATAGGTTCAATCCCTGGGTGGTGAAGATACCCTGCAGAAGGAAATGGTGAACCACTTGAGTATTCTTGCCTGGAAAATCCCATGAACAGAGGAATCTGGTGGGCTACAGTCCATGAGAGTCACAGCACAGTTGGACACAACTTAGCGACTAAACAACAACAGACATTTTGTGGCATGCACACCTTTATTTTTCTGATGTATGTGAATCAACAAAAGTACACGTACAGACTAGGAAAAAAATGTAGAGAGGGGCTTAAAATAATATCCAGGAGAGCTGAAGGGAGGGAGATTATTTAGGTGGAAAAAGAAAACTAATGGAATATTGAATCTGTCTTTAGGGCTGTCACGTGGAAAAGGAATTTACCTACTGAACACTACTACAAGGATAAGGGACTTCCCAGCTGGCGCAGTGGTAAAGAAACCACCTGCCAATACAGAAGATGCAAGAGACCTGGTTTTGATCCCTGGGTCAGGAAGATGCCCTGGAGGAAGAAATGGCAGCACACTCCAGCTTTCTTGCCTGGAAGCCCAGCAAGCAACAGTCTGTGGAGTCACAAAGAGTTGGACATAACTGAGCAACTGAGTGGACACACAGACACACACACACACAAGGATAAGGTTAAGAGAAAGTTGCCTTACAATACAGGGGACACATTTTCAATCCCTAGTAGGGCAACAAAGCCTACACGTGGCAACCACTGAGCCTGAGTGCAAGAACTAGAGGGAGTCAGAGCCCCGCACTCATGATGGAGTGAAGATCCTGCGTGTTACAACTAAAACCTGATGCAGTCAAATAAATAAATACTTTTTTTAAAAAGGAAACAAGTTTGAGTTCACTATGAGGAAAGGCTTTCTAACAGATTTGTTAAAGAAGAGAATGCAATTTGTGCAGAAGTTCAAACATGATAGTGTAAAGGAGAGGCCTCAGCAGAAGGGAGAGGTAGATGAGATAGCGATCGTGGTCCTGCCTCTGACTCCAAAGGCTAAATAGCTGAATCATGGGTCATTCTAGCCTTAGGACACCTTCCAGGATTTGCCCTATTGAGCAGTAGATGTCACTGTTTCATAGAAAGAAGAGTAAAGATACACCTTTCTGACTGTAAATAGGATATTTGAAAATGATGTATTCAGATCTCCATCTATTTTCAATGGAGAGAAGTTTCTAAAAACTGTTTAATGCTGTAGCTAAGAAACACACAATGAGAAATCCAAGATTTTATAACATTTTTCTTAAGAACTAAGGTTTTATTTTTCTTGTAAGGCTTTGCCCAATATTGTAATGAAAGATTATGCTTGTTCCAAAGAATCCCTATGCACAAGATGAGATCTAATAAAAGACAAAAAGTCTTGTTCCCTAGACGGTGCTGCTGGTATTAAGGGTGATATATATGTATATATACATACATGCACACACACAAACACATTTTGAATCAATGTTTATTTTGTCTTCCTTTCTGGCCCTCTATTCTTTCTGGGTTTAGCCCAAGCTTTTTAAAGGAAAAGAGTGTGACATGAACACAAGGTGACTGGGATTTGCATACTCACATTGAGATCACCATGACTCAAGTTTCAGGTGGAAGTAGCTTTTCTTGGCAGGGTTATCATCTATTAAACCCAAAGGTTGGGACTGAAGTGATTTCTCAGCCCCAGAGAAAGTTACAAGGTCATCAACACTGTTTGGCAATAGGAGACAGCAAAGCTGCCTGGACCACATTTCAAGTGTATCCTCTTCTCTCAGCTTTGTCTCTTCAGTTCCAAAGATCCCTCCTGGAGCACACAGGACGTGATGCTCATCTGACCCATCTCCCTGAGGAGCTTTTCTCTGGATAGAGGTTTCTTTCACTTCAAAGAGACTCCAAAGACAGAGACAGGGAAAGAGCAGATGGAGTCCTTTAAACCTGTCCCCTTCATTGTCTGTGAAATACATCAACAATGGCTTCCTAAGCATCTATAAATATAAGTTAACTTCTGGCTGCATTTTCTTAAGAAGCTTATATTCTCAGAGGACAGATGAAATGTAGTCAAATGACATAATAAAAAGTGGAATGCACCCTAAAAGTAGAACAAAGAGCCATATGTTTTAAAATAGGAAAGTGAGCTGGAATAATCATATGAGCATTTTTTATAGAGCATGTGAAATTTTAATTGTGATGGTGAAGGATGGGTAGAATTTTGATATGCAAAAAATGCAGAGGAATGGCATTCTAAAAAAGAAATGGTATAGTTTCAATGCTGCTCTCTCAATTCGTCCCAACCTCACCTTCCCCCACTGTGTCCACATATTTGTTCTCCATGTCTGCATCCCCATTGCTGTGTTGCAAATATGGCTGATTCATGTTGATGTAACCAACACAGAAACCAACACAATAATGTAAAGCTCTTATCCCCCAATTAAAAATAAATTTTAAAAAAGGAATTATCATAATATAAGGTGGAATAGAAAGGGGCTTGCAAAGGTGGAATAAGAGGGGGCTTGCAAAGGTGGACATGGAACAACAGACTGGTTCCAAATAGGAAAAGGAGTAGGTCAAAGCTGTATATTGTCACCCTGCTTATTTAACTTCTATGCAGAGTACATCATGAGAAATGCTGGGCTGGATGAAGCACAAGCTGGAATCAAGATTGCTGGGAGAAATATCAATAACCCCAGATATGCAGATGACACCATCCTTATGGCAAAAAGTGAAGAGGAACTAAAAAGCCTCTTGATGAAAGTGAAAGAGGACAGTGAAAACGTTGGCTTAAAGCTCAACATTCAGAAAACTAAGATCGTGGCATCTGGTCCCATCACTTCATGGGAAATTGATGGGGAAACAGTGAAAACAGTGTCAGACTTTATTTTCTTGGACTCCAAAATCACTGTAGATGGTGATTGCAGCCATGAAATTAAAAGACACTTACTCCTTGGAAGCGGTTTGCCATTCCCTTCTCCAGTGGACCACATTCTGTCAGACCTCTCCACCATGACCCATCCTTCCTGGGTGGCCCCACATGGCATGGCTTACTTTCACTGAGTTAGACAAGGCTGTGGTCCGTGTGATCAGATTGGCTAGTTTTCTGTGCTTATGGTTTCAGTGTGTTTGCTCTCTGATGCCCTCTCACAATACCTACCGTCTTACTTGGGTTTCTCTTACCTTGGACGTAGGATATCTCTTCACAGCTGCTCCAGAAAAGCGCAGCTGCTGCTCCTTACCTTGGATGGGTCGCCCCTCCTGACCTGGAACGTGGAGTAGCTCCTCTTGGCCCTCCTGTGCCTGCGCAGCCGCCGCTGCTTGGAGGTGGGGTACCTCCTCTCAGCTGTTGCCCCTGACCTCGGACATGGGGTAGCCCCTCTCAGCTGCTCCTGTGCCACCGCAGCCTGGCACTTTGGTCGCCATCCTTCACCTTGGGCGTGGGGTAGCTCCTCTTGGCTGCACTTCATGCACTGTGCTTCACAGCCTCCATGCTTCCTGTGCTGTCCTATTCTTGCCTTGAGAAACCCATGAACAGTATGAAAAGGCAAAATGATAGGATACTGAAAGAGGAACTCCACAGGTTGATAAGTGCCCAATATACTACTGGACATCAGTGGAGAAATAACTCAAGAAAGAATGAAGGGGTGGAGCCAAAGCAAAAACAATACCCAGTTGTGGATGTGACTGGTCATAGAAGCAAGGTCCGTTGCTGTAAAGAGAAATATTGCATCAGATCAGTTCAGTCGCTCAGTCATGTCCGACTCTTTGCGACCCATGAATCGCAGTACGCCAGGCCTCCCTGTCCATCACCAACTCCCGGAGTTCAATGAGACTCACGTCCATCGAGTCAGTGATGCCATCCAGCCATCTCATCCTCTGTCGTCCCCTTCTCCTCCTGCCCCCAATCCCTCCCAGCATCAGAGTCATTTACAATGAGTCAACTCTTCCCGTGAGGTGGCCAAAGTACTGGAGTTTCAGCTTTAGCATCATTCCTTCCAAAGAAATCCCAGGGCTGATCTCCTTCAGAATGGACTGGTTGGATCTCCTTGCCGTCCAAGGGACTCTCAAGAGTCTTCTCCAACACCACAGTTCAAAAGCATCAATTCTTCGGTGCTCAGCTTTCTTCACAGTCCAACTCTCACATCCATACATGACCACAGGAAAAACCATAGCCTTAACTAGAGGAAACTTTGTTGGCAAAGTAATGTCTCTGCTTTTGAATATGCTATCTAGGTTGGTCATAGCTTTCCTTCCAAGGAGTAAGCGCCTTTTAATTTCATGGCTGCAGTCACCATCTGCAGTGATTTTGGAGCCCAGAAAAATAAAGTTTGACACTGTTTCCACTGTTTCCCCGTCTATTTCCCATGAAGTGGTGGGACCAGATGACATGATCTTCGTTTTCTGAATGTTGAGCTTTAAGCCAACTTTTTCACTCTCCACTTTCACTTTCATCAAGAAGCTTTTTAGTTCCTCTTCACTTTCTGCCATAAGGGTGGTGTCATCTGCATACCTGCGGTTATTGATATTTCTCCCGGCAATCTTGATTCCAGCTTGTGTTTCTTCCAGTCCAGTGTTTCTCATGATGTACTCTGCATAGAAGTTAAATAAACAGGGTGAAAATATACAGCCTTGACGTACTCCTTTTCCTATTTGGAACCAGTCTGTTGTTCCATGTCCAGTTCTAACTGTTGCTTCCTGACCTGCATACAAATTTCTCAAGAGGCAGATCAGGTGGTCTGGTATTCCCATCTCTGAAGAATTTTCCACAGTTTCTTGTGATCCACACAGTCCAAGGCTTTGGCATAGTCAATAAAGCAGAAATAGATGTTTTTCTGGAACTCTCTTGCTTTTTCAATGATCCAGCGGATGTTGGCAATTTGATCTCTGGTTCCTCTGCCTTTTCTGAAACCAGCTTGAACATCAGGAAGTTCACGGTTCACGTATTGCTGAAGCCTGGCTTGGAGAATTTTGAGCATTACTTTACTATGTGAGATGAGTGCAATTGTGCAGTAGTTTGAGCATTCCTTGGCATTGCCTTTCTTTGGGATTAGAATGAAAACAGAACTTTTCCAGTCCTGTGGCCACTGCTGAGTTTTCCAAATTTGATGGCATGGAGTTCAGCACTTTCACAGCATCATCCTTCAGGATTTGGAATAGCTCAACTGGAATTCTATCACCTCCACTAGCTTTGTTCATAGTGATGCTTTTTAAGGCCCACTTGACTTCACATTCCAGGATGTCTGGCTCTAGGTGAGTGATCACACCATCGTGATTATCTTGGTCATGAAGATCTTTTTTATACAGTTCTTCTGTGTATTCTTGCCACCTCTTCTTAATATCTTCTGCTTTTGTTAGGTCCATACAATTTCTGTCCTTTATCGAGCCCATCTTTGCATGAAATGTTCCTTTGGTATCTCTGATTTTCTTGAAGAGATCTCTAGTCTTTCCCATTCTGTTGTTTTCCTCTATTTCTTTGCATTGATCACTGAAGAAGGCTTTCTTATCTCTTCTTGCTATTCTTTGGAATTCTGCATTCAGATGTTTATATCTTTCCTTTTCTCCTTTGCTTTTCATTTCTCTTCTTTTCACAGCTATTTGTAAGGCCTCCCCAGACAGCCATTTGGTTTTTTGCATTTCTTTTCCATGGGGACTGTCTTGATCCCTGTCTCCTGTACAATGTCATGAACCTCATTCCATAGTTCATCCAGCACTCTATCTATCAGATCTAGGCCCTTAAATCTATTTCTCACTTCCACTGTATAATCATAAGGGATTTGATGTAGGTCATACCTGAATGGTCTAGTAGTTTTCCCTACTTTATTCAATTTAAGTCTGAATTTGATAATAAGGAGTTCATGATCTGAGCCACAGTCAGCTCCCGGTCTTGTTTTTGCTGACTGTATAGAGCTTCTCCATCTTTAGCTGCAAAGAATATAATCAATCTGATTTTGGTGTTGATCATCTGGTGATGTCCATGTGTAGAGTCTTCTCTTGTGTTGTTGGAAGAGGTTTTTGTTATGACCAGTGCGTTCTCTTGGCAAAACTCTATTAGTCTTTGCCCTGCTTCATTCCGTATTCCACGGCCAAATTTGCCTGTTACTCCAGGTGTTTCTTGACTTCCTACTTTTGCATTCCAGTCCCCTATAATGAAAAGGACATCTTTTTTAGGTGTTAGTTCTAACAGGTCTTGTAGGTCTTCATAGAACCGTTCAACTTCAGCTTCATCAGCGTTACTCGTTGGGGCATAGACTTGGATTACCATGATATTGAATGGTTTGCCTTGTAAATGAACAGAGATCATTCTGTCGTTTTTGAGATTGCATCCAAGTACTGCATTTCCGACTCTTGTTGACCATGACGGGGCTACTCCATTTCTTCTGAGGGATTCCTGTCCACAGTAGTAGATATAATGGTCATCTGACTTAAATTCACCCATTCCTGTCCATTTCAGTTCGCTGATTCCTAGAATGTCGACATTCACTCTTGCCATCTCTTGTTTGACCACTTCCAATTTGCCTTGATTCATGGACCTGACATTCCAGGTTCCTATGCAGTATTGCTGTTTACAGCATCGGACCTTGCTTCGGTCACTCACCTGGAATGTCAGGTCCATGAATCAAGGCAAATTGGAAGTGGTCAAACAGGAAATGGCAAAAGTGAACGTCGACATTCTAGGAATCAGCAAACTAAGATGGACTGGAATGGGTGAATTTAACTCAGATGACCATCATATCTATTACTGTGGGCAGGAATCCCTCAGAAGAAATGGAGTAGCCACCATGGTCAATAAAAGAGTCCAAAATGCAGTACTTGGATGCAATCTCAAAAACGACAGAATGATCTCTGTTCGTTTCCAAGGCAAATCATTCAACATCACGGTAATCCAAGCCTATGCCCCAACCAGTAATGCTGAAGAAGCTGAAGTTGAACAGGTCTATGAAGACCTACAAGACCTTTTAGAACTAACACCCCAAAAAGATGTCCTTTTCATTATAGGGGACTGGAATGCAAAAGTAGGAAGTCAAGAAACACCTGGAGTAACAGGCAAATTTGGCCTTGGAATACGGAATGAAGCAAGGCAAAGGTTAATAGAGTTTTGCCAAGAGAACGCACTGGTCATAGCATACACCGTCTTCCAACAATATAAGAGAAGACTCTACACGTGGACATCACCAAATGGTCAACACCAAAATCAGATTGATTATATTCTTTGCAGCCAAAGATGGAGAAGCTCTATACAGTCAGCAGAAACAAGACCGGGAGCTGACTGTGGCTCAGATCATGAGCTCCTTATTGCCAAATTCAGACTTAAATTGAAGAAAGTGGGGGAAACCACTAGACCATTCAGGTATGACCTACATCAAATCCCGTATGATTATACAGCGGAAGTGAGAAATCGATTTAAGAGACTAGATCTGATAGAGTGCCTGATAAACTATGGAATGAGGTTCGTGACATTATACAGGAAACAGGGATCAAGACCATCCCCAAGAAAAAGAAATGCAAAAAAAGCAAAATGGCTGTCTGAGGAGGCCTTACGAATAGCTGTGAAAAGAAGAGAAGTGAAAAGCAAAGGAGAAAAGGAAAGATATAAGCATCTGAATGCAGAATTCCAAGGAATAGCAAAGAGAGATAAGAAAACCTTCCTCAGAGATTAATCCAAAGAAATAGAGAAAAACAGAATGGGAAAGACTAGAGATCTCTTCAAGAAAATCAGTTTTACCAAGGGAACATTTCATGCAAAGATGGGCTCGATAAAGGACAGAAATTGTATGGGCCTAACAGAAGCAGAAGATATTAAGAAGATATTAAGAATACACAAAAGAACTGTATAAAAAAAGATCTTCATGACCAAGATAATCATGATGGTGTGATCACTGACCTAGAGCCAGACATCCTGGAATGTGAAGTCAAGTAGGCCTTAGAAAGCATCACTACGAACAAAGCTAGTGGAGGTGATGGAATTCCAGTGGAGCTATTTCAAATCCTGGAAGATGATGCTGTGAAAGTGCTGAACTCAATATGCCATCAAATTTGGAAAACTCAGCAGTGGCCACAGGACTGCAAAATTCAGTTTTCATTCCAATCCCAAAGAAAGGCAATGCCAAAGAATGCTCAAACTACCTCACAATTGCACTCATCTCACACGCTAGTAAAGTAATGCCCAAAATTCTCCAAGCCAGGCTTCAGCAATACATGAACCGTGAACTTTCAGATGTTCAAGTTGGTTTTAGAAAAGGCAGAGGAACCATAGATCAAATTGCTTACATCCGCTGGATCATACAAAAAGGAAGAGAGTTCCAGAAAACATCTATTTCTGCTTTATTGACTATGCCAAAGCCTTTGCCTGCATGGATCACAAGAAACTGTGGAAAATTCTGAAAGAAATGGAAATACCAGAGCACCTAACCTGTCTTTTGAGA